>NC_085874.1:7984537-8177037 GCF_034702125.1 Engraulis encrasicolus
GAATAAAAAACCCATCATGCTTTCACTTCACAGACTAGCTGATCTGCCCGTATTGAGTGCTCAATATTTTGGTGTGTCAGTTGGGGACATTTCTAATATAGGCAGACGTTTAGTTCAAACCTAAGGATCTTTAGTTCAAATTTAAGGACGTTTAGTAGGCTTTTGCGGTAGACGGAACGTCCTCGACGAAAGATCCCATGCCTTATACGAATGGTCCCACGTTTCATACGAATGGTCCCCTCTCAAGAATCCATTCGACGAAAAGACCTGTACCTGTTGGGGATATACTGCATGTGAAAAAGACAGAGTTGGATTTTCACGCGTTCCAAGAGGAAAACGTTTCAATCTGCTAATTCTCTCAACCAACCCGTCATGACAACAGCCAGACAGCAGCAAATGTACATATACGATGCGTAAACACAAAACTCAGACGCAAATGATTTATGCATTTGCTATGCAAATGAAGCCTTGAGGAGGAAACAAAGCTGTCCAGAGAGGTACTTTTGTGCCCTATTGAGGATGCAGACTACTTCTCTCTTGCATTTGGCACACAATGGCGGTGCAGGAGAGAAGGAGGAACATGCAATGCCCTCTCTCTTCCCCTCTGTGAGCTGAAGTGGCGGCAGCAGGCTCAACAACATAAGGGTAGACAAAGGAGTCAGCTGTCCAAGGAAAAGGGCGACCAGAATTGGTACCACAATACATTGTACATATTGGAAGGGGGCCCTTTGGTATGATTTTTGTTCTGGGCCTGCAGTTAAAGCTGTCAGCAGCCCCGGGCGACAGCGTTGGCGGTAATTTGCTGGGCTAATTAACAGCACCACTTTAAGGAGAGTACAGGAGACGGCGATGGGAATAAAACCTGTCAAGAATGTGCAAACTGAAACCACCGGTCGTGAAGAGGAACAGGGCCGCCGACAGCCTTGACCGGGCACAGGACTAAGTCATCTCAAAGGCCCCCCCACCCAATGCATACAATGTAATGAGGACCCAGTTCTCGCCTCCCCCCTCTGCATGGGCCCGGGACAACTGACCCCTTTGTCCTTCCCTGTCGGCTTCCTTTGAAGAGGAATACACAGAAAAAAAGCAGGGGGATATGAATTATTCATACGGGTGTTATTTGGTCCCAAATCTTAGCTTCCATTCTTTTTTCCCCTTTCTCTCACTCTCTTTCAGACAGGAGGCCTATGGGAGACTCATGATTACAACATTCTCACACAGTTGCAATGGACACAGCTATTCTTTCCTGTTGTAACTGATGCCAACTCGCAAGGTTTGGCGTAGAACGTTAGTCATTAGCCGAAGCCGAAGCCTCCTAAACACTGTTGTAGAGTTGAGCTATCGTTTTGGACCTTCAGCTCAGTGGTATCGTGCTATGCCTCCCATGTCCGAACTGGAGCGTTGACTGGAAGGTCGTGGGTTCAAGCCCTGAGTGGCAAACTAGTGCAACATGACCTCTGTTACACAGCTAGCCGGTGTAAAAACGTAGGCCATCTCCTCAAGTGAAGTCGTTTGCCTTAGGCAGCTTGACATCACTGTCTCTGGAGATCACACTTTAGCGCAGCAGAGGAAAACGTGGCCACAAATGTCTCTTTATTCCTGCAATTTGCAGAATTGGACGATTACCACAGCTCTGGAACCCGAAGACAGAACTCCTTTTTCAAATGACATCAGTCTGCTCTGCTGGATGTCATTACTGCATGGAAGTCATACAGTATTTAAGTTTGGACAGGGCTGCAGACTCTGATTCATAGTCATTTTCGGAAGCAGTCGAGAGATTACGTCACTACAGACCAAAAAAAGATGATGTCATGCAACAGAGGAACAGAGATGGTGGCAGGCAGACTGAGTGTTCTGTATCCATGGTTACCAGGGTTCAAAGTGATTTTTCGGGGGGTGGCCTTGTCAATGAGCCACTAATTAAATTGAAGTGTTTCACCGCGAGACGGTTGTGCAGGAACTGATGTAGCCTAATTATAAAAGCTGAGATGACTTTGTGAACTCGCAATGTGGTTGTGAACTGCTAAACCAGCTCTGGACAAAAATGATTTTGCTATTCGGCCCAACAAATCGGATTATAGGTGTAAGGATTTTCTTTCATCCACTTCGGCCTATAGTCAAAACAATAATAATCACACTGTCTTCGTTTCTAACTTGACGCCATTTCTGTACAAACCTGATAGCAGAGACCCACCAGCTATCCACTGAGGGTGGAAACAGGCCTGGACTGGTAATCTGGCATACAGGGAAGGTTCATTCTCTGTGGGCCAACAGTCCTCAGGGCTGATTAAAAAAAAAAAATCCACACGAGCCTTGGAACTATAAGCCGTAGACCACACCTCACATAATGTGACAAAAGGGCCACATTTGGGCGGTAGCGGTGCTGGAGCCGCCTGGCATTTTGAAAATGCAACGCGAGCGGAATTTGGACGATAGCGGCCGGCAGTGTCCCGTTGAAATGAATGGTAAAAGTAGCAAATTAGCTTTGGCTGTGGGGGGTGGATTTTGAACCAGACTGGCCGTGCACGCCGATGCTGTCGGCCGTCCAATACTACGCTGTCTTCTCTGTGCCGCAGCGCCACACTCCAGTGTGGATCTGATCTTAGTCTCAGCAGAGTTCTCCTGAGATGTGGTAGGTTGAATGCGAAATGTTGTTGTGAATGCTGTGGTCTTCCTGCGTTAGAGCCAGCATCTGTGAAGTGGTCACTTAGGCTACTCTCCCCAGGATGCAGGCCCGACCCGGACACTGCTAACTGCATTGTGCAGCATTGTTGTGGTTGCGTCCTGGAGTTCTGTCCTTGGGTGAACTATGCAGTCTTTGTCTAAGAGCATTCCCACTACAGTAGGTGTTCATTTAGGCTGCATTGGGATGGTGTGCTTGCTGCTTGTCAGATAATCCCAATATACTATAGGATCAAGAATGAAAAAAAGCGATAAGCTGCTATTCATTATAAAGAAATAACCTACTAAATTTGACACCTAAAGGTGTATTCTTTCCATCCATCTACCCATCCATCCATCCATCCATCCATCCATCCATCCATCCATCCATCCATCCATCCATCCATTCATCCATCCATCCATTCATCCATCCATCCATTTTCATCCTGTCACTGTTCATCCACCTCTCTCTGTTGTTTACCCCTCCCGTCCCCCAGCCCGGCCCAGTGTCGCCCATAGACCGACCACATGCGTGGCGGAGGGAGGTCCGCCAGCCAGCGGGGTTTTATTTTTTTGTGCTAAATAAAGGCATTTTTTGTGGGATGTCAGCACCCCTGGGCCTATTGTGTGTTATGCTGGTATAGCAGCACCAGAAAGTGCCCCCCAGATCCACGTGCATTGACATCAGCAAACGGTTAACAATGGCCCCCGCCAGCATGAGTCACGGACGCTCGGCCCACACGGCTGCTATCAGCAGGAAAAACACGGTCTGGCAGCTCAATCATGCTGAGCGCGCGCATACACACACACACACACACACGTACATACACACGTACACACACACATACACGCACACACGCACACACACATGTACCTACACACGCACACGTGCACGTACACTCGCAAGTACACACTCAAACACACACACGCACACACACACACACACACACACACACACACACACACACACACACACACACACACACACACACACACACACACACACACACACGCACACACGCACACACACATGTACCTACACACACACACACACACACACACACACACACACACACACACACACACACACACACACACACACACACACACACACACACACACACACACAGGCGGCACGTGCAGACACACGTGCACTCACATGCACACACATGAATACATGAATCAGTATACCGACATAATAAAAAAAAATACAGTACACACACAAACACATGGCTACATGCTGTCATACTGTAGTAAATTGTGAGATTGGACCAAAGAAGAAACTGATTTTACAGTAGGCCTAATATTACCATGAAAGATATGCAGACATGAAGAGGTAATAATGCAGCTATCAAAGCACGACATGGAGCTCAAATGACTTTCAGGGTCTTTCAAAATCTTACATCAAAGACACCTTTGGAGTAAGCCGCTTGACTGAGCACTGCCTTTTTTGGTGCTTCTCTTCCTCTTGGTTAGCCTGGTTCTCACCAGACCTCTAGTGTGTGTAGCCCCCCACACTATTCTGAGCACAATGGTCCCACTCGATTTTTTAGTGTTACATTTTTAACTATGAGTGTTGAATTAACACAGCAAAGCCAGATATGCTCAAAAATAGTGTTAAATACAGCTCTGTAGACATTCAACACTCAACGAGTTAAATTTAACACTATATCAAGTGGAAACATGGCGATGACCTCAGAGTCGAGGCTGCACCTTGCAAGCGTTTAAAGCTATAACTGAGATTAAGCCTGTCCCTTTGGTCTGTGAATGTCTCAGATTCCAGAGTGGATTTGTGGACAGAGAGGGGGGTTGGAGCCCAGGGTTAGGGTTTGGGAGGGCCAATCTTCCAAAGTTCCCATGCACAGGGGAAAAAAGGACATCTGAGATGTTACAATAGTTATGTAATTGTTTATTTTGCCTGAATCTACTTGCATAACTGCCTATTATGATTTAATTTTCTCCGCACTGTTCATAATTTGAAACAACTGTAATTCTGCAGGAAACTCGGGATGAAAAGCATCTAGCAAGTTACTCTCCTGATAATGCTATTCTTGCAAAAGCTTACATTGTCTGCCCCCTAAACTTTTATGAATTCCTTGTACACTTCATACATTTGGAATGATTCCAAATTCTTACTGCTCCCCATGAGATGAGATATGCCTATGCTATATTTGTGTTGGAAATGTAAGATTGCGCTACTTATACAATTTATATTTTGCCTTTTTTTTACATATTCATCTGGCCTTTTGAGCCTACCATTACAGGAAAATAATAATAAAGTGCATGTTGTTAGTGAAACATGTTTCATGGAATAGACCTTTTTTTTGCACCTTTGCAGGATAGAACAGACAGTTGTGTTTCAAAAACAGTAGTGTGGTGCAACTTCAGTGCTATTTTTTTATTCAACACTGCCCTCTACTGATAGACAAGAGTTAAGTCCCACTGGGAAATATTGTCATTGAGTGGATTCCAATGTGCTGGAAAATGCATGACATGTGAAATATGGTTGTTTGTTTTTGTTTGCTGTTGGTACACAGCTATTCAACAACACCAGCATTCTGATTAGATGATATGATTGCAAACTATTGAACAGATTTGGCTTTAGAGTAGTGTTTCTCAACAGGGGGCGTTGGGGAGAGCCCTTGGGGGTTGTTCAGAAAGATACAGCTAAGAGGAGGGGGGGGGGTCATGGCATGGCCCCTGATGCCAAGCGTGCCAACATGACCCGTATCACGAAGATGTCGCCATTACCGACCCCCCAAGACTTGTGCAGTTTGACTTGTGATTGCATTAAAGAGAAGAAAGACGACTTAATTGACGATGAACAAAAAAGGTGACAGAAACAGGTGGAGAGCAGTGGTGGATTACCTACCAGGTCAGGGGTCAAAAGGTCAAAAGGGGCCCAGCCGGCCAAATGTCTTAAGTATTTCCATGCAGCTTGTGTTGTTGAACTAGATCTAATATGATGTCTATTATCTGCCTCTAGCCATAACTCAGTAGGCTACACTGTGGTCTGCATACGTTGAAAAAAGAAATGGAGTATCTTTAAAAAGAAACCTTGTGTTATAGATGAAATATTTTATCTGGAAGTTTCAGTCAACCTTGGTAATGTGATGCTTTGAAAAATACACTATTTTGTGTGTGTGTGTGTGTGTGTGTGTGTGTGTGTGTGTGTGTGTGTGTGTGTGTGTGTGTGTGTGTGTGTGTGTGTGTGTGTGTGTGTGTGTGTGTGTGTGTGTGTGTGTGTGTGTGTGTGTGTGTGTGTGTGTGTGTGTGTGTGTGTGTGTGTGTGTGTGTGCACGTGTGCGAGTGCGTGTGCGCGTGCGTGTTGGGGGGACCCTTACACATGATTTTGTTCCAGACCTGTTCATAACTGTCAATGGCTCTAGGCAGAAGAAATAGATTGGACTGCATTGGAGGGTTTTCGCTTTCTCTATCCAGTTTGTTCGCCTCTGAACAGAATCGTCCACTTGCATCTACGTATGTCTGTCTTCCAGTCTATGTATGCTTTATTATAGCCGATCTTCATTTTGGTTTGCAGATGGGACTTGGTAGCAACACTGAGATGAGCTTGTATGTCCAATCAGCAGAAGATATGATAGGAACAGCAAGGGTAAGAGTAGCAACAGTAGCACACAAACAATGATTAGGTGTGAACCACACCTAACCTAGCTAATCTGCAAAAGTGTTTTTTATGTGTACCCCTGTAAACACCTATGTAATAGACATAAATGTATGCTTGAGCAGGAGATTTTTCCTGTGTTAATGAAATGAATTTAAAAGGCTTAGTGGTGGTCCTACTATGGTTAATTAAGTGTTTACATAATAACATAACACTGCAAAATGTCCTGTATATGAGTGACACAAAGAGTAAGTACAGGAAACAGACTTGCTATCTCTAGCTAGCTTACAAGAAGTGGCATATCTCTCCCAGTATATTGCTCACATGTTCCAGATAAAAACGGCACTTCAAGTGCCATAAACTCTACTTAGGCCTACACTTCGAAAGACACGCACACACCCATGTTGCTGGGTGGAGTTCATGTTGAAAATATTTTTCACGGTGTCTCACGGCAGGAATATAACCATGTCGTGATAAGACATTCATTTTTACTCTAGTGAAATATAGTTTATAATGCAACAAGTGTCTTATCTTATCAACCTTTTTTACTGACGTATATGGGGGAGCTGGAAGAGCAGTGAGATGTGTCTGTGATGACTAACTGGCCGAAGGGCATGTGAATTGGAATTGAAATAGTTAAGGCAGGACAGTGTACTGTGGATAGCCTTCTTCCATGGACTGGTGAGTGAATGTGAATGCAGCAGAACACAGCAGTGAACACAGTATTACAAAACACAGGAAAACAGGGGTATAGGCCTACACTACCTGAAACACAAGTGAGAAAAAAAGGAATAACAGCAACAAAACAAAAGAAAAATCGATAACAACAATACTGTTACACTGTCCTGGGCCTACTCATACTTTTGGACATGGGTGGGGAACCTCTGTCCCGACGGCCGTTTGCGGCCCTTGAGGCCGTGTTATCCGGTCCCCGATATAGTTTTAATGTTATATTCGGGGGACCAAGAGAAGGTGGGGTCTGTTTTAAAGGTGGTTGCCCTCAATTTAGGCCAAAAGTGCAGGGGGAAATTCTGATTTGTGTTCATAATATGGCTCTCGGAAGACATCTACAGCCTTCGGAGGAATTTGAAGTGGCCCCTTGAATGAAAAAGGTTCCCCACCCCTACTTTAGGAGATTAGGAAGTGGGATGGACCATCTAATAGTGTGTAATATTACACTGGCCTGGGCATACTCATACTTTCCGTGTGACATTTCGTTTTCAAGTAAGTCATATTAATGGTGCATGTAGGCCAACTGTAATACACATTTGAAATAATCTCCAGGCTGAGTAAATTGACATGACTTGGCCCCTGGGCCTTGAGTTTGATACCTGAGTCACAGAGCAATAAAGGCAGGTCTGAACTTTATTTAACCACTAGTTTGTATATGTAAACACTAAGTCATCTCCATAGAAATTTAAAAACATACATCAAAATAAACAAATCTAAGGTCTGATACGGTCCTTGAATGCCCACACATATCTAGTTATCATACCAAAACATGATGCTGTGTTTGTTGTGATGCGGCTGGCAAAGTATTTGGATGGTGTGCAATGACAATGACATTTAATCTTTATCTGATGTGACCTGATCAGTGAGATTTAATTGAATTTTATCTGATGTGACCTGATGTGATTCGATCTAATCTAGATGTGTGATAATTTCAACTGCCAACTGCATATTGTCTGTTGGAAACCGATTTGGTCTTTTGCACGTGAATTACAGTGAGGGTGTTGACCTTGTTTTTTTGTGTTACCTCCGCCAAGGAAGTTATGTTTTTAGTTGCATTGGTTTGTCTGCCTGTCTTTTTGTTTGTTTGTTTGTCTGTCTGTTTGTCAGCAGGATAACAAAAAAACTCATGAATGGATTTGGATAAAACTTTGAGGAGTTGTTCGAAATAACCAAAGGAGCAAGTGATTAAATTTTGGTGGTGATCCGGATCACGAACCGGAACCAGAATTAAAAAAAAAAGATTCTTCACTGCTAGAAATCTAGACGGGGCGTGATCTAGACCAGTGTTTCTCAACAGGGGGGCCAGGCCACCCTGGGGTGCCACGGAAAAGTGGCTGATAAATAAATTATGTTATATAATACATAAAAAGGGGTTCCACGCGCTTCTGTTTTTACATCTGGTGCATCAACGGGAGGGAGGCAGGCAATCTTGAATGAAGAGAAGACACCGGAGCAGCTCAGATGGGATGCTTTTTCTTTTTAATTCAAGTGCACAACATGTTAGGGACTAACGTTTCGATGGCAAGCCATCTTCATCAGAGTCCATGAGTACTGAAGAGAGAGGAACCTAGTTATCTGGTAACCCCTGATTTGACAGGTGCAGGCCTATGCGGTGTGGCAATAGGCGATTGGTCCTTCTCATCGGTTGCTCATTGAGTCCACACCCAGGAAACAACTATTTACAAGGAAAACACCATTACACAAGTGAAAGTGCATATAAATAAAGAATATAAAATACAACAAAATATATGTACATAGGAATGCCATTTTGGAAGGCTAGGTGGATACTTATTAGTCATAGAAGCCTGTGTGAAAAGGGCCTATACATGATCCCAACATCATAGTATGATGAACTTCCTCAGACTTTTACAAAAAGCAGGATAGACTCAGCTCCTCATTGAGGCCAGAGGGTTCAAGCGAATTTAGTGTAAAAATCCAAAACGCCTCTCTGCGTAAAAGTTTCTTAATGACGTCACCGCCTCTAGGTGGAGAAACCACCCGTTCAATGCCCCAGAACTTGAGCGAGGCCGGTGATCCATGCTTGGCTTCCATATAATGTCTTGCCATAGCATATGTGGTGTTATTAGTGCGTATAGCAGTTTTATGCTCAGCTATCCTCAATTTCAATTGACGTTTAGTTTGGCCTACGTAAACGAGACCACATGGGCATTTCAGTAGGTAAACTACGTGTGTGCTATTACAATTAATAAAAGATGAAATTGCATAGCGTTTCCCTGTGCGGGGATGCGAGAAGAATTTGGAGTTAGTGGAGTTGGAACACTGAACGCAGTTACCGCATTTGTAAAAGCCTGTAGGTCGACTGGGAAGCCAGGTCGTTGGAGATGGTGTAGGCATGTTCATGTCAGAATGAACAAGACGGTCACGGATAGTGCGGGCGCGCCTAAAAGTGAAAGTCGGGGGTTCAGAGCAGAAATCAGTTAGTGCAGGATCACTTTTTAACACATGCCAATATAATATAATACATATTTGTCTAAATTGATAAGTTAATGCTAGTCAGTGGAATCTTTCATTTGCCATTTATGCACAATAAAGTAAATATAGGTCGACCCAGTCAGCTCCAACTTCGAACGTCTCCAAATGTGTTACTTTTCTAAGCTTTTGTGGTATCGGATGTGATGCCATTTTACGGCTTGTTGGTTTGGGGTGCCTTGAAATTTTTCATGAATTCAAAGGGTGCCTCGCCTAAAAAAAGGTTGAGAAACACTGATCTAGACAGTGACCGCAAATTGAATTGTTGGACAAGGAGAATTTTTACATTCTAGTTTCAAATCTGTGCTTAACTCCACAAAAAAAAAAAAAAAAAATAGGGTGTAATATAGTCAAATGTTCTATCAAACAGCATCCTTGGCGGAGGTGTTTTGATTTTTTTTTTGGATACATTTCTACAAAAATACACATAGCCTACTGTCTTTATTTTGCTATAGATTTTCTGCAATGTTAATCCTGTTGCACTTTCATCTTCAAAATAACATGCACCTTCAAAAATCAAAAAGAGAAACTGGATGTTTTCAAGTCAATACAATCATGACATTTTTCGATTGACTGAATTGACCTGGATATACAGACTGATAATTAATGAGGTCAGGATAGAGAAAGGTAGTAAGTAAGTGAGTTGAAGTAGGTCGGCGTGATTGTGTAAGATCAGTTTAGATGTAGGGATTACGAGTAATGACACCTTACAGGATGCTCTGTGTCACTAACATACAGTATGTTGATATCAATTGAACCTTACCCCTTCAAATATCTGAGTCTGCAACATGATCTCACAGAATTCCGTGAGATGAACACGGACCCTTAGCGCAGCACTATGGCTCTCTGTAATGTAATAGCAATGTTGTTATGATGTAGTTAAGCATCTTCAGGAAGTGAATAGGGTCGCCGGCGACCCCTGCTGCAGTAAGAGGCTACAGTCTGTGGCAGTTTCACAGATTTTACCAGTTAGTTTAACAGTTTAGTAGTTAACAGTTAGTCACAGGGTCACGGAAGTGCTTTCCATGATGGGGACCTTCCATTGACTCTCATTCATATTTAACTAAATAGGCTAATATCTAACTGTGCAGTACAGCACAGCTTTGACTTTTTGTATTCCACTATTGTACTGGACCTGCACCATCCCACAAGAACACACACACACACACACACACACACACACACACACACACACACACACACACACACACACACACACACACACACACACACACACACACACACACACACACACACACACACACACACACACACACACACACACTGTACCAGGGACTGCACCTACCTGCACTACCTCAGTCCTGGAACATACACACACTATTGCTGCTGTCACTGTTATTATTTCTATTATTGTAATGTCTACATTCTATTTTTTATCTTATCTTCGGTTTACATGTTCAATGTTAAATGTTGATGTTAAATGTTAAATGTTTATTTGTACTCTATTTATTATTGACCACTTATTGTTACCAGTCCAGCACTGTTATCTGTTATGTCTTGCACTTTATGTCAGTCTGTAAAATGTCAGTCTTGTATATGTCTGTCCTGGCATGGTATAGAGAGAAAACGTAATTTCATTTCCCTTGTATGTCTTGTGCATATGAAGAAAGTGACAGTAAAGAAAATGTCTTTTGTACTTTTAGTTTGACCAATTACAATAAAATGACCAAGAAAAAAACTGCTAAAGTTGTGGGAACCGCAATTTGGTCTCCGAAAAGGACCCATTGTCAGGTTTTGGTATCCTAATTGGAACTTCAGGAAACCCACATAGGTACATAAACAGGCATACACACACGCACGCACGCAGGCTCTCTTTCATGCCAATATCTTTGTCTCTATCGTACTAAGTCACATCTTTATCTCTACATCCTCTCATTGAAAGCTCTGCACCCCCTGCAAAGCAACCCCCTGATAAGCATAGTTTTTAAGAACTATCATGGCAGTTACCTCGTTAAAATACCCTGAACTGACCAATATAATATCCATAAAGTTAATTCTCCTTAGATACCATTTTACAATCACTCACAATAAAGGTCATGCCCTTTGATGGTCCCCACCCACTTTATAGCTAACATTTTTTTTCCCTTCTTCTACTGTAACTTAGCTGTATACCGTATTCTTGTTGCTTCATGTCTTGATTTTTTTCTCATTTGTACAAGAGATTTTGTGAGAACAAGCATACATTTTCTCAGGACTGGCTTTCAAGTTCCATGAAGTAGGCCTACAGTGATGATAGCACTTTTATCCTTTTCCATGTTTGTATGTTTTAACCAGAAATGCTCGTAATGTGTTATGATAAGCTTGCAATTGACTCTAGGCCTTAACGGTACGGCACTCGTCTGCTACGTGGCCGACCCGAGTTTAAATCTGGCTCCGGCCCTTTTCCAACCCTTCCCCGTCTCTTTCTCCCAACTTGCTTCCTGTCATTACTTCACTATCCTATCCTATCCTAAATAAAGGCAACCCCCCCCAAAAAAAAAAACATAAAAAAAAAAGCTTGCTATTGACTCACATTTGAGTCACCTTAACCTCCGTCTGTGCCATGACAGTCCATTGTGATTGTCAATTGAGTTCAATCGCTTATTTGTTGAGTTTAATTGAGCCTGTCTGTAGTCTCACCTCGGCATTACACAGTGCAAGCCTATTCTGCTACAGTATTGACTGTTATTAATTCAAGAGGGAAAAGATTTTTAAAAGGTAGGTGAAAAATGACTGAAAAAGTCAAAATAGTTTAACAACAACATCATGTTCAATCCTTCTTGATTCCTCTTCATTCTTTCATGAGAAGATGAGGAGTCTGAACAGTCATGCAAGCGCATAGCTGTGTCATTTGGTGTAGCATGTATTAAGTTATAGCCTCTACTATTGACTATGCTACACATCTGTGTTAACAGGTATGCAATGAAATATAATTCTACACTAGTGTCTCTCAACAGGGCCTCTACAGACCCCCCAGGGGCGTTAGGGAGTCCACACTCAAATGGCCTATGTGGTATTTCTATGGAACTATGGAACTGTGAATTCACTTCTGTGTGTTGACATTTGTTTGTTGACGTTACACACTGATTGTGTAAACTCCATTGAATTTCCAGCAGTGGCGGAACAATTGCACATACGGCCCAGAGCAAAACACTGATAGGGTCCCCCCATATGGCCTGCCATGGTCACAATATAGGGCCCCCATGTTCTGAACTTGGCTTGACGTCTCTGCTCAGGGCACAGAAATACTCTATCACAGCACTGATCTACACTGTTAAATAGGCATATACCTGTAACATCTACCTATCCTGCACACCTCCACCTCTTATTGCCTCTTAACCCCTACCCCCACCCACTTCTCTCCTCTCCTCTTTAGGCGGTCATCCATTGGGGTGTCGGGCTTGTAGCCCATAAGTGGCCGGTTCATTTCAGCAGGTTGGTGTGTGCATGGCGAGTAATCAACCAGTGCTCTTCTCCATGCATCTCCATGACTGAGGCACCCTGAGCATAATACCATCCCACTGCACTGCTACCTTGAGATGCCGTTTGGCAACGCAGTCTCACCCCAAGTAGTCAATTTCTGACTACCTTGGACCAGACTGCAATTTTTGACGTCTTGGGTATTCCTTCCACGTCACATTTTGACTATGTGGCCTAACCCTAAACCTATTCCTAAACCTAACCTCAATGACGTTATGCTGCCACAAGGGGGCGCCTTTGAGGACATAGTCAAAATGTGACGTGGAAGGAATACCCAAGACGTCAAAAAATGCAGTCTGGTCAAAGGTACTCAGATATTGACTACTTGGGGTGAGACTGTGTAGCGTTTGGGGCTGCCCAGTGGCCATAAATGCAATTTGCAAATGCAAAGAGGCCTTTTCCAGGTCCAGGGAGAGGGGGACTCAGAATTGGGTCCACATTACGTTGTGTGTGTTGGGTGGGAGGGGAGGGGTCTGTCAGATGACTTTGTCCCGGGCCTGGCCGAAGCTGTCAGTGGCCCTGCTGAGTGCTACTACACTTACAGTATTGGGCTGATTGACACCTCTTCTCTTGTCAGCATGTACTTTGAACACGAAGCAGAGTTAACTTGACTTTCTTTTATTTACATGGGGTAGCCAGCCATATGCTGTATGCTGTATGTTGTTGACTTACTATATTTGTTGTCCCTGTCATGTACGCTACGTAACGGAGCAGAGCCGATGACAGCCCATGTTTAATGATTGACAAGATGGCCTCTGCTGATTAGATGGACGCCTTTAAAGGCCTTTGGGGTTGAGCTTTGTCCTTATTTCAGTCATACAATCTGGATACCTCTTCAGCTGATAAGGCGTGCTGGTTGTGCCTTTAAAAGGAACGTGCGGAGACCGGCAATCTTTTTTTTGCACCTCTTAGCCTGTGTGCTCCTGAAGAGTAGGCAACATGATTTCGAGAAATATGAAAAATGTCATTGTGGTGTCTGTTGGATTTTTGTCCCTCTTCACAGCGTATGGAGGACTGCAGAGTTTACAGGTAATAACTTCCATTTTGATGCATGTTCATTCCTTCAATTCAGGTTTTGGGTGCTCATTCAACAAAGTAGAATCAACAAATGTTTCTGTGTCTGTTGCATACTATGCATACTGTAAACATATTCAGAAACACATGGCAACTTGCTGCAGGGACTTTATTAAGTTACTTTAATGTAACAATGTGATGTCATGCATATTACAGTATAACCATTAGGCTACATTACAGTACATGTAGCTGATGCTATAACCCAAAATAGTGTACAGGGGGCTCCACAGGACTCTCCACTTGGAGTAACCTGTGGTTAGGTGACTTACTCAACCCATCTGGGATGCGACATGCGAGTAGAGGGGTGCAGGTATTGGGTACTGAACGCTCCACCCTGATATTTCGCACTGATAAGCGTACATGAATTTAATCTGTCTCCCTCTGACCGTAAGACCAACTCACTAACCAACAGATCACAACTGCCCCAGGGGTTAATAGTTAATAGCAAGGTTAATCGTTTATTTCATTTCATTGGCTGTGCTGAAAACTGTATGATCCAAGTTGCCCAATATTTTAATTTTTTTGTTCTCATTTCAACATGAGAAAAAATGAATGAAAATGTTGTCAACAATGGAACTTCAACGAATTTCGAATTTTTCCCAGTTGAAATGAGCCCTGCATCATAATTTAGTTACAGGTCATCTGACTGTCCAGATACATCAGCATTTGGAATAGTTTACTCCACACTTGCCTGTGCACCTTAACCTCCATCTCACACCAGTCCAGTGTGATTGTCAATTGAGTTCAATTGCTAATTTGTTGAGTTTAATTGAGCCAAAGCTCTCTGGAGCTGACCTATGCCTGTCTTGTCACCTCGGCATTACACAGTGAAAGCCTATTCTGCTACAGATTTGACTGTAAATAATTTAAGAGGAAAAATATTTTAAAAAGAGGTAACAAATGACAGAAGAAGTCTGAAAATAGTTGAATGATAACGTCATGTTCAATCCTTCATGATTCCTCATCATTCTTTCATGAGAAGATGAGGAGTCTAAACATAATGCAAGCACATTATAGCTGTGTCATTTGGTATAGCATGTACTGTATTACGTCTTACAATAGCCTCTATACTAAGCCCTCTAGCAAACACTACACACCTCCTCTAAAGACTCACTCATCAGCATCAGAGATGGCGTGAAAAGATAGACTATGCAAAAGATCAGGTCTATCAGGTCTGCACGTTCCATTCCTCGCGTTCACTTTTTATTGGGCTTCTTTTTTTGGCATGACAGTATAGTTCAATAAAACGTCATAATTGCCATTTGTAAAGGTACCTGTCCAATACACACAACTCTACAACTGTCAATTGGCTACTGCTGCATTATCTTGTTGCTATAGTGGGTTTATGATTCCAGATTGCACTTCTGAATGATGAGGTGTTCAGGAAATGCTCAAAGACCAAGTAGACCCTTGACTTAGCAAACAAGTAGGACAATGGACTTGAGACTCAGGAAACAGTATACTAATAACATACCTTAGTTCCTAACAAGGATGATAAAATTACAATGGGATGTGCTATATTTCTTATGAAGGGGGTTGATGGGTTTGACTGTTTCTTAAAACCAATGATTTGAATACAGTACAGTCAGTGGTGGTTCTAGGCTACACCAACATTACCAGGGGGTCTGAGATGACGCCATTATAGATTTTAGAGGGGCACATAACGGCAAACAGGTCAATGTTCTATTTTAAATATTTGATGTCACATTTACCTTTCATTTATATTTATATTCTTTACAACTCGATTATTTCAAAATGGGAAAATGATTAATATTTTTAACTGCAGGCGTTTTTTATGTAGGGATATTCAATGAAAAGTCACAGAGGGACAGTTTTTCAAATTCCCTAAAGTGAAGGGGCCCAACATAGAATCTGTATAACTGTAAGCAGAATGGTGTCTGAGGTTAGGGTGCGAAACAAGCAGATAGCTTTCGAGACATAACAGATATTCGCTTCTCTATTTCTTAGTAGCCTTAGGATGGTCTATTTACTGTTTCAGATAATATTTCATTCTCATGTGCATGCATAATAGAGATATCCCCAACCTGAAATGTTAGTGGTCGCAAATTATGCACGGCCACCGATAGCACATATATTTGTTTTCATTTTGTTCTGACCTCATGGGGGGGGGGCAGAACCTTGCCGTCCATGGGCCGCATCTGGCCCCAGGGCCTCCATTTGAATAGCCCTAGTTCCAGATGTGTCGAGAAGCAGAACGAGTTCACATCTTTGATTGTGTGCGTCCCATTGTTTTTATGTACTTCATTTTAATATACTGTACCATATACTAGGGCTGTAACAACATTGTATTTAACCGAGAAATCGTGAGAGTCACGATAATCTATCGTGGTGCAAGAAGGCAGTATCGTGACACACCCTTTCAAAGTACTGTTACCATTCATCCAAGCTTCAAATGTGAAAAAACCCAATGAATCAATTTTTATAAAATAGATTTTAAAAATCGGGCGGTGTATCAAACCGTAGGTCCAAAATCATGTTATGAACCAAATCATGAGTTGAGTGTATCGTTACAGCCCTACCATATACAGTTTCAGGTGTGGTGAGGAGCAGACTGAGTTCATAATCTTCATCTTATGTGTCCCCATGCAGAGCAGCCTGAACGCTGAGGAGGGCATGGGGGTGATCTCCCTCAGTGTGGTCTACGCCTCCATAATCGTGTCCTCCATGTTCCTCCCCCACATCCTCATCAAGAACCTGGGCTGCAAGTGGACCATCGTGGCCTCCATGGCCTGTTACATCACCTACTCCTTTGGGAACCTCTACCCTGGATGGTGTGTATTTAAAATGCCAATGCCATTCCATATGATAGAGTATGATATGATATGATATGATATGATGTAATGTAATGTAATGTAATGTAATGTAATGTAATGTAATGTAATATAATATAATATAATATAATATAATATAATATAATATAATATAATATAATGTAATATAATACAAACATGTCAGTTGTTCTGGGCCCAGGGAAAGGGAGGCTCAGAATTGAGAGAGTAGTCCAATTTGTGTACAGAGTTTAATTAAAAAAAAGCAACAACAACAACCTGTAACCTGTTACATTTTTACAGTGTAACAAAATTCTGCACACAAATTGGACTACTCACACACATGCAAAACCGCTTCTCACACCACCAAAGTAAAACACAGTTTTCAAAATCGGGACATACTCACGCCTTGGCCCAATACCATGCCACAGCTCAGAGCCACCCTCATCCCCACCCACACACACACAAACACACACAAACACACAGACACTTTTGCAGGCCTCACTAATGCTGCCTTGCTTGCTCTCCTCTCCTTTCCTCCCCAGGGTCACCCTCATCCCCACCTCCGCCATCCTGGGTCTCGGTGGGTCCCCCCTGTGGTCAGCCAAGTGCACCTACCTGACCATCAGCGGCAACCGGCAGTCGGAGAGAGAGGGCAAGAAGAATGAGGACATCATCAACCTGTACTTCGGCATCTTCTTCTTCATCTTCCAGTCCTCCGCCGTCTGGGGAAACCTCATGTCTTCCCTCATCTTTGGCCAAAACACAGAGAAAGGTAGACTACAAAGGAAACCATGTTCTTTAAAAAAAACAAAAAACAAAAACCCAACAACAAACATTATTGGGGCTGCCCCCTTGCACGGGTGAGGCATAAATTGCAATTTTGTTGTGTGCAGTGTGCAGTGAACACTTGTGTGCTGTGAAGTGCTGTGTCACAATGACAATGGGAGTTGGAGTTTCCCAGGTGGGTTTTATTAAGAATTCACACATACCTGTAGATGGTAGGCGTCTGAACAGCCATTTCCAATAATAAAATGCAAAAGTCAAAAAATGGTGCTTACATAATTTTGCAATAATATAAAGAAGTGAAAAAGAAAGAAAAAAACAGACCACAGTCCGGATTGGAATGCGACAACAGTTGGTAAGCAATGTCCAATATGTTCGGTCGGTCACTGCAATGTACAGTAAATGAGCGACTTTGCCCTTTTTTCCACAACAAATGTTCCACAACACTTAATCACAAGAATTAACTAGACTGCCTGTGCAGTCGCCTTCGACTGCTTAAGGTATATCCCCGAAACGCGACGCTTCCAGTCCCCCGTCATTCCTACCACTCCCGTCCACCATTTCGTAAACGTATATGATACATACAGACGTGACATGACGTGCATAGGCTTAAAACCAAACGACTATTGTGAAAATGAAGCAAAAAATGGGGCAAATGGTAATACTGTTTTTATGGTTCAGTGGATATACCACATTAGGTACAGTGTAATAACCAGTGTAACAATATTTAATACAATGTAATACCAGTGTAACACAGACATTTTTTTTTACTTACATCATGAGTTTTTGCGTAAGTGGTATTACATGGATTTGCATATTGTTACACTGGTATTACACTATATTACATGGTATTGCATACTGTTACACTCGTTATTACACTGTACCTGATATTGCATATTGTTACACTGGTATTACACTAGTATTACATGGTATTAAATATTGTTACATTGGCTATTACACTGTACCTAATATGGTAGATTCACTAAAGTGGTGAACCATTAAAATAAGGTGTTACCGGGCAAATCAATCCACCCAGTCAGAAGTTATGGGCCAAATGAAAATTCCGCCATTTTGAAAGTGTTGTCTTCCAAATTCGAATCAGTTCATGAACCTACCCTAGAGCATTCACACACAAAATCTGGGACAAATCCATCCACCCGGTCAGTAGTTATGGGCCAAACAATAATTCGGCCATATTGAATTCAGCCATCTTGAAAGTGTTGACCTCCAAACTCGAATCAGTTCATGAACCTACCCTAGAGCATTCACACACCAAATCTGGGACAAATCCATCCACCCGGTCAGAAGTTATGGACCAAACAAAAATTCGGCCATCTTGAATTCAGCCATCTTGAAAGTGTTGACCTCCCAACTCGAAGCAGTTCATGAACGTACCCTAGTGCATTCACACACCAAATCTGGGACAAATCCATCCACCCGGTCAGAAGTTATGGACCAAACAAAAATTCGGCCATCTTGAATTCAGCCATCTTGAAAGTGTTGACCTCCAAACTCGAATCAGTTCATGAACCTGCCCTAGAGCATTTACCCAAAAAATCTGGGACAAATCCAAACATCCGTTCAAAAGTTATCGCGTTAACACGAAAGACCTTACGCGGCGGCGGCGGCGCACGCAAAACCATTACATCCCCGACGCTCCGCGTTTCGGGGATATAATTATGCATTTGCATAGTAGGTCATGTTTGATTTGGGACTCATCCCATACACATCATCCCTCAACTTGTAGGTGTGTCACAGTAGGATAAAAATCAATTGAAGAAAGGAGCGGGAGCACACTGAAGACTTTGTAAATATCAAAATGTTTGTCGGGTGTTTGCACCTGATAAATGGTTCAAACTTTAGGCCGCAGTCTGCTCCACCTTCTCTCTTGAACTGACATACGTAAGGTCAAATGTCAAAGAAAGTGTAAGATCATGCACTTTATGCACTGCACTAGGTGTAGGTGTTTGCTGTTGAAATTCTCTATGTGATACGATGCTATGTTTGTTTTGTGGTTGATAAGTGATGTGATGCTATGGTATTTGTTAGCAGTTGATATTCCCGAAGAGATGTGATGTGTGATTCGATGCTATGATATTTGTTTGCTGTGGAAATTCACAATATGATGTGATGTGTGATGCGATGATGTTAATGTTATGATGCTTGTTTGCATTTGATATTCACGATGTGATGTGGTGTCTGATGTGATGCTATGGTGTTTGTTTGCAGTTGAAATTCCCGAGGAGCAGCTTAAGTACTGTGGGGCAGCGCTCTGTTCGGAGGACTACGTCCAGGCCAATACCACACGGCCTCCTCAAAACCTTGTCAACACACTGCTATACTGCTACATCGGTAAGGTGCACTTGGAGGGGAAATGCAAGTATTTAAATTGATACTGTCCCATTTTTGGAAATAAGCTTATTTTACACCTCCCCTTGAGTTAAATAGTAAGGTTTTACCGTTCTCCTGTATTTTCAACCGTTCTCTGGCTATGGCAGTGCAAATTTTACCTCCATGCTAGCAGTTAACATTGAGTGCTATGAGACCAGCTCGCAGCTAACTGGTCTCATAGGACTCAATGTTAACTGTTAGCTTGGAGGTAAAATGTGCACTGCCATAACTAGAAAACGGTTGGAAGTACAGGAGAAAGGTAAGAGCCTATTATTTAAATCAAGGGGAGGTGTAAAATAAGCTTATTTCCAAAAATGGGACAGTATCACTTTAACCATTGTTGACACAGATTTAAACAGTTTTTGAATCCATTCACTGATTGTAATTCAATGCTGCTTAGCTATTGACAAACCAAACGGCTCTGAAATGGATTAGAATGGATTAAAACCTCAATTCTTATCTGAACTAGACGTGATAATGATGGACATGATAAGATGAGCACTGATAGGAGTGTCTGCCTGAGAACGAATGTCTGTTTCAGACGATTTCCAGCCTTGATATTTATGATTTTTACAACATACTAATCTGGGTGATTGACTGACAGTACCGTGTAAATTCAACACTTAGGGCACACACAGGGCAACTTGTTGAGCAGCGTGCAGACAATGATTTCATAAGATGTTGTTTAGACTGTTTATTACATGACATTTCTGTCAAGAGAACTTGGATTAGCCGTAGACAACTTTTTTCAACCATTTAGCAAATCTTGATGTTGCCATACAATATTGCTTAAAAAGTTACCCTGTATACCTGTATCATTACATTTAGAGACAGGGCAAGTTTAGACCTAAGTTGAGAGTGAGATTTTGTTGATCCAACTTGTTGCTTGTGAGCAGTCTAAGGGCTGCTGTAGCACTGCACAATTTACTGTGGGCCTATAGTACCGAAGTAGTGGAAGTAAGAGTAGAGAGGCTAATCCCATTGACCTCAGTATTCCATTTTTACACATGAAGCCTTTGTTTAACACATACAGTAGATTGCCATTGACATAGTTCCACAATAGTTCCAGGAAGTGGGTGTAGAACACAGAAAGTGACCATACTTTTTTATGCTCTACACCCACTTCTTGGATTTATAGTGGATGTAATTCATTCATAATTCAAACAAAGGTAAATTAAATTCATTTTTAATTCAGCGTTGCTTGTTATGTTGTGGCTCTGTGTCTCCAGCAAACAGAAAGCTGCTGCGAAGAATTATTTTAATCTACGTGTATCATGCCACCAACCGACCACCTGTTCTCTGATTGCCACAACTCTGAACTCCATGGCTCTGTAGGGCCTACTTGACTGTGAATATCCATTTCATAACAACAGGTGTAGGAGTGTTGGCCATGATCATAGTGGCTTTGTTCCTGGATAACATCGACCGAGACAATGCCAGAGAATTCCGTGGCAACCGGACTCCATTTTGTGGCACCTTCTTGGCCACCTTCAAGCTCCTGAGGGACAAACGGCTGGTCATGCTTATTCCTCTCACCATGTACAGTGGTTTTGAGCAAAGCTTCCTGTCCGGTGAATACACTAAGGTACACAGTCATTATCAGTGTTGCCAGATGTACGATAATTATCATATTTGTACAATAATGTTGTCCATTTCGATTAAAATGTTAAATGAAATGGTCAATGTAAAATTAAAATGTGATGTAGGATAATTTCAGAGTTCTCATTTAATTCATTTTGATGCCTTGAAACAACAATTCAGGTCTTCTACGATATTTTCCTCCCAAAAAACCCGCCTAAACGATAATTTTGAGGTTTTGGTACGATAATTCAGCATTTTCAATCTGGCAACACTGGTCATTATGCATTCATTATGTCAAAACACAACAAACCCCTCACCAACCAGCAGATTATTGTATCTATTTTTTGACCTTTTTGGAAACATACCCCTTGATTGTGTCTAAATTTGAATAGGGTCGGCCATCTAGGAATATTCCCCTTTTTATCTGCTCATTTAGTATAAGTAATCCAATAAATAATATTTTTTGTCTAACAAACACAAAAAGATCCTGTAACACACAATGCAAAACCATTGCTTGCCCCCTCTGAAATAGATGCATCTTCATCAGCTACTTCACATAATGGCGTACAACCTAGTTGAGGGTGGTTTAGTATTGGCCTTATACACAGTAAAACATGCACTGTTAATTCAGCATTTAGACTGTACCCTGGGACGAAATACACTATAGAAGATCAATTATCTCAGAAGTGTTCAATTAACATTGTTTTTTTTCTCCTGTGTAGTCATAGCAGCTTTTTCCAAGGAAAGAAGAGGTCCATGCTTACTTACTTACATACTTACTTATTTGTGCCCTACAGAACTATATCACCTGTGCACTAGGAATACACAATGTTGGCTTTGCCATGATTGCCTTTGGAGCGACTAATTCTCTGAGTTCCTTTGCTTTTGGGAGACTGGCGAAATACACTGGGAGGATTGCACTATTCGGTTTTGGTAAGACTGACCACATACTACTACTACTACAGCCGCTGACATTTGTGCCTGTGGTCCATTTCTTGGAACTGTAGTTGCTAACTATGTTAGCTACTCTGTTGGTTCCCATTGGCAACTCCCCAAGTTGTGAACTGGCTAACAACTTCAAGAAACACAACCCAGACCGGTATTTTCTCATTTTGAAGCAGTGTTGCCAAAAAAATATCACAAAAAGTTGCAATTGGGAGTCTGAAAAATCTCAAGATTTCATCATGACGTCACATACTACATCATAGCATGACACACACACACACACACACACACACACACACACACACACACACACACACACACACACACACACACACACACACACACACACACACACACATACAGCATAGATACGTCACATACAGCAGAGCCTGCGTCATCATAGCATCACACACATGGTCTATTGTTATAACCCTGAACTCCACTGTCATCAGAGTTGACATACTGTCAGTGTCAATCATGCAGCAGTGTCAATCACACAGCTTGATAGAAATAATTTTTCCACTCGCAAGATGATTGTTTTCAGTTAACAGATTTAGCTAACGTTGCTAAAGTCACTTGACGTTTAGGCACCTGAGAAAGCTAAAAGTTCAAGGAGTGAGGGTGGTGGTCTAATACTGAATTTTTTCAGTGTGCTATCCACCCTTAATCCTTGAACGTTTTTACATTTTGGTAGGGGCATTTTAGCCTTTATTACAAGAGGACAGTGAAGAGTGCCACAGCAAATGAGGGAAGAAAGATAGAGGGGGATGGCGTTGGGTTTGGACATGGTCCTGGCCAGACTCGAACCTGCCAACAGGTCCATCTGCACAAAGAGCCTGCACATGTTCTTCTGGTCTTAACTTATAACATTGAATGTTCCATGTACAAGACAAGCAAGCAATTCACAAGAAAGATTATGTGTTGTACTACTACAGTATAAAAACTGCAGTGTACAGTGCTGGGGGGCACATGTGGGCCCCGTGTCTGGACCTCGGGCCCTAATCGAATAGGCCTGATGTACAGGGGCGGTCCAAGGAGCGGGCCAACTGGGCAATTGCCCGGGGCAGCACCATTGCGAAACAGCACCATTTCCTCACTGCTTTTTTTGTTTTTGTCACACCACAGCGGCGCTCATAAATCTCAGCTGCATCATCGCCCTTCTGTTCTGGAGGCCCCATCCGGACCAGCTGCCCGTCTTCTTTGTATTTCCTGCACTCTGGGGCATGGCGGATGCCATTTGGCAAACACAAACTAATGGTGAGTTCAGTCCACCATAACACAGACTCCAAGTGATATTCCAACATTCTTGGAAATGTGCTCAGTTCCCGCCTCCCTTTGAGGTAGCCCCTTAATGCATGCCGTACCTCCAGTGGCACGCTGTATAAGACATTGAAAAGTGAACTACCATAGTACTACAATACTATGACATAACACATGGCCTTTAGTGATGCAAAATTTATATCGCTGTCTTAACGGGTTAATGTAAATAGCATTACATTTCTTCAGTTCTCTGAAGCTGAAGTTCTCTAGCTTTTCTCTGAGTCTGGAGTTCCAAGCTAACATGTTGTTATTGAAATAAATGGGTCCAGCTATAATTAGGGATGTGCAAAAGAATCTGTAAAGTTCTTGAATGAATGACCAGGACAACAAATGCAGTGAACTATTATTTCTTTACTTCATTCTCAAAACCCTGCTACAGATTCTGCTTTGCGCCTTCTGGTTTCCTTTTCTATCTGTCTTCTGCTTCCCCCTTTTCTAACTTGAACTTGAACTCCAACTTGCACCACCTTGTGGCTAGAATTAACAATGGACACAATACTGTGAATCATGAACATTACAGAATCGTCATGGCAATGCATCGCGAAACTTTCTTTCACAATATACTTCATTGATTCATGATGAGGTATCGCAATACTTATTTCCCAAATATACTGCATTGATTCATGACAATCAATTATTTAATAATAATAGAATTCTATTTGCCACTGGTTCATTTTTTTCACTAGAGAGTAGGTAACATTTCTGTTGTGATGGAAGCTCTCTCAGAGATGCTAAAATGCTTAAATAAAACAAACTGACTAATGAATGCTACACAGCAACTGACAAATAAGCTGTATTTTTACACATTTACTGAAGTAAATATTGCAATGCATCGCAAATAGTACATGACTCGCAATGCATCGTGATAGAATCGCATCATGGCATGTGTATCATGATGCGAACTGAATCATGAACCCTTTGCCAATACCCACCTAGCTATTATATGCTAACTTGGAGGTACAAGTTGCTTCTCCAGACTCACGGAACAGGACAAAGGTATAAGGCAACTAGAAATGAGCACATCTTCATAAATGGTGGAATATGGCTTTCAGTGTTAATTCCAGAATAAGATTGAAACCAAAATATTTGTATTGGCTCACTCTGAATGTATCTAACACATATTGATTAGGCCTACCAAAGAGATATCAAAAGTAAAAGTAAAAAAAGAAAGACAGTTTCCCTCCAAAACAGGTAGCTTATTGTAGACTTATGTAGGCTACTTATGTCTTACGATAAACTGACTCTGTGCTGGTTGGACCAAGTTTGTGGTGGATTCTTGTTAGGTTTTTAGTGTTTTTCAGTAACAACACAGCCTATTTAGCTCATTTAGTACAATTGAGTAAATGGTGTATGTAATATCATGTGCTATTGTTGTACTTACATCATTAATTTTCTTTTACTTCTGACACCTCTGTCGAACAATGAAACTCACTCCCTCAAAATACTAAGTAAGATGTAATGGCTGACGAGGTGACCAGTTCCTCAAAGTTATTGGCATAAGTTTACTCTGGCGACGTGCACGGATACAGAGTTACCCTCACCAAGACATTAAGTTCCTGGAACCGGTCGACCTTGAAGGTTGTTATCCTCCTTCTCTGCCGTTAGGGTAGGGTATTTCTCTTCATCTATTACTGCATGTAAAGTTGAAGGAGCCATGCCGACTGCACCAGAATGTAGTGAGCAAGATAGACGCTTCACTACCGCAAGCACGGAACTTAGACGGGCCTAGAATCTTCGTTTTGAATGCCGACGTTGTGATTTTTTAATTTTCCACTCATATGCAAGATCGTGTTCCTTACCCTTAAGGGCTAAGCATACTGGGTGTCAGTTCATGCATACTTGACATACGCTAATGGCTTGTGCCATTTTCTGACTCGTCCACCAGCAGGGACCAGGAAGTAGGCAGAAAGAACATGAGATGACTAGGCCTACAGTTGCCCAGTTTAGAGAAGAGTAGCCTAGAGTAGCCTAGAGTAGCCTAACTACTAGACTACAGAAGGAACCCTGCATCATTTTGATCAAATCTATGTTTTATTGTGAGAGAGAGAGAGAGAGAGAGAGAGAGAGAGAGAGAGAGAGAGAGAGAGAGAGAGAGAGAGAGAGAGAGAGAGAGAGAGAGAGAGAGAGAGAGAGAGACTTTATTAATCCCCAAGGGGGAAATTGAGTGCCACCTGGTCATACACACAACACATGACAGGAAGACAGGACAAATACATAATAAATAAGAGCTAAGAAATAAATAAAAACAGTCCATCATAAAAACATGCAAAGAATCTCAACAACATTGTAAAACCATTAAAAAGTCACTCAGCAGCTGTTGTTAAAAATTCTGATAGCTGCAGAAATAAAAGATCTTATAAACCTTTCGGTGGAGCATCTAGGTAGGAGGAGCCTTTGGCTTCTGCCACTTTTTGTGATCAAGCTGAACAATGGGTGGTCATCCATGCTCAGTACAATTTTTGTCTTCCTCATTGTCCTCTCCTCTAAAATCTGCTCCACCAAATTAAAACATACACCCGTGATGGACCCCGCTTTCTTGATGAGCTTATTCAGCCTGTTCCTGTCCTATAAATAGCTAGAACAGTGGTGTGCGACAGAATCTGCCGTTTCTCTCATAAACAGCAGAGGGCACACTTTCGAAATGTCAAGCCCTGTGAAGGTAGAACTGTAAATGTGTCGCAAATGAGCTGAAGGATCTATCAATGGTCTGGCGCTTTCGATGACGTCATTAATGGTTCTAGAGACAAAAGTCGCTAAGTACTTGCAGGAAGTCTGACAGAAGGCTTTACCTTTACTCCGTCCTCGGAATGAATTGTCACTCCATCAGCCAATCAGAAAAGAGAATTCTGTTGCAAAGGCAGATTATGGGGCACCTAGGTCATGCCGGGAGACTTAGGTACCCCATATACTATATTGTTGTAAATGAACAAAATAGTGTCCTGTTGTACCTGCATAATTTCACTCAGGCTATTCTTCATCAATCTTCCCTCCCTTACCCCCGCACTTTGCTCCTCATGCTGTTTTGGCTCCCATGCACCACCTGTCACTGTCATCCCCAAATTCACTTTCAAGCACTCATCAAAGTTTAAACGGCGCTAGAAATAACAGAAAATTCTGTCTTCATAACCAGGTTTCTCCAATCACGCCTGTTTTCAACTTCCCTTTTTCAGTTAGAGGTAGAACATGTGTATAAAACTAAAAGTCACTAAACAGCAATACACAAGTGAAATGAGAGTATTGATTAATGTCCCATTATCATGACAAACAGACTTAGTTTTTTTGTACTTGATAATATAAAGTGATAGTCATAATAAATTTTACTAAAGAACACCATTAATTAATATTATATTATTATTAATATAAATAATATTATTATTAATAATAATAAAGTGACAGTCAATCGTTGAAATTGCAGCTCTCTATGGAGTTCTGTTCCCTGACCAGAACGAGGCAGCGTTTGCCAATTACCGCATGTGGGAGTCCTTGGCTGGTGCCATAGGGTTCGCTTACAGCATCCTCCTCTGTCTCTCCACCAAGATCTACATCCTCCTGTCCATGCTCATCCTCACCAGCATCACCTATCCCCTGGTGGAGTACCACCATTACAAACACCCAGTGGAGGCCCCAAGCATCACGCTAGGGGTGCCCAACCAGTCGATCGCGAGCCACCAGTCGATCTCGAGGGGAGTGGCAGTCGATCGCGAGACATGTAGTAATGTGAAGGGGAAAATACTGTCTTTCAAAAGTAGGCTGTAGCAAGCTGGTTCTGTATTGGTTAGATAATTAGTCCCACGGTAACAGCATGAGGGGAAAGCATTAGGACGTGACCTTAAGGGTATTGCAGTTGATTCATGTGTGCACACATGTAACATCGGGTGAGTAACAGACGTGTGCGTAACATGCGTTATGACGCGGCGATATGCGAGGATCTTCGTCCAAATCGCTAGTCGCATGCATCATCGCTAACTGCGTTTATCGTGTGCCGCGTGTAGTAAGGGAAATGTTAGTTGTTGACATGTATGGAATTCACTTCAATTTGTGCTGTTTCTTGCTCCAGTTGTGGACAAAACGATTGGCCAAATTCACAATAGAAAGCCTTTGCTGTGCTACTGTCCCAGAGAGCTGGAAAAAAAACCTTCATAGAAGAAGTCACTCTTAACAGGGGTGTTAACCAATCCAATGAGTTCTCTCATTGCTCTCTCTCTCTCTCTCTCTCTCTCTCTCTCTCTCTCTCTCTCTCTCTCTCTCTCTCTCTCTCTCTCTCTCTCTCTCTCTCTCTCTCTCTCTGTCTCTCTCTCTCTCTCTCTCTCTCATTGCTCTCTCTCTCTCTCTCTCTCTCTCTCTCTCTCTCTCTCTCTCTCTCTCTCTCTCTCTCTCTCTCTCTCTCTCTCTCATAGTAAAGTGAACTTAACTAGCCTACTATTTACCCATAACAAATGGTGAATTTCTGAGCCCTTTTAAATTTGTAGCCTACCACTGAAGGCATGATAATGCTTCATCATATTTTAGAAAAAGGGTCTATGTCTCTACATATGCCTTTTTATATAGCCTACCAAATGTTTATCATTTTGAAATTGTTTCAGTTGTTTATGACTTGTGTATCATGACTGAAATTATCTCTGCATACTATCAGTGCTCCATTGCTTTGTAAACATAGGCTATTCAACACACTTTAAAAACACACTGAAAAGATACGGCCATAGTAGCCTACTAAAAACATTTTGTTCATAATAATGGTGAATATTTCCATACTGACATCCTTAAATTTGACTTGGTAGATCACGGCAGACCATCAACTTCAAAAGTAGATCTCGGTTAAAAAAAGGTTGGGCACCCCTGCGCTAGAACATGCCATCAAGACAGATAGTGTAGAAGTTGTTAAGAAGAGTAGTGATATGAGTAGTAAGTTATGAATCAGTTCAGAATCAAGTTTAAACGGCGCTAGAAATAACTGAAAATCTTGTCTCCATAACCATGCTTCTTCAATCGCGCCTGTTTCCAACATTGTTATGAGTGGATGGGATGGGGGGGTCAATTGACTAAGTGTTACTGCTAATTGTGATTAATGTGACACATTTGCTTTGCATGAAGTCATAATTGCTTGTAGTCATTGTATGTTCCAGGTTTAAAAAAAAAACATTATAAGTCTAAATAAAGTAACAGTCAATGGTTGAAATTGCAGCTCTCTACGGAGTTCTGTTCCCTGACCACAAGGAGGCAGCATTTGCCAATTACCGCATGTGGGAGTCGCTGGGCTTTGTCATAGCGTTTGCGTACAGCACCTACATCTGTCTCTCCACCAAGATCTACATCCTCCTGTCCATGCTCATCCTCACTGCCATCACCTACCTATGGGTGGAGTATCACCACTACAAACACCCAGTGGAGGCCCCAAGCTTCGCGCTAGAACCTGTCAGTGAGACAAAAGCCGAAGTGAAAACAGAAGAAAAGGATGATGTAGGGCATTATAAGGAGACCTATATGTAGTAGGCCACATGCTTAACTCACTTAATGTCAACGACGCTTAAGTGCGTCATTTCACATCCTAATGTCCAGAACGAATGATGCTGTCAATTCCGTTTTTATGGTGTGTTGTTGGCATAGAACACCTGAAATGCTGAAAATGCTCTGGCACTGTATTGTTGTATGGTTAAAAAATGGTTGGCATCCAATGAGTTCAGGTTGTAGACCTACCACATAACCCAATACAGGATTCTATTGGCATCAAGGATAAATGCAAATGAATACATTTACAGCCATAACCGAGGGTCAGCTGTGCTGTTGATAAGCAAAATAAAATATTGTAATGTAGGAAAAGGAATAATGACTGATTGACAAACTACCTGTAATTGCATGCAGTGTACAGTTCCAAATGATTAGTATTAGTGATAAGTTTCTGTTCAATGTACATTATACCATTTTTTTATAAAGTTGTGATTCAGTGCATTACCTTTTCTTGCCTTTGAACAATTGTGCTATAGATTGAATCATGCTATTTGTCTTTTATTAAAAAAAGACATAGACTGAAAAACAAAAGTCGAAGAAGACCAATGCACCATCCTGCTGATCTATAAGCAGACTATCAAAGAGATTCTGAGCTTGATACATTTTATATTACAATTATTTCTTCCAGAGCAGTTATGATTACAGTTGTCATGTGACCTTTTTTGGGATGAATGCATATTGTAAATAGTATATTTATTTCGAAATGATTTAGCACACCTATGTATGTATCCACAAGCACTAAAACATGTCATTTTTTGTCTTCTCAATTATGTTATCTAACTGTATGTATGTAGCTGTACAATCTTTCCTCAGGTTTATATTATGCACTTTATAATGTTCTATGTAAATAAAATGACATACCCAAATCTCCCAAATATATTATTCATGTCTCTGCAATTTTTGGTAACACTTCCAAATAAGGGGCCATAATTAACAGCAACATAGCTATAACCTAATACTTTAGTAAGGGTCAATAATCATTACTTAACGCCATATTAGACACATATTAATTGCTATTAATGCATATGTCAAATATTAGCAAGCGTTACTTAACTATTGGATAACTATTACCTTGTGTTACAAGTTCATAGCATAACAATTATTTAACTAATAGATAAGTAAAGGTACAGTAATAGCTAAGTAGCTATTAGGTCATACTTAACTAAGGACCAAAATTAACACTTACTTAATACAAAAGTAAGGAATAACTAATGAATAAATAATACCGAAATATTGTCTATAGATTGAGTACCCATCATGCACTGCACTTCTTGGAGCTAATATTTTCAGACATTAACTTAATTATCACAAAGGAATGGTTTAGTTTCGCTTCAAAACTATTACTCTTCATAATGTTCTGCATTTATTGTAGGGTTTTTACCATTAAAACTAATAAGTGGTATATGAACAAATTGCATCTCATCACCCCACCATCATTGAGAAGTGTACGTCCAATCCTTGCTATATAGTGGCTCCTGTTGCCATTATTACAGTGATTTGAACGAGTGAACGCTAGACGTCACAGTAGATTATTTACTTAACTATTAGGTATGCACAGCCAACTGTATTATAAGGGTCCCAAACACCAATATCTATCCATTAATTAACCATTAGTTATCCTCAGCCAACTCTATGTTAAGGGTCCCAACTCCCAATATTTATGTATTATTTATCCATTAGTTATGCCATACTTTTGTATTAAGTAAGTATTAATTTTGGTCCTTAGTTAAGTATGACCTGATAGCTACTTAACTATTAACTGTGCCCTTACTTATCTATTAGTTAAATAATAATATGTTATTCTGCCCTACAAAGGCAAAGCGCAGTAACTACAGCAACATTGAAACTGTCAAAAAGTCCTTCAAAGTGTTGGTATCAGGTTGGATATTGTACATTAGTTATGGCAAATTGTACACTGTAATATCGCTAAAAGGGAAACATTTGGACCATGCAGCTATTTCACAAGATAAAGGAGGTGTAATGAACACCATTTTCAGACAAAATATGAAGTTACTGCACTTTGCCTTTGTAGGGCAGTATTGTTATCTAATAGTTAAGTAACTGCTTACTAATGCTCAACATATGCATTAATACCAATTAATATGTGTCTAATATGGCGTTAAGCAATGATTATTAACCCTTACTTAAGTATTAGGTTATAGCTACTTTACTGTTAATTATGGCCCCTTATTTGGAAGTGTTACCCAATTTTTTTTCAAAATGGCTTTTGTGGTATTCACAATAATATCTTTGTACATATTTACATCTGTTAAATATCTGCTGTCAGATCAAATGTCCCAGATTTATAGCAGCCATCAATTTTAACAGTTTTGAGAATATCCCACAATGAATCAAGCATTGTACCTCCTGTCTTAGTATTGCAAATATTTGTGTTGGAATTCATGTCATTACATGTACTTAGCAACTGTCAACAACTGTCAATAATTATGATGATGGTGTCAGAAGTCATTGTGGTCAGGTGTACAATGTGTTTGATAAATGGGCAAAGGTACAGCACTGGTGTGGTTTGGAGATTTCAATGGCAACCAGTTGAATAAGGCTTCACAATCCCAACAGTCTAGGCCAGGCCACAATACCAGTTATTGGTGTGGGCTTAATTTTTCGGTGCTCCTGCATCGTAGAACCACTTCTGATTCGCTTTGTTCCTGTAGCAGTAACGATCCTGTTAACTTAAAGTCTTTTTCAATTCCTCAAATACCCTAGAGCAGCATTCTGAATTTGCTGCTCCTGTTTGCAGGCCTCTACGCTATTCTCTTTAAAGACCACAAGGAGGCAGCGTTCGGCAATTTCCGGCTGTGGGAGGCACTGGCCTTCTCTCTGTCCTTCGGCCTGTGCAACTCTATCCATGTGAGGGCCAAACTCTACCTGGTCCTGGGGGATCTACTGCTCTCAGTGGCAGGCATTGTGGGCATCGAAGTCATAGAGGCCAAAAAGAAACGGAAAAACACGGCGGCTCAGTGTCAGGCTGACACGGAAGAAGTACTGTAGTAGGTCGAGGAGTGAAGATGAGAAGCTCACTTGGTTCTGAGAGATCAGAAAAAAAAACTTTGGGTGTGGCCATTCAAAAGCACAGAGTCTCAAGCGCACAATTACAAAGACCTTTGGATAGTAAGCCTATGTTTACATATTGCATATGATTAAGTCCAACAAAATCTTCATTCTCTGTCCACTGTCAAGCTCATTGTCACCTGACCTCCTGACCTAAAGTCATTTTTAATTATCCTCCTTAAAGGGACAGTTTGGTCAATTTCAACATGCAGTTGTATTGCTCACGCTACCCTTGACTTGTCAGTACCTGGTGATGCCACATTTTTCGGCTCAGCCCTTTCCGAGATATGAGCAATTCTAATGGGGGCAGCGTTTGTTTACATTTTTAAAAAGTGAAACATAGGCCAACTCCAAATATTTTCCCAAAAGGTAATGCTGTTTGCTAGTTGTCTGCTGATGTTTTATAACCTTTTGGATGTTTTTGGAAATAAATAAAAATGTTTTTTTGAAATGTAAACAAAGAGCTGCCCCCATTACAATGACCAGGATCTCGGAAACGGCTGAAGAAGAAGAAAAAAAAATCTCAGGCACTGACAAGTCCAGGGTAGTGTGAGCATTACAACTGCATGTTGAAATTGACCAAACTGTCCCTTTAAGGATGTGGTAATAAGGCGTCCATATCGAAAGGGGTGACATAAGGATCTCCCACAGATCCTTAAAAGTATATTACAATGAAACAGGGCCATTGTAGCAAATTCTGGGACCAAGATACAAGCACCTCCAATGAACCCCTACCCATCCATACTATACGTATCTAGTATATACGTAGGCCTACTGTGTGGGCCCCGCACATGCAGTACGTTGGGCCCGGGTGGCTCAGTCCCACTTAACGCCCCTATTACGACGCCCCTGCAATGAAATGATCTTCTTCGGAGTTGCGACGGAATGTCATACTGCTGTCTTTGGTGAACTTTTGGACAATCGCCATGAACTTCTTATCTGTGCAAATGGAGGCACTACAACTTTAACAGCTACAAAAATCATGGCTTACACTTGTATAGTTTTGCAAACTTGCTACAACAGAGCACATATATTTCAAAGTGAGGCGATGACAATATTTTCTCAAATTTTGATGTATTTTGATGTTCCTTACTGCTTTATGTAGGCCAAAGGTGGCTGATTGTTAAAGTTCATTTGCAAGTTAAATGGCTTTTCCTTCACTTTTCTTGCACAAAAACATGTATTTTGGCAGAAATATGAATGTTGATCAGTCTGAGACTGTAAATGAACACGCTAAAAATGTATTTTCATCAGAATGAAGGACCTATCTTTACCTTTAGTCTTGACCAGGTGTGCAAAGGTTTGCCGATGCTGGATCTCTCTCACCTGCAGGCAGGGCAATAATTAACAGCTATAGAAAAGGAAGGCAATTAGTCACAATAGCTAAGGCAGACTAGCAAGTGAGGTCACTATATTTTGAGTAAAATGGGGAGCCATATGAAAAATGTATTGCTGGTTTCGTTTGGATTTTTACTCTTGTTCACGGCGACGGGGAGCCTGCTTAATCTACAGGTAAGGTTTTTAATTTGGCACGTCGGTGACAATATGAAGTGGGTGATAAGCCAAGTCCTCAACAAAAAGCAAATTGTGTAAAAGGTTGGAATTAAGATGGAGGCTGTGTGTAGTACTGTACTAGAAGCTCCAAAAACAGGAACTTACTGGGACAATGCAGACAAATTCAGTTAAGTCAAGTCAATTTTACTTATAAAGGACTTTAAAATACAATAGAGGTAGCTGACCAAAGTGCTGGACAAGTAAGTAGACGCCATAGCCAGTATTGCCAGGGGCTGCTTGGGATAGATGTCTGCGGGTAAAAACGGGAAAAATGGGCCATTATACGTTTTTTTCCCTGCAGTTTAATGCCCATATAAACCAACGCAATTTATTGAAATTGGGCGGAATTTAGCCAGACGTTTTTTGAGCAACACTGGTCACAGCTGACTGCAGCCACACACACAGGTGCCATCATGCACGCTTGCGTGTAGCTGTTGACCACATAGCAGTTTTGTGTGAAACCCAATTAAGACTAATTTAAATTGTGTCTTGCAAAGTCAACGTCATTATGGAATATCAACTGTAGAAACCATACAATATAGGCCTTAAATAGACATATAGATATACTGTATGTTGAGCTGAGAAATGCAATCAGAAGTGGACTGTTTGAACAATAGCTATATCAAAATTTCCAATGAAAAGTATTACTAGTCACTGGACTAGACAAAGCTTTATCCATTGCCTACTCTTCATTTTTTGGTGTTTTTATGGCAGGATAGTTGAGAAAGACAGGAAACAATTGGGGAGAGAGGGCCGGGGAAGGATCTGCAAATGACCTGGCCGGAATCGAATCCGGGTCACCGGCGTAGCACCGGCGTAGACGGTAGGGCCCAGGTTCTTCATTAACAGAAATGAATTAATGACTGATGTGCAGTAGGTTCAGGGAAGCCAATGGAAGGGGGACAAAGAGGTCAGTTGGGCCAGGACCAGGGAGATGCCCCCCAGAATTGAGCCCTCATCACATTTTGTGTTTAGGGTGAGGGGGAGCTTCAGAGGGCTTTGTCCTGGGTCTGACCAAAGTTCTCAGTGGCCCTGAGTAAGTTATGGTCAGGGCCGGTTCTGGCTTATTTGGCGCCCTAGGCGAGTTTGAGTTCTGGCGCCCCCCCCCCCTTTTTTTTTATACCTTACAGAACACAAGAGTAATACCGGTAGTAAGCTTAACTAAATAGCATCAAGAACAATAACTGTTTTGCATCAAATGGATTTCTGGTTCTTTTGGACAGCCGACCAACACATCAGATTGAGTCGCATGAAAGTACCTTCACTGTGTGGTGTCTTGGATGTAATGGTAGTGGTGCCCCCAACCCCAGATGAGAGGGAGGTTATCAATGTGTTTGAATTGTAAAATGGAATTGAAATGCCAGGAGAGTTGTACAGTACATTTGCATGTCAAATGCATGTGTAGACAATAGGCCTACCAAGGAGGTCTGCATTGATAGCCTATCTACACTACCTACAGCATCACAAAGCATGGCAGCATAACAATTTTAATAAGCTACACATTTGTGCTGTCTATGATTCCAAACCAATTTCATTTCTGTACTGGAAATAGTGGTGCATTTGTGAGTAGGAGAATGAGAAGGGGGCTATCTATGTGTTTGAACCGGAGGGACAGGGTGAGAGAAAGGGAGAAAAGCTGTCACGCTTTTGAATTTCATAATATACAAAATATAGTAAATAGCCTCACTTGTCTGCAATACTACATAACTCAGCATGAAAACATGCTGTGCATGGTTCTCTTACATGATTAATGTAGGCCTATATGTCATTCTGGTCTGGAAACAATGTTTTTTTTTAAGCTTACAACAAGCAGGTAATTCATTCAAGTGGATGGAAGGAGATATGGCAGCTAAACTTGTTTTAAACATGGCACCAGCCTTACTTTACATTGGTGGTCAACCTAAGCAAGTATTATGATGTCAGGTGGGTGTTAGTGATAGGCTACTAACAGCTACTTTACTGGATTTCATTGCTTGGTATACTTGGCTAATGTTAGCATGCTAACTAGCGATTTCTCAGATCAAAAGCAAAGCTCTTTTTCCCTCTAATTCCAAACAGTAGCCTCATAACTATTAGGCTTTACATTACCACAAACGGTTGCTGATTAAACCACATACTTCCAAAACACCCTCTGCAACTCCTGCATCATGCAATGACTGGTTTAATGAGAACATAATTCTCCACCCAGCAGGGCAGCATTGCTATTCGCGCTTGCCCTCTGTCTCTCGAATGAGTCTCCAAATTCAAAATAGATCGCACGCTGTCACTCGTCCCGCCCCCTTTCTCAGGACTGTCTGTTTATTGGTTCACAGACTTCCCAGAGACAGTTGAAAGCGATATTACTATTGGCTGAGGGGCGCTTTGCCGTGAGGAGCGCTTTCGCCACGCTTTGTTGATTGCGACTTCATAAAAAAAACCTCCATATCGCAAAATTACGCATGGGAGAGCGCAATTTCGCCGCTCCTTCTTCACATTGCGCTCTAGGCGACCGCCTAGCCGGCCTATGCTTATAACCGGCCCTGGTTATGGTTAACCTAACCCTGACAGAAAGAGCAGGTTGAATACAGATGAGGGCATGGGCCTAGCCTCCAACAATAGACATAGTATAATGATGAGCTGGAAAGGTGTTTCCAATGAAAGATACACTATACCAGGGATGTCAAATTCAGGCCCGCTGAGTCATTTTGTTTGGCCCGCGAGATCATTTCAAATGTGTATTATAGTTGGCCCCCCTACACATTAATGTATTTTAATATGACTTGAAAATGACATTTTGGGCGTCACATGCTCATACAAGCATCAGTGATGTCTTCCATTCATTTACAACAGACTGTGCAGGCACATTTGAACTACAATATCTGCTGGGATTGAGTGTGTAAGATTTAAGCATTTGAGTATTGTAAGCATGTGCGCGCATGCACAATTACAGTACTTTTTGAGTATTGAGTTTGGCCCACGACTTCGTCCCAGATTTAGATTTTGACCCACTGTGAATTTGAGTTTGACACCCCTGCACTATACCATGTGGCCTATCTGGTAAAATTATTACTAGTGTGGAGTTATCACGCTTGGAATCCTTAAAGGGACACTGTGTGAGATTTTTAGTTGTTTGTTTCCAGAATATATGCTGCCCATTCACTAATGTTACTTTTTTCATGAGTACTTACCACCACCATCAAATTCTAAGTATTCATTATGACTGGGAAAATTGCACTTTTCATACATGAAAAGGATGATCTTCTCCATGGTCCGCCATTTTGAATTTCCAAAAATAGCCATTTTTAGCTGCAAAAATGACTTGTACTTGGACCATACTAGAAAATATTTGTTCATTAGCCTACTTAGTAAACTTTCATGTAAAGATCAAATTTGGCAATAGGCAGCCCAGTCTCAATGAGCAGCATAGTTGCAGTACCATTTCCTGCACAGTGTCCCTTTAAACTTTAAATGAAATAGTGAATGGTCACGGCTCATCTGTTCAGAAGGTGCAGGATTCAGTAGAAATATCTGTACAAGAAAGGAGACAATGCGCACACTTCAAGTCTTTTTCGTGCATAGCTTCAGGTCTAGCACCAAAAGCTTGCAAGTCCAGTAAAACTTTGCACGAAAAAGACTTGAAGTGTGCGGATGGTCTCCTTTCTTGTACAAATCCTTAAACTCTCACACATACTCTTTATTTACCATAACACTGAAAGTGACTGGACTGCCAAAGCTTTTACATTCAGACTCTTCATTTACACACAGTGCTGTATATAATTGAATGGGTCATGTTCAATATGATGTCTGTTATCTAACACCCACAGAGTAGTTTGAATGCGGATGAGGGCATGGGACTGGCCTCCAACAGTGTGACATTCTCCTCCATCATCCTGTCCTCCATGTTCCTCACCCCCACCATCATCCGGTACTTGGGATGCAAGTGGACCATCTTCGTGGCCATGGGGTGCAATGTGGCCTACACCATAGGCAATTTTTACCCTAGCTGGTGAGTATTGTGAACTTTATTACAGGTTTTAGGCCCAATAGTGATACGACAACATCGACAGAAAGAGAGAAAAAAATGGAAAGAAACAAAGAAAAAAAGAAAAATAAAATAAAAGGAAAAACACCGCTGAAAAATGTATTTAAACATATTGTACTGTCAATCATGACAGTCTTTACACGCATCCATACCAATGTATCCACAATACGATATCTGGGCTTTTAAGCCTAGTAATACCACACGTACGCACGCACGCACGCACGCACGCACGCACGCACGCACACACGCACACATTAAACGTACATACCTGGCTTTGTGGTCCAGGAATGCCTTGAACACACTGAGGCTACCCTATGTGTTTTAGGTTACTGTACAGTACGAACATCTGCTTGACCATTGCCCAGATGCAGTGTGAGAGACTGCCTTTACTCCATGGCGAGATTATGTTTCGTCCATTGTCTACATTCAAACGTAATCCTGCCATGGAATAAAAAAAAATCATCAACGTTTTTGAGCATCGCAAGTCATACTGTTTGCTTGTGGCCCAGCACCTAGCATTTTACAGCTAAGTTGGCCACCTCGAAAGGAACTACCTAGCACCTTGCCTGGGTTCACTGGAATTATTATGATTTTTGATTGAGAATGAAATGCCTGAAGTTTTGAAGAAAAATGTATAATCTATTTATGTTTGGACGTTTTTATACCGTATTTCATATGAAAGTGCACAACATGACATTTCCAACGATGATTGTCGTATGTCTCTGACACCACCTTGACTGACAAATGTTAGGATACGGTAAACACTATGAACCCAATGATAATGAGGCCAACAGCAGACTCTCTGGTGTAGGGACCCCATGTGGGGTCACTTAGAATTGAAATGGGGTCGTGTAAAATGGCTAGGTGTGAAAAAAAAGAATACTGATAAATATTACTAATTATAACATCAATAAATGAAGGGTTCAAATGCAAAACCCCCTAACTCCATTTCTGAAGACCTGCACTTCTATATTTTAGAGAACCCAGTTGTTGGTTTGGTTTACATTCATGTACTTGATAATACATATAAATAGTTATATTACATAAATAAAATAAAAAACGTGCAATTTTGATAGCTTTGTATTAAATAAAAATGAATTAAGATTATTTTCTGAAATGGCACATGGGGGTTTTGCATCTGAACTCTTCAATATATTCGGATCAAAATGTCACATACATTCTTAGACTTTATTATAAATATCCATATGTTTAATAGCATATCTTGTGATTTTTTTTGGCTGCTATCAAAAACATGTATGGGGTCCCCAGAAATGTGGGATGTCAAAATGGGTTCCTGGGCCAAAAAAGGTTGGGAACCACTGCATAGCTGCACTGCATAGTTGCAACACATGTGAATGAGAGGAGATGGAGGCGTAGTGTGCAGTGGCATGTAGCATTGGGCAGATTTACATAACATAAATCATATAGCCTACAGCACATGCAGTTGACAAGTGAGCAGTCATTCATCCCAATGAGTAATCCTGTTGGAAAAACAACAATGATTTTGTTCCTCCAAGAAATCACAGCTGGGGTGCATTTCTGGAAATCCTGGTTGCTAACTATGTTAGCTACTTTGTTGGTTGCAATGCAATTTCCCACTGACAACTATCGAAATGCACCCCTGGTTTGTGGAGAGCCGAAATAATCCCAGAGGGACCCCTGCTCAACGTTATTTGGATGAACCCCAAGGTTTTGTAGAATGTTCCTCAGAGTATGGAACATCCTGGTATGGGATCTTTGACGAACCCCTCAACTGCCACTGTGCAGAACCCCTAGGGTTCCTTTAGGAATCTCTGGATACGGAAGCGTACCTATGTTCCCCGGGTCCTATGTTCCCCGGGTCCTATGTTCCCCTGTCTTTGTATGGGACCGGGGGACATAGGACCCTTTTTCTAAAAAAGGTTCTATGTTCCCTGCATTGTATGTTTCCGAGTTTTCAAATTGTGCCCTTCCCAAAACCATCCCTAAACCTAACCTGTCAGTAATGCAATGTTTCTGAGTTGTAAATTTGTGCCCTGATCACAAAACTATCCCTAAACCTAACCTGTCAGAGGTGCAACAACAACCTGCGCGTTGCCATGCAGCAGCGGACTACTTTGAAGCAGCGGGGAACATAGAACCCTGTTTTGAAAAAAAAAACGGGTCCTGAGTTTCCTGGTTGCGGGGAACATAGGGCCTGGGGAACATAGGACCCGGGGAACATATGACCCCTTGGATACTTCCCATGAACCAGCTAATGCCTCTTTCCACTGCCGTTTTTCTGGTAGGCCTACAGCTCGAAACAGCGCGACTCGGCTGACACTTTTTGCTCTTCAATTGAGCTGTGTTGTGCCCAATTAAAAAAACAAAAAGTGGCGGCCGAGTCGCGCTGTGTCGAGCTGTAGGCCTACCAGAAAACCAGCAGTGGAAAAGAGGCTTAAGAGTTCCTTTTTTCTTTTTTTTTTCACAGAGTACCAGATATTAAGAATGACTAATTATGAGTTGAGAACATGTGCAACACCTTTGCTTGTTTTTATAGGTTCATAAACGCTTCCACACACAGAGTTGAGTGAATTGTAAATTATCAATAGACAGATCTGATTACTGGAGAGAGACTAATAAACATCGGCAGTCATTACATGGTTAATAATCTTATCTAAGGTGATGAACTCATCATCCAAAGATCACTTACTGTATGGACTGCCAAGTCACCTGTGGTCCATATTGCAGAGGTAAATGATCTGCTTTCAGCATGATGTTTCTCAGGCTGTTTTTGTCAAACCTAAGAGTAAGAGTAAGAGTAACTTTATTAATCCCCAGGGGGGAATTAAGGGTAACAGCAGTTGCCTCGGGCAGTGTCCCAACATTACTAATACACTTTACATTGGGTAAGGATGTGGAGAAAAAAATTGCCATGACTCCACATTATGACAAGTTGCAACATCAAGGCATAGGACAAAAAAACTCAAATATGCAAAGCAAAGAGGGGGGTGGGGTGGGGTGGGAGGGGGGGGGGGGGTGGCGGTGGCAGAAAGTCATTGAAGGTTGGGGGAGGGGTGGGACCTGAGAAGTACTTTCTCCACTGTAGGCCAGATCTCAGAGGCCTTGGGCCTAGCCCACTGGGAGTCAAAACAACACCATGGGAAGGGGGGGATGCAGAGAAAATCCAAACACTGCTTGTTCTTCAGGGAAGATAATGGGCCTGCCACGACCTTGGTCGTGCAGCTGGGGCGGCTGGGGCGCCAATGAAGAAAGAATAATATTCAGTTGTTTGGGTTGAGCAGGCATTCCACAAATGTTCCATGCCTGCTCAAGCTTAGATGGTGGTCGATCTAATTAATTCATCCTCCCTGCAACTCTGTTGGCTTCGCTCCGAGGTGGATCCCATTTGGCAATTGCGAGCCACAAGTCCAAAAGTGTCCACTGTCCAGTCCCTTCACGGTTCATAACCACAAGTCCGAGCACCAGCAGCATTGCACCACCTTACCAATCATTCCGAGGCAGCCTGGAGGCTGTGAGTGCCCGCTGCGGTTTAAACAAATTTGATAGATCGGGCTCAAGAATAATCCAATCATCAAGAAGCCTGAAATGTATGTATGTCCTCCCTGGCCATCGGTGACTGGCAAATGACACGCCACGCCAAAGTGTCCATCACGTCTCCTGTCACCGTGGTCCCGTCTGGACAGCTGAGCTCTCCCGGACCTGGTCCCTTTCAGCCGCAAACTCAGACCTATGACTCAACATTTTCTGCCCCTCGAACGTGAACCGTACTGAGACCTGTATTGACGTGGTCTCAGTGCGGTGGGCTGACAAGTTACACTTATGACTAGGTGTAATCGCTTAAGGAGAGCTCTAGGGGGCCGGGTGTGATCAAAAAGAGGACTGACACACCATAAAAGCCTAATGGGACTAGCCGGTTCTTTTTGTAATACATTCACAATATGAACAAAAACAGAACTAAGTCCTTTTGCTGTCTGTTCACATTTTCACTTTCAGTTGCCCTCTAGAAAGAGGTGCAGGTGCCTCTGCTCCCGTACCACCAGGCTGGAAAAGAGCTTCACACCAAGCAATCAGGATGCTGAACACTTAACCCGCCCTCCCATCACTGATACCCCCTCAACACTGTATTGTGATTGCACATTCTACTTGCACTAGCTCAAATAACAAACACATGTTGCTGCTTCATGCCTGTTACTTGAATGACTTTACTGGAAAACTAGCTACCAACTAGTTGTAAATATTGCATATTACAAATTGCTTACTTATATTTAGTATTATTTCACAATGCTACTATAACTATGTCATAATTGTCACAATAGGACATAATTGAAAATGCACCACACAACCTCTTTTTAATATATGTTCTATGTACGTCTGCTGTTGCCCAGTGTTGTATGTCTGTATGGGTATTGTATAGGTACTCTAGTTGCAATGTACAGTGCCCTCCATTATTATTGGCACCCCTGGTTGAGATGTGTTTTTTAGCTTCCAATTATTTTATTTTTTTTCTAAATAATATGGGACCTTAATGGAAAAAAGGAGAAAAATCCAACCTTCAATACAAGTGCATTTATTCAGTGGGGAAAAAATCCCACATAAAGAAATCATTATTTGACATCAAATAATGTGTGTCACAATTATTAGCACCCCTGGTGTTAATATTTTGTACAACCCCCTTTTGCCAACAAAACAGCACCTAATCTTCTCCTATAATGTTTCACAAGATGGGAAAAGACAGAAAGAGGGATCTTCAGCCATTCCTCTTTGCAGAATCTCTCTAAATCATCCAGAGACCTGGGTCCTCTCCTCTGTACTCTCCTCTTCAGCTCACCCCACAGGTTCTCAATGGGGTTGAGGTCAGGGGACTGAGATGGCCATGGGAGGAGCTTGATTTTGTGTCTGGTGAACCATTTCTGTGTAGATTTGGCCATATGTTTAGGGTCATTGTCTTGCTGAAAGACCCAGTGACGACCCAGCTTCAGCTTTCGGGCAGAGGGCAACAGATTTTGATTTAAAATGTCCTGGTATTTCAAAGCATTCATGATGCCATGCACCCTAACAAGGTTCCCAGGGCCTTTGGAAGCGAAACAGCCCCACAGCATCACTGACCCACCCCCATACTTCACAGTGGGTATGAGGTGCTTTTCAGCATGCGCATCTTTCGTGGTACGCCAGACCCACTTAGAGTGTTTGTTGCCAAAAAGCTCAATCTTGGTCTCATCTGACCAAAGCACACGGTCCCAGTTGAAGCCCCAATACCGCTTGGCGAACTCCAGACACTTGCGTTTATGATTGTGAGTGAGGAAAGGTTTTCTCCGTGCATGCCTCCCAAACAGCTTGTTGGCGTGTAGACAGCGCCTGATGGTTGATTTGGAGACTTTGTGACCCCAGGATGCTACCATTTGTTGTAATTCTGTAACAGTGAGCTTTGGAGATCTTTTGATTTCTCTTACCATCCTCCTCACTGTGCGTGGTGGCAAAATAAACTTGGGTCCTCGTCCAGGCTTGTTTACCACTGTTCCAGTTGTTTTGAACTTCTTAATTATTCCTCTCACAGTGGATATGGGCAGCTGCAGTTCAGTGGCAATCTTCTTGTAGCCTCTGCCTGACCTGTGAAGGTCGACGCACATCTGCCTCACTTGTATGCTGTGTTCCTTTGTCTTCCCCATGTTTAAGAGTGGATAAGAGAAATGGCCTCGGTGTCACGTCATATTTATACCCCAGGGAAACAGGAAGTGATGAATTATCAATTAAATGTTCCTACATACTCTGGTAAACTTTGTAAACTACTGTAGAAATGACAGAAATGCTTCAATTATATTTATTTCCTGGGAATTGTTAAGGGTGCCAATAATTGTGGAACAGGTGATTTAATGAAAAATAATTATTTTTTAGTCAGGGATTTTTTTATTTTCTTCCAATTCATTTGAGTTGAAGGCTACATTTTCCTACAATTTTCAGTGTGACAGTATTCTTCTGCAATCAACACTGAATTTATTTTAAGGCTTTTAACACATCTCAACCAGGGGTGCCAATAATTATGGAGGGCACTGTATGTGTACTGTCTATGTCTAATTGTCTATGTCCACTCCTAAAGTCTGTCTATGTCTGTGTGGGAAAGTAAGAAATGTAATTTTAATTCTTTGCATGGCCAGCGCTTGTAAAGAAATTGACAATAAAGCCGACTTGACTGGACTAGACATTTTGGTCCACTTACTGCAAAGAGGACTGAGTTTGGTTGGTTAAGTTGGCTAGTTGATGAATATGGTAATTAGATTGCTTCAAGTGGGTACAGAAAATGGTAAAATCAGAATACTAACCTTTCTCAACAGTCCATCGAGATGCCATACTTTGTTTTTTACCAGGGTGATCATCTATTGGAGGAATCTCCGCTGTGGTCAACCACCACCACATACATCTTCAGTGAAGGCCAAGGCATGACTAAACTTCTCCTCCTCCTCCTTCTTCTCCTGTTCCACTTCTTCTTCTTTCCCAGGGCGACGCTTATGCCTGCCTCCGTCATCATTGGGCTTGGTGAGTCTCCGCTATGGTCAGCCACCAGCACCTACCTAACCATCAGTGGAGGCCTGCAGGCGGTCCAGGACAACAGGAAGAGCCAGGACATCATCAACCAGTACTTTGGCACCCTCTACCTCCTCTACCAATCCTCGGCGGTGTGGGGAAACCTGCTGTCCTCACTCGTGTTTGGGCAGGAACCCACCTCTGGTGAGAGTGGCATACATTTGAAGGCATATCCCACAATCTAGGGTAAGGAAGAACCGCGCACAAAAGAGCTCCCTTTTAATACATTTTAATCCCTTCCTTGGACTATGGAGCACTCTCAGAAATAAAGGTACAGAACTCATCACTGTGGCAGTAAGCTCAAGGGGAGTACCATCGCGTCGCTTGATTGGTACCCCGAAAAAGAGATGCGTTCAGTTTCTGTCACCTCTTTTTTGAGGCATACCACCCAAGCGACACAATGGTACTTCCCTTGAGGGTACTGCCACAGCGACGAGTTCTGTTCCTTTATTTCTGAGAGTGTGGCGCGGAACATCATGGAAATAAAAATGGATTAAATGGGATCTTATTGGTGCGTGGTTCTTCCTTACCCCACATGAACTTTACATTTTGACCATGCACCCGGCCAAAAGAAAATGGATTGCCGGTTCAATCCTCACCCTTACCATTCACTTTCTCCCTCCATGGCTGCGATGTCCTTGAGCAAGGCACCTAACCTAACCATTGCTCCAGGTACTGTAACCAATACCCTGTAGGCCTAAGATCTGTAAGTCGCTTTGGATAAAAGAGTCCGCTTGCTAAGTGTAATATAATGTATTGTAATGTTGTTAAATGAACCTGTTTCTAGTGAATATCACTGATGGTGATCTCCTCCTCTGTGGCGTGCACAGCTGTGGAGCTCCTGAAGTGAGCCTGGGGAACTCTACGCGACCGGACGACAGGCTGGTGTACACCCTGCTGGGCTGCTACGTTGGTAGGCCACATCAGACTGGCATCATGCATACATCAAAGGCATCTGTATCCCACGCCAGAGCAATAACTCCCTTTGTTAAATAAATAAACTTAAAAGTTGAAACCTTTGTTTTTGCAGGTGTAGGAGTACTGGCAATGTTACTGGTCGCCATATTCCTGGATAATATTGACAAGAGGACAGATCCAGAAGAGAAGAGTGAGGCAGAGTCATTCTCTAGCACTTTCTTAGCCACCTTCAGACAACTCAGAGACAAGCGGCAAGTTCTCCTCATACCAGTGACGTCATACATCGGACTGGAACTGGGCTTTCTAAACGGCGATTATACAAAGGTGCACATACGTAACATAGAGAAGCATAACACATGTTTTCTTTGTAAATACTAAGGGTGTCAATCTGTTGGTATGGGGATTGGCCGACAGTAATTTATTTTCAAAGCTCTACACTGAATTGTGTGTGTGTGTGTGTGTGTGTGTGTGTGTGTGAGAGAGAGAGATAGAGAGAGAGAGAGAGAGAGAGAGAGAGAGAGAGAGAGAGAGAGAGAGAGAGAGAGAGAGAGAGAGAGAGAGAGAGTACACGCGTGCATGTGTTTGTGTGGACTTGTGTTTGGTGAATTTATGGACTAAGTGCTTTTTAAATGTTTTTTTTTGTGGCTGCTATATGGTTATGTGATACTGATTCTGTTTGTCTCTCTTCAGGATTATGTAACATGTGCCTTGGGAATTCACTTTGTTGGCTATGTCATGATCTGCTTTGGCGTCACCAGTTCCTTGTTCTCCTATGTGTTTGGGAGGCTGTCACGCTACAGTGGCAGAGCGGCACTTTTCATTTTAGGTAAGGAGCAAACAGCAAAGGCCTCAGAGGTCTTCAGTATCATGCCACAGTTGCAGTTGTGCACAGTAACAGATCCATTTAGGCTAACACAGGTGTGCCTGGACATGAGTAATCTTCTTCTTCTTCTTCTTCTTCTTCTTCTTCTTCTTCTTCTTCTTCTTCTTCTTCTTCTTCTTCTTCTTCTCCTCCTTCCTCTTCTTCTTCACCTCCTCCTTGTCTTCCTCTTTTTCATCATCTCTCTCTTCCTCCTCCTCCTCCTCCTCCTCCTCCCCCTTCTTCTTCTTCTTCTTCTTCTTCTTCTTCATCATCCACCTCATCGTCTCTCTCTTCCTCCTCCTCGTCCTCCTCCTCGTCCTCGTCCTCCTCCCCTTTCTTCTTCTTCTTCTTCTTCTTCTTCTTCTTCTTCTTCTTCTTCTTCTTCTTCTTCTTCTTCTTCTTCTTCTTCCTCCTCTCCACAGCTGCAGTCACACAGCTCAGCTGCATCCTGGTTCTTCTGCTCTGGAGGCCCCATCCAGACCAGCTGCCCGTCTTCTTTGTGCTCACCGCTCTGTGGGGCATGGCAGACGCAGTGTGGCAAACACAAACCAACGGTAGGCTGTGTGATAAAAACAGAACTCTGTAGAACTGATGACAATCAATGATGTAGTGAAAACTAGTTAATTGAATAATTCCCAAAATTGCTTTAGGTGTCCCCATTAGTGCATAGTTCTCACAATGTGCCATAGTGATATCACCACTCTAAAGAAATGTACCATAAATGTTTTAGGCATTTAAACCTGTAAAGTCGGTAGTTAGGATGTTAGACATTCGATCATTTTCTTGCCATTGAAGTGTCCCTATTCCCCAACTTTGGCCAACAATATATTTCATAGTTAATTCATTTCATTTCATTTCATTTCATATCAGCTCTCTATGGAGTGCTCTTCCACAGCCACAAAGAGGCAGCGTTTGCAAACTACCGTCTTTGGGAGTCGGTGGGCTATGTGATTGCCTTCGCCTGCAGTTCTTTCCTCTGCGTGGACGTGAAGCTGTATATGCTTCTGGCTGTTCTGCTGCTGTCTGTGTCTCTGTGCTGTGTGGTAGAGTATCAGGAACACAGACACCCTACACCAGCAGTGGAGGATTGCAAGTCTGTGGTGTCTGATGAAAAAACAACTGTTGAATCAAATGCACTGTAAGACATACGTATAGCCAGACCAGGAATTTATCACTTACAGGATATAAGATTTTTTAAATTATTATTTGTTTGTGTTCTTGAAGCGTATTTTCCTTATGAATTGTTTTACCTTTATTATTTATTTGTTTTATCTTCATCATTTATTTGCATGAGGGACGATTTAGTTTCAAATTCAGGAGGATCTGGTGTTGTATTTCTTCAATTACATTTATGAGAAATGTAATCCAGTGAAGGCTGATGCCCATTGCCCAATCTAACTTCAGCTAGATCTTATCTGTACTCTTAAATTACATTTGTGAAACAATGTATGAGACAAAGAAACAATGTCCCGTGAAGACTGATTTTAACAACACAAGAGTATGAATGTCTTAAACTTAGACTTAGCCTTAGACTTAACTTTATGAATCCCCAAGGGGAAATTAAGGGTAACAGCTGCCACCAGTGTGGCACCCCAACAAAGTTCAGTACAGTACAATGAAACATATCCAAGGCGCTCTTCTTCTTGGTTAAAAAGCTTTTAATAAACTTAGCTAGTTCATGGTGGAACTGTTAAAAATTGCCAACATGTTTCGGCCGACAATGGCCTTCTTCAGGCCTGTAAAACATTTCAAATCTCCCCCCACTTCCCTATATGCATGTGAACGTCATCATGTTCTGGTGCACGTCGCGCAGGTCTCCAGGCCGTGCGCGTCTGTGAACGTGCGCGCCATCTGGTTCCTCCCGTCCCTGCTCGCACAGGTGCCCAAAACAAATATGGTTGACACCTGCTGTCCTTACACCTTATTCAAGAAAACAGAGAGAATCATAAACCATTCTTAAAAAAACATCACCACTTCATACTGTAGTACATTAATAATATCAGAGAAATGAAATCATATCGATATTATCATTTAAACCCGGATATTGCATGGCATTTAAACTCTGTATCCATCTGCTCTCTTTTTGGTTAAGAAGTCTTTGTCTGCCCCCTCTTCTTGTATTCAAGGGGATGTGATCAATGCCTATTGCTGTGAAAGTGGCAGATGCATTTGTATGTGCTTCTGTAAATGTACAATACAGTACATTAGCGTAACACATTGGGTAAGAATGAGGAGAAAAAAAGATATCCATGGCTCCACATTGCAAAGATTATAACATCAAGGCATAGATTTAAAAGCTCATATAGCATAGGGCTAAGCAGAAGACAAGACATCATATCGTATGAACCGGGGGAGGGGCGGTAGCAGTTAGAACAGAGGACACGTTGAAGGTACTGGGTAGCTTATCCCCTCAATCTTGCACTGGCCCCCAGCAAAAGAAAAACAACTCCAGGGGCCTCATTTATAAAACTTTGCGGAAGAAATGCGCCAAAAGATGGCGCACGCACGAAACTCAGGATGTGCGTGCGCAAGAAAATATTCAGATTTATAAAGCATGGCGCACGCACGTTCCACGTCGATTTCCCTTTATAAATCCCAACAGACTCTGAAGTTGCGGCAAATGTGCGCACCTGTGGACACACCCATAATTATCTATGAATATTCAGTGAAACGCCCAAAATGAATATTTATATCTGTGGACGGCGTGCGGAAAGCAGACGAGATAGCCTATTTACCACATGTGGAGCAAACAGTTTTATTAGATAGGCCTAGAGAACGTTGGGCAAAGTGGAGCGGTTAAGTTTGGGAAATCGTAGCCTACAAAAAGAATCCCTCGAATTGCAGCATGTGGATGGTTGTTCGCAAAAATCACGCTATACCAGAAGTAAAAAATAAATAAAATAAGGATGGCATGGACATGAACCTGCCAAGTCATGGACATGTAGTATTAATTGAGTTGTGAACAAAGGGGAAAATAGCTGCGTCAAGGAAACATCTCACATGGCGTGTCCCCATGTGAAATTCACCGGTAGAAAATCTATTCGCTGTCTCATCGCACCTCATATGCACCGGGTTTAAACTTTTTTCAACAATTGCCGTTGGTCACTGCGCGCAGCTGTCTGCTTTCAGTTCAAAGCGACGCCCCAACTGTCTATCGACATATCCACAGACAGCATGACATATGGGCATTTTCTAGTCTGTATTTATTAAATGTGTGTATTATAAACGTGCATTATCAGTGTATAAGGCCAGCTGTCAAATGCACACCTCTGCTTCTTTGATGACGAATAACCGCATGGAAAAGAAATGACATGCAACAAGAGAAACGAAGCTGTCCATTAGTATGGCACTTGGCTGTATGCTTGCTGAGAAAATCAACCATTACAGATGCACTTGGGACTCGAGCAGATGATTCTGCAACTGGCTTAAATGTTGACGTAATTCCTTGCAGACTCGGAACACTTTATAGCCTACCGATACGATTATAGCCCGATACTGGAAAGGTCCGTGGTTATTGTTAATAAAATGTAGGGTATTTCCAAATGTAACGTAGGCCTATCCTAAACGTACAATTTGAAGCGTCTATTACATGCATGTGGCTATGGATAGGCCAGGTAGGCCTACTTATTATTTTCCACCATTACCAAACAACAAACAACCACATTTCGATGCGAACTGGATTAACTAATGTTAAAGTGGCTATCGTGACACGTGACCTTTGATTTTTTCTTCAACCAATTTCGGGTCGTTCTTCCAGCTACCTCCCGAGGTCGCGCTTTCCGCGTTTGGTCTTTTGTTTAGTGCCTACGCATGGGTCAAACTTTGCGTGGAGCTGCGCATGTTTACCGCCAAGTTCTTTTTCTATAAATACCAAACCTTGCGGTGAACTTGGCGTGCGCAGTCTTTTGTGCGTACGCACCCGTTATAAATGAGGCCCCAGGTGTCCATGGGCATTTGTACACCGTAAACCCCAACATGTTCCACTAACTCAAAACTTTTGTGGAAACTTGTTCCCATTAAAGTTTTAGTTTTGTGACAAAATGTTTTACGTAAATACTACATACATTCATGCATATGAAGGACACAAAATCTTTAAGAAGATGATCAAAAACTTTGAAATGACTGAAAAGATTGAAAACATTAATTCCATAATTAGATTTTTAGTTTTTAGCAGCCCAAGTCAAGTATGTACTCCAAACTCTAAAATGCACAGAAACAAAGGTTTACACAAAAGATTTGAGTTGAAAACTAAAACGTTTACGTAAGTCTTACATAAAATCAGACATGTTATGTGAAAACAAATGTTATGAGAAAAAAAAAAATCTTGAATGTTTTAGTAGCTGCTACTCAAAGATCGAACATGCTCCATTGACATAAATATTTCGAGAATGATGCAAAAATCAATGCAATTAGTACTTAGTAGAGAGTTACAATTTTAAAGTAAACAAGCACAGCATTTTTTAGCTATATTGGCTCTAAGTTTTTGATTTCAAAATTAAAAGTTTTATGTTTTCCCATTTTACAGCCCAAAAAAAATCTTGGTTGGTTTATTGATTGGTTGGTTTATACTAATGCACTAGGCTACCACCCCTCTGTTTAAACCAAATATAACATGAGCTTTAATTCCATAAACGTGAACAATGCTTTATATCAAGGTTTTTTTTGTTTTGTTCCATGTGGTTGACAAACAAAAACAGTAGACAATCATACAATACACAACAATCTGTTCAAAAATTTAGACCCAGTCTATACAGTCAACAGTCAATACATGACGAAGAATCAACCTCAACACATTAGGCAATTTAGTCATTTATTTGTTGTCCATTTCTGAATCTTTTATTAGGAGTTGGTGGAGATCCATATCTTTTATTAGGAGTTGGTGGAGATCCATATAGCCTAACTTACAATAACATTTCTCCCAAAATAGTGTCAGACTTCACAACACAGTCAGTTGTTTATTCTTTGGAGTGTTGAGTAGAGCTGATGGATCATAGAGTTCTGGTGGTCCCATATCGACTGCCTGTGGAGCATAAATAGCCTAATAAGTTTAAGGCTTTCATGAGGACTTGTTGGATTAGGCCCCTACAGCATGGTCACTAGGTTACACTGGTTTATACAGAAGTTCAATGTGCAATAGGCTATGCCATCATGATAATGCAGCGCATCACTTGCAAATACACTGCAGATGTATGATACAAGAAAAAGATTTGTATGAAAGGCCTACACAGTGCTAGCCTAACTAGCAGTAGCTAACATTCTAAGCTAAATTGCTAACATAACATACACACAGTGTAGCATCAAGAGCACCTAAGGTCACACACAGCAACATAGTAAACTACTACACATACACACAAACACACTTTTATGGGTCTTTTCTTACCTTGAGGTGAGGTTGATAGACACATTTTTCCATGGTTTCCGTGGTTTGATGGCCACATGGTGTTGAGTAAATCTATCCCCCATTGACAGATTCACCATTTTTAGAGAAGTTTGTATTTTATGTTACATTTTAATAAAATAGGGTTTCTATGGTTCTGACATGAATGGGTTCTTCTTTACACAAAGCAGAAGCTGGTAAACAATAAAAAAAACAACTAAAACAACCAAAAAAGTGAGTGACCCAGCCTTAGGATTCGAACTCTCAACCTCAAGATAAGGACATGCCAATATGGCTACATGCAGAGGACTATCCCTTACACCACTCAACTGCAGGTTTTATATTTGTAGAAAGTTAGCCCTGTTTGTTAGAAAATATTGGACTTAATCATAATTAACAGTCAAATGTGTTTCACACATACTTTCCACTTAAAATCCGGCCAACTGACATCATACCAAAACAATAATGATTGAATGTGATTTTTTTTTTAACATCCCGTGCTGGGAATTGAACTTGAAACCATCATGTTTCAAGGCCAACTGCTTAACTGTTAGTCCATGACTGCCCAAGACCAACGTGCTGACATCCATATAGTCTCATATGTCAGATATAGTTCCAATTGACATGATTTAAAGAATTTGTGACTTTCACAGTTTCACGAAAAATAAACAATAAATATCTACTTGAGTGTTTTTTTTCAAACCTGCAATCCTCTGATCTTGTGGCCATTCCCCTATCCAGACCACAGCAGCTCAAACATTGTCTTGCTTTACCTAAGCATTTTTCTTTTGTAATTTCGCTCGAAATTAAATGTGAAAAACATTGCTAATGAAAGTTGGAGTCATGGGTCTGGTGGCCATCTTAACATTTTCATACCGTGTTCCAGGAAGTATGAAAGTAAGTAAGGTTATCTCCATGTTGGGGATTGAACTTGCAACCTTTGAGGTTGAAGACCAGCTGTTTAACCACTACTCCATGGTCGCCTCAGCTGCTGTCATGACATCTAACCACTCATATGCCAGATAGAGTTCCAATTTACAAACTCAAAGACATTGAGTTAGGATGTCAGTTGTACTTAAAAACACAATGCCAACCAGAGTTAATTTATTGGTACCTGAAAACCTGTTGAGAACACCTAAAATGTGTATGTCATCTGGACATTTTTGCAATATTGAGTTCTACAGCGTAAACTTTTCTAGTTCATAGTACTGTTGGGGAATACAGTGTAGGCAGTCAGAGAGTCCAGACATGGCTTGTCCTCCAAGGGGAGATAAATGGGTCCTGACCGAGGTCAGGTCGCTACAGCAGGGCACCAAAGAAAGATAAGATTTTTTTGTTTTGGGTATCAGACATTCCTTTTCTAGTCTGCCGGGATTCTCATGTGACTGGCCACACGTATCACATACAGTTGAAGTTCAAGCAACCTAGCTTCCAAGCCGATCGATTCCATTTTGCGATTATAAGCAACAACTCCATCTATGCGGCGATCAATAGCTTCAAGGTGGCGTTGTCCGGCCACAAGCCCTTCCATCAGTTTGTCCATCGTAAGGTGACCAGCCACAGACACGACACGCCATTTTGCCCACGAGTCTATCACGTAGCCAGCCGCCGATGATGGCCCATCTGCACAGTTGGGCTCCCCCGAACCCACTTTAATCTTCGAAAAGATGGTGTCAATTGCATTCATAGACCAGTTGACCAAAAACATGTTGAATTCTGTTCAGGAGAAAAAGACAGCGTTTCTTGCAGGACCAAAAAACATTTTATTTTATTGTAATCATAATTAATAAGGTAAAACATGGAAGAAACGTTTAAAAGCATTTACAATATGCTTTCAATTGTAGATGTCATCTGTAGTCTTCGTTCGCTGTATGTGTGTTGGAGCTCACTCCTACTGTTATCTGTGTTGTGAATGTGTATATCTTGCTATATACATTCAGCTGCAATAAAACATGACTTCTCATGAAAAAGGCAAACAACGGTGTAATAAATGACACTCGGTGGGTATTTCATAGTAACACCCCTTTTGTGTCAAATGATAAAGATTTTTTCAAAAAGTGTGAAACAAGAGAAACAATAATAATTCAAGTAGCCTAACAAGAATTGACCATTTCAGAACCCCCCCACCAAAAAATAAATAAATAAATAAATAAAATAAAAGAAGTGGAAGACAACATGTCATCTCAATCCATCAATTTCTGATATAAGTGACTAAATGAAACTTGAAATGGTCTCAAGATGGATGAAAATGAACAATATGATCAAAGCTTCAATGAAGCTGACCTGTCAGAACCGACCCTTCATGGATTCTCATGCTGATAAAAACAACTTTATGACAGTTCTCACCAGAAAGTGGACATTGCACGCCAAACGCCAAGGTGTGAGTGACATGGAGGAAATAATAGCAACATTGTTTGCTCTTTGTCACAGACACCAGTGATAGGATAACACAAGACAAACAGGGCAAGAATGTTTAATGGCAACATGGCCAGTACATGATACCTGTTATGACAAGAAAGTTAGTTAAGTGTGCAGCGTGGGCAGAGTGTCTAGAGAGGGGACAGTTGCTTTGGCAATTGCAACTCAACCTTTGACATGGAGAGAATGCGGCAGAAGAAAGCTTGTCTCTGTAGCCTATTCAACAATTGTGCTATTCAACACGTGATTGCAGAACGCTCTGTCTAACTGCCAGCCTATGACTATTGACCCGGATGTTACTTATTAATTGGATTATCTATCAGAGGCTCACAAATACTGATAGGAAGTTGGTGTGATTCCTTTTTACAACGTGTAGGGGAAAGGGAGCCTTCAATATTTTTCCTTGAAACAACCTGCATGCAACAGCTACCATACAGTAGAGATCTACAGTATAGTACAGTTCATTTCCTTTCCGAGATCATGGGGGGGAACTTGAAAAATGTCATTGTTATTGCTATTGGATTTTCCTGCGCTTTCACAGCTACAGGGAGTCTACAAAGCCTACAGGTAAGAGATATGCTATGATTAGTTTGTATTGATAAGTATTGATTGGCTTGGGTGCATCTTTGACCTAACCCGTAGCCTGTAGTGGGGTCGCCGGCAGGCCAATTTACTATTTGCTAAAAGTACTCAACTACATTATAACATTGCTATGACGTTACTGACAGCCTTAAGTAACAGATTAGGACATAGCCACTACAATTTTGGTGACATGCAATAAGTATAACAGGCTCTGCGCTAAGGGGTTAAGACACAGCGTTACCAGAGTGGCAATGACCAAGTCATAGTGCATTGCTAAGGGCCCTGCAGTGTTATGTCATAGTCATGGAGTACTATGGTAGTCAGCTTTCGATTACTATTCCAGCACTCCACTGGTGGAACGGCATGCATTATGGGGCTATATGAATTGCTTGTCTGGGATACTTGCAGAGATAATAGACACTTACATAACAGGCATCTACTCTCATACTGTAGTATGCGTTTTGTCCACAATATTGAAACCATTATCAGGAGCTGGTCCAATTTAACACGAGTTAGGATTTCTGGACTCAATGAAATGTGCACTGCAAACACAACATTATAAGTCATGCTTTATGTTAGTGGTGGGTGTCAAACTCCAATCCGCAGTGGGCCAAAATCAAAATGTGGGATGATGTCTCGGGCTAAACTCAGTATTTATATATACAGGGGTTGGACAAAATAACTGAGACACCTGTCATTTTCGTGTGGGAAGTTTCACTGCTCAAGTGGTGGACCAGTCTGACCAATCTTCATTAATTGCACATTGCACCAGTAAAGTGAAGTGTGAAGGTTCAATTAGCAGGGTAAGAGCACAGTTATGCTCAAATTTTTTCAATGCACACGCCACACACACATTATGGGTGACATATCCAAGTTCAAAAAGGAGAAATTCTTGGTGCGCGTGTAACTGTTGCATCTTTGACCGAGACAGCAAGTCTTTGTGATGTATCAAGAGCCACGGTATCCAAATGAATGTCTGCATACCACTAAGAAGGATGAACCACATCCAACAGGATTAACTGTGCTCTCCTCCCCCTCAACCTGAAAATGGTGTTTTCAAGATTATTTGAGCGGATGATGAACTTGTAAGAGAGTGAAAGGTACTCCTACATTCATTTTGCTGTATTCCATAGGCTTTGACTCAAGGCCGCCAGAACGAGTTTTAAAGTGATGGTGCTTTTTAAAAATTATTTATTTATTTCTTATCAATGTTACTGTTGCGGCACTCCACTCATTTGTCTGCAGTAAAAGTTGAAAAAGCCTCATTTGGGGAGCCCAAAAGTAGGGATGCAAATGCACCACTGCATCCCCCTTTCCGGCACCTATGCCATGACTTCTACGTAGTGCACTACATCAAGCCAGCCTTGGGGAGCGGAGCAGCTCTTTGCAGCTTTCTATGAGAGGCAATACAGTTTCTGACCTGTACGACCAAAGATTAAAAATAACAGATGCTGCCTCTATACAAGGCCGCTGACAGCTTTGGTCGGGCCCAGGATAAAAAGTCATCTGAAAGGGCCCCTCAGCCCAATAAGATACAATGTAATGCGGACCCAATTTTGGGGCCCTATGGGCCTGGGACAACTATCCTCTGTGCCCCCCCCCCCTTGTTGGCGCCCATGCTTCTACTGTATATACATTCAAAATATATAGACGCCAAAGGATTCAATAGACACAGGAAGGCTTACTACACAACTTTTGTCTACCTACAGAGTAGCTTGAATGCAGAGGAAGGGATGGGCCTGACATCCGTCAGTGTGGCTTATTCAATGATGATTCTGTCCTCCATGTTTGTATCTCCAACACTAATGAACTATCTGGGCTGCAAGTGGACTGCCGCTCTCTGCATCAGCAGCTCTGCCATATATTCCATTGGAAACTTCTTCCCAGGATGGTACTGAAACAGTATGATAACTAAAGTTGTGATTGGTCACTGCTCATTTGTTTAGAAGGTGCAGGATTCAGTTGAAGTTTCTGTAGAAAAAGGAGACAATCTGCAGTAGCAAGTCAAGTAAAGCTTTGCACAAAAAAGTGTGCGGATTTTCTCCTTTTTGTACTGAAACAGTATGACTCACTGATTATCTGTACACCGTAATTGCTAAATTGAAATGGTAAAATGTTTCCACATTTCCTTCCAAAAGTGTCAGTATTGACATTGTTTCTCCAAATTTCAATTATGATATAATGTAATACAAAGTCAGAAAGTCTGGAGCTCGCACTCAAGTGAGTCCGAGCTCCAGACTTTCTGACTTTGTATTACTCTATATTCCAAGCCAACACACAACACCACATAACTAAAACCACATTGAAAGGCGCAGGCCCTCTTTTTGAATTTTTAAATTATAATATAGCCTAATATAATATAATATAATATAATATAATATAATATAATATAATATAATATAATATAATATATGAACCACTTCTTTTTTTGACTGTGTTTCTCTGTCATATAGTCTATGGTCATGATGACATGATTTCTTTTGCTTTCAGGCCAAGTTTGATGATCACTTCCGTAATTATAGGTTTAGGAGCAGCTCCTCTGTGGTCATCGCTCAGCACCTACATCACCATAGTTGCCCAACGGCAAGCTGAGATAGATAACACGAAAACCGAAGACAAAATCAGTCAATATTTTGGCATATTAATCCTCGCCTACAGTTCGGCCAACATTTGGGGCAACCTGATGTCCTCTCTCATCCTTGGCTCTGCTTCCGAGACAGGTAATAGTGCTTCCACAGCCTGAGGCATCAAATCAAGATTATTGCCATGCTTGTTATGTTTGGAACTGATTGAGAAGCAATTAAGGTCCATTTAAGTCCCATTTAACGTAAAAGAATACTGTTAGAATAGGTAAGAAAGAGCATCAAGATGTCAAATAGATTCAAGTTCATGGCCAAAATGTTATTACATTATTTTACAAGAACAAAGGGTTAACCAGTTTATTTTGTTATTCTGGCAATCTCTCCTATGCATAGACCATTTATTTTGTGTTCTCAGAGGGAAATCAAGATTATTGTCTTCTTGTACAATAAGAAGAACAAAGTGTTAGCCTTATGTGTTCCCCAGGCAATGTGTCCAATGGAGATCCTCTATTCTGTGGTGTGAGCAGCTGCCTCAACTCCAGTGGGCTGGCAGCCATGGCCGAGAGACCCGAGACAGGTCCACTAAACATCCTTCTGGGATGCTTTGTCGGTGAGGCAATCTGCACATCTTCAAGACTCCAATACACTTTGCATTTCCACAACATTGCATGACATTGCACTTGACTGACACTTTCATCCAAAACGACTTGTTATCTTAAGTACAACAAGGTATTGGCTACAGTTCCTGTAGTGTGGGATTAGTTGTCTTGCTCAAGGGCCATGGATGGAGGTGTAGGGAGGAGTCATGGAACCCTCTGATCTTAAGTCCATCTCCTTAACCTCTGGCCACAGTATCCCAACACAATCCACTCCTACTCTCTACCCTTCTGTATCACTTTACTTGACGCCAGAGTCAGGTGTATGACATGACAGTCTCATAACAGTGCTGCAACACAGTCATGGACGTGTCAAAACATTAGCCTATGTCATGAACATTTTAGGACTGTTGTCATTATGTGACATTTGGTTGTGGAAAAAATCATCCCTAACACTTGCTACGTTTACATGAGACATTTAATTCGGAATTAAAAACATCATGTAAACGTAGTGAATGTCAACTTTTCAATAGTCCGGGGCAGAGGTGGAACGTAACTAAGTATTTTTACTTCGTTACTGTACTTAAGTAGTTTTTTCTGGAATTTGTACTTACTTGAGTAAAAATAAAAATGCAGACTTTTACTTTTACTCAATTACATTTTTTGACAATTACTTGTACTTTCTACTCCTTACATTTCTAGGAGAAGACTTTGTTACTAGTTACATTTATCCTAGGTTTTCCTGTTGTGTTTCGTGGATATTTCAGTAGCCTCAGCTGCGGGCAGGGAGGCGGGACCAAGCCCCTCTTCCAAATTGACACCCAGACAGAAAATATACTTTTAAAAACATTAACAGGACTCCATAGTCATGTTCAAATAGAGCCGAAAACCGTTGCAGACAATTTTTCCTATTGGATCAAGTAGGTAGACATGGAGAAAGACAGCCATTGCGCGAGTAGGCCTACTTGTACTTTTGTACTGAAAAGTACATTTAAAAGTTAGTACTTAGGACTTTTACTTAAGTACGTTTTTGGTGTACAACTTTCACTTTCACTTGAGTAATTTTTTCGCAGGGTACTTCTACTTTTACTTAAGTACACAACTTCAGTACTTCTTCCACCTCTGGTCCGGGGTTTGCGTGACAAAGGGCAACATACACACATGCACACACACATGTATTCACACAAACACAATAACAATATCCCTAGAAAAAAATGATTCTGGAAGTGTTTGTAACATTGCCTAATTTCTAACATCAAGACCTTGCCTACTATTTCATGCAAATGAATCACTTCAGCAGCAATCCCACTGCAAAAGTTCAACTTCATCATGACAGGCCTGGACAAGTAATCTGGCATACTGGGCTTTTCCCGGTGGACCAACGGTCATTAGGAGCTGTGCTGTTTCTTAGAGACCAGCTCATCATTTAGTATGGGCAGTGCAAAAATGCCTGTGCCATTTTTTTTGGTCCCAGTCAAGTCAAGTAACTGATAAAGACATGATGCGTACCATTTTTGGTGTCAAATACGGTTATATTAGAGGCTTTTAATTAGTGTTAATGGTGGGGCAAGCTGCCAGTCGATAGTAAAAAGGTTTTCCCTATTTACGCTCTAGAAACAAAGGCTTTTTCTCTCTTTCCAAACAGCACTGATCACTTGTTAACAGTATTAATGTTTGCATCACTCTCTTTGCACATCTCTGACTTGATTGGTGTGATTTGTTGGAAGTTGCTTTGGATAACTGGAAACTGTAATGTAATAGTTTGTGTCATGGGCACCATTTTCTGCTCTTGTGCGATTTTTAGGCCTTGGAACGATGGGGGTAATCGTCATCAGTGTGTTTCTGGATAATGTGAAAGAAGAAGAAGAAGTTGACACAAAAAAGTCCTTCTGTTTTGTCTTCTTTGCAACGTTAAGACAACTACGAGACTACCGACTTGTGCTTCTTATCCCCATGACCATATACATTGGTCTGGAGATAAGCTTCCTCTCAGGAGACTTCACCAGTGTAAGTTTTTCACCAAGAAAATCTGACCAAGCTTTGAGCAGGTGTACCTGAAATAGAATTGAGGTTTTTTTTTCCACATTTAGTCTCCTATAAGTGAACCAAACTCAGTCCTGTTTTAAGTGAACCAAAAGTCTGTTCTCTCAGCAAAATAACTCTCTGGTCTTTCTGGTCCCGTAGGCTTTTATGAGGTTTCAGTCTTCTTTTTGTCCACAACCGGCCTTCTAAAGCTCTCCGAAAGTGATTACAACTTGTCAGAACCCTGATATGCTACTTGAAACAGGTAGCGTTGATAATGTCAACACAATGTTTGATTAGTAGCTAATGAGCATTAACTCACAACCCTCTGCATGTATTCTTATCCACCCTGTGCAACGTTCCTCATTCAATTTGCTTGAATAGGACATACAGGCTTTGCCATCAGACTTCACAATTATATTTACTGGGGGACAAAAGGGACTTATTCACTTGTATGGTTAATATTTGTTGTCCTGTGGATTCCTAGCAATATAAGTGGACAAATCATTAATGGAAAATGTAGAAATATTAGATGCAATTTCTACCATTAATATTGCTACATTTTCCATTAATAGTTTGTCTGCTAATAGCCTATTGCTAGAAATTGCTAGGCTAATATGAACAAAAACAGAACTGAGTCCTGGGGACTAGGTGTGAAAATGCTACACTTGCGACTAGGTTTAATCTCTTAAGGAGAGCTCTAGATGACCTGGTGTGATCAAAAGGATGACTCGCACGTCATAAAAGTCTAAGATGACTAGAGAGATTAGCCGGTTCTTTTTGTAATACACTCACAATATGAACAAAAACAGAACTGTATCCTTTTGCTGTCGGTTCACTTTTTGGTCTTACTTAAAGAGGACTGAGTTCGGTTCACTTTAAGGGGACTAGGTGTGAAAATGTCCCATAGTCAAAGTTTAAATGCAGTGAAGAGAAAAATATGTGAAACGCGTTTTAGACAACAATGTCCACTCACATGGACTCACTCATTGACATTAATAATGTAATTTCAACTGTAATTTCGAATCAGTGAGAAGTTGAAGCAGAACCTCATCAAAAATGTCAGATAAGTGTTTAAAACCACGCCTTTACAGACCCATGCATATGGCATAGCTCCTGATGAAGGTTCGTGGAGCTCGGCGCAATTGATCTGTCGAGAGTCAGGCTACCAATCACCTACTTCATGCTATGTGCAACAGAACACATTGAATGTAATAAGTTGATATGAAAAATGATTTAAAGCTTTGTAGTGCAAATTACCTATGTTTGTTAATTTAACTCCCTTGGGATACACATTGTGCTTTTTCAGTTTATTAAGTTTTTTGAGTCTGATTCCATTGTCTGAAATCTGTAAGATAATCATTTTTGGATATGCGCTCTCTCTTTTCCTATAGGTGTACGCAACATGTGCCCTTGGAATACACTATGTTGGTTTTGTAATGATCTGCTTTGGGGCTACAAGTTCAATAACTTCCATTACAGTAGGGAGATTATCGAAATACACAGGGAGACAGGTACTTATTTCACTTGGTAAGAAGCATTTATTTTCTTTAAATAACACGATATTGAATTACATTGCACTTAGGAACAGTTTGACATGGAGAAACGTGGGGTTCGAAAGGGTATTTCAGATTCAGTAGAATTTTACTTTTATGCTCCTTCGCCTGACAGTGCCCGGTGCCACCAAACAGTACCTGGTGCAAACTGATGCAGTGTAGGCTTTTTACTTCTGATAAAATGAGAAATGACCGTCAAAGACAAAACCTAGCTTGCTTTTGCTTCTGTTCCTCACTTGCAGTCGTCCTACAAAACATTACGTGTACAGTATATAACGTGATGATTTATTTGAATTGTTGTTGTCTAAACACAGCTGCGGTGATCAACCTTTCCTGTATAATTGGTCTACTCATTTGGAAACCTGATCCAGACCAGAAGGCCGTCTTCTTTGTGTTTCCTGCTCTTTGGGGAATGGCAGATGCTATATGGCAGACACAGACCAATGGCAAGTTGGCGATGTGCTAGCCTAATGCACTGCTTTCTTTTTTACTTTTTGTAAAACACATACTGTAGGTATTTCTATAGAGAAAAAAATGTTACAGAACAACCAACCTGGTTCTTTCTGATTCATGTTCTGTTTATGCCCTCAGCTCTGTATGGCGTTATCTTCAGTGACCAGAAGGGGGCAGCATTCTCCAGTTACCGCCTTTGGGAAGCTTTGGGCTGCACAATTTCATTTGCGCTCAGCATTTTCGTTTGTGTGGAAATTAAGTTGTACATACTTGCAGGCGTCCTCGTGTTTGGCATGCTGCTGTATACAGTGGTGGAATGCAACCTGAAGAAGTGCCAGGACACAGACACAGCCCCAAACACAGCCCCAAACACAAACCCAAACACAGCCAATTCAGATGAACTGGCAGCAACCAAAGCAACGGATTTATAGGTCCCCTCACTAAAGACAGATAACAAGAATAGAGGGACATGTACACACACACACACACACACACACACACACACACACACACACACACACACACACACACACACACACACACACACACACACACACACACACACACACACACACACACACACACACACAGACAGAAATGCTGAGCTTGCTACTTTTCTCAATCATGACTGAGCTATGCATGCTCACCTTTGTGATGACTCAATTTCGTTGAGTACGCTGTGTGGTGTGTGCCATTTCGCATCACAACACAAATGTGTTGGTTTTACTTGACCTGACTTTACTTGACTTGTTGTTTTACTTGACTTGTTAAAGGGACAGTTTGGTCAATTTCAACATGCAGTTGTAATGCTCACACTACCCTGGACTTGTCAGTGCCTGAGATTTTTTTTTCTTCTTCTTCAGCTGTTTCCGAGATCCTGGTCATTGTAATGGGGGCAGCTCTTTGTTTACATTTCAAAAAAACATTTTTATGTATTCCCAAAAACATCCAAAAGGTTATAAAACATCAGCAGACAACTAGCAAACAGCAGTACCTTTTGGGAAAATATTTGGAGTTGGCCTATGTTTCATTTTTTAAAAATGTAAACAAACGCTGCCCCCATTAGAATTGCTCATATCTCGGAAAGGGCTGAGCCGAAAAATGTGGCATCACCAGATACTGACAAGTCAAGGGTAGCGTGAGCAATACAACTGCATGTTGAAATTGACCAAACTGTCCCTTTAATGTTGATTTGTATGCAGTCTCTCTGCTCGTCTTTGTCACAGTGCATGGATGGGTGTCACACGCATGTGAAATTTTCAAGATCAATTTCGACATCAGAGAGAGAGAGAGAGAGAGAGAGAGAGAGAGAGAGAGAGAGAGAGAGAGAGAGAGAGAGAGAGAGAGAGAGAGAGAGAGAGGGTTTGGGAAATGTGAAGGCAGGACAAGCCGGAATGTAGCCGGAACCAAACTGCATCCAAAGGTTTGTGTTCCAGAAAGGGAACAACATGTTAGTAAATGTTAGTCGGGTGGCTCCTCCCATCTATGGATCGATGAACTTGCACACTACACTACAGCACTCCCTTGAATGGCTTCTTTTTCAACCTCAACATTTAAGCATAAGCAGGGGTGAAAGTAGTTTTCGTTTCATACCGGTGCCTGGACACTTGTTTCAAATGGCATAGTATGGTTGTACACGTTTTATATTTAAATATCAGACATTACTTTTTTCAAATGTGGATTTTGGGGAGCATGACACCTATTCTCTTACCGGTACTGCACACCTGCTGTACATTTTATACCTGTGCACACCTGCCCACTTTCACCCCTAAGCATAAGGCTTCTGACCTATGACAGTGAACTGGCTGTCGCCATCTAGTGGCGACTGAAATCACCTGGTGTAGGCCTATCGAGCAGCAAGAGAGGTTCAACAAAACATAGTCTACATAAAATATGTGTAGCAAATGTAATATAAAATTGTAATAATGAAATAAGTTTTGTCATTGTGTACTTTTGTTTTCAATGTAATAATATTTCATGAACATTTAATGAAATGTAACTAAAGTTTATTTAGATAGGCCTACACTAAACACATATAAATATGTCATCGCCTCAGTTCGTAAATTAGCGGTTTCATTCAGTTCTGAATGACTATACATAACTATGCTGTATTCATTAAAGTATTCCCTTTAGGAACTTTGCTCCCTGAAAGAATGTTGTTATCACTGAATGCGTAGGCTATACATGCAGTACAGTATCCCGAATATGATCGGGATATTAAGTATCCTGAATTTGCGTTTCCGCATATAAACACTCCAGCAGTGGTGTGTCTACTTTTTTATGGTGGGTATACTGTATATTTGAGCATTTTTTGAAGTGGGTATACTGTATATATTTGTGCCATTCAAAATAATAGATCAATCAATTTTAAGTGGGTATACTGAAATTCCTGAAATTTAGAAGTGGGTATACTCCGTATACCCGCGTTCTACGTAGACTACACCACTGCACTCCAGTATCCCGAATAAGCACTCACTTACAACTATGGCATGTATGTTGCTTATTAACTGATTACAGTAGGCCTATGCATCAGCTCACAGTGCTAGGAGGTTGGTATTTCTTTTATGATGTGTAAGGTAAAAGCTTATCGACTGAATGCCCTTCTATATTTTCCCTTTCTGCAACAACTAAAGGAGTAGGCCTACTGCTGGGTGGGAATACAGAACTAGACGAAAGACTATTATTTGCACAGAGCGAACATGGGGAGGAACTTGAAAAATGTCATTGTTGCTTCTGCTGGATTTTGTCTGGCCTTCACAGCTGCAGGGAGTTTTCAAAGCCTACAGGTAGGCCTACTTAAAGACAAATGGCATCTATGAATCTGAGAAGACTCTCATTTATCTATGTGATTTTTAAAGAAGGGCTGTTATTATTCAAAACATCCGTTCAGTTGCTCATAACTAAATTTATTTGCCAAACGGTAAGAGCAGATTGGGTTGTACATGACACAAATTGTGTGCTTGAACATCATTGACTTGAATTAATTGTTTATTAGAGAGACATGAAAGGACAATTGTAAAATAAAACTGGCCTAACTTAACAGATATCTTGGCATTTGAGTGTCTCTACAATATTGGAAGGCTAGATAACAAGCTTGCGATCTCTCACTCTGGGCCTCCTGTACCAGTAGGCCTATATCACAGCAGTCAAACAACAAGTGGTATAATAGTAATAATAATAATAGTAATAATAATAATAATAATAATACTAATACTACTACTAATAATAATACTCATCATCATCATCATCATCATTTAAAGTGCGATATCACCAAACATATTTCAAAACACTATAAAACAAAAAATAAAACAAAATAAAATAAAATAATAATAAATTAAGGGTGTGAGAAGCTCAGAAAGATCAGTAGGGCTTTGTATGTGAGCAAAATGACTTAGAAGTCAGCTCTGGCTTGAACAGGCAACCAGTAGAGGGAGGCTAGGATTGGTGAAATATGTTCACATTCCTTGGTCGTTGTCAAAACCCTAGCTGCAACATTGCACACTAGCTGAAGCCTACTTGTAGTGCTAGATGGAAGGCCATGAAATAACTCATTGCAGTAGTCCGTCTAACAAATGCATGAATTAATGTTTTAGCATCACACAGAGACAACACAGGTCTGATTTTTAGAAGGCTAATTTCGTTACTGCCTTAATATAGGGCTGAAAAGTTGAGTTCACATCAAAGAAGACACATGACGTTCAAGAGTATGCACTGTTGTGGAACATTTTACTGCTGTTGGGGAAAAAACCCATTACTACCACTTGGCCTACTATTTCCAACCTGTGTGTGTGTGTGTGTGTGTGTGTGTGTGTGTGTGTGTGTGTGTGTGTGTGTGTGTGTGTGTGTGTGTGTGTGTGTGTGTGCGCGCGCACACACATGCACGCGTGTATATACATGTGGGAGAGACTTAATGTTTGTTTGGTACCCCCTGCAAATAAGACACACACATGCAGTAACTTGGATCAGATGTTGATTCTAGTAAACATTCAACATATAGGCTAGTCACAAAATGATTCAATAGACACAGAATGATGTGCTGTATGGTACAACCTCCTGTTTTATTTATCCACACAGAGTAGCTTGAACGCAGAGGAAGAGATGGGCCTGACATCCGTCAGTGTGGTCTACTCAATGATGATTCTCTCCTCATTGTTTGTATCTCCACCACTAATGAATTACCTGGGCTGCAAGTGGACGGCTGTCATCTGTACTGGAGGCTACGTCGTATACACCATCGGAAACTTCTTGCCAGGATGGTAACCACTGAACCTTCACTGACACCTTACAGCCCCATAGTGACTGGCTTGAAGTATCCCAGCATGAACACATGTAACTCTTTTTCATAAGGTCCTGTGAGCATTTGGGTTTCCTGTTCATCCAAACAACCGTAGCCTCTTACTGCAGATGAGGTCGCCGGCGGGCCTATTCACTATTTGCTGAAAATACTCTATTACATTATAACAACATTGCTATGGCAGTGCAGAGAGCCTTAAGTAACAGATTAAGACAGACATTACAATTGTGGTGGCAGTAAGGTTATAATATAGGGGCTAACCTTGCTTTTGCTAAAGCCTTGACCTACATTTCGCCAATACCAATAGGCCTAATGGCCAGTATTCTTATATAGTTGTTATCAGAGGTGTAAAAACTGGATTGAATAATTAAAAGTCCTGTGTAGCTTTGCTTCCGCCTGTGCTCTCATTCCGTGCCTCTCAGCTGCATCACAAGTTGAGTTCAATGTGAGTGGCTGAGGTGGCATGTCAGTAAAGATGATAGACAGTTGGTCAATCTAATCACATACAAGGATTTTTCATGAGGAGCGTCAATCAAAAATGTGTTGGTTGTGAGAGCTTCCCAGATGGTATCGTGAACATGAAGACGAAACATACCAGCTGGTTAGAGTCATGCTGGTGTTTTTCCTCTTCTGGTAGTTATGGCATAAATGAAGTTGTCTTCTAACCATAACCTCTTGTGCTCTCCTAGGCCAAGTTTGGTGGTGACTGCCATACTGTAATTGGTCTAGGAGCATCTCCGCTGGCAGCATTGCTGAGTACCTACATCACCATGAGCGCCAACCGGCAAGCTGAGATAGACAAGAGGAACTGCGAAGACGTCATCAGTCAATATTTCGGCATATTCTTCCTCGCCTTCCAGTCGTCCAACATTTGGGGCAACCTAATATCGTCCCTCATCCTCGGCTCAGCTTCAGAGACAGGTACTAGAGCTTTCACAGTCAGATACATCAAGCCAAGATTATCGTCATCATTGTTAGATTTTAAAGTGATTCAGATCTTGTCTGGTTCAAGATAAAACGCATGTCAGTTATAAGGCAATAGGCTAAACCAATTTAAGAACTTGAAATAAGAAGACTTAGAAAGGCAATAAAGAGCATAACATTTATTGCCCAAACGCACAGTGAGATAAATAAAACCAAGATGGTTGTCACGACTGTTATGGTTTGAAATGGTTCTTGTCTGATTGAAGGTACATTGTAAGGTGCAGGCCAATATTAGTCCAATTTCAGAACTTAAATATGTGGTTTTGTAAAGGTTAAGTGACGTGCAGTGGCCTAACGGTAGGGCACTGGGTAACTACGCCGGTGACCCGGGTTTGATTCCGGCCCCGGCCATTTGCCGATCCTCCCCCCATCTCTCTCTCCCACTCACTCTCATACTGTCCTATCGAAATAAAGGCAAAAATGCCCCTAGAAAAGGTGAAGTGACAAACAGATTAAGCCAGTAAGAGGCCAGAGGTCAGTAAGCTACGTACACTGGTCCCAGTTCAAGTTTATTGCCACACTGTATGTATAATTATTGTACTATGGGAGTTAAATATTACAAAGAATGAATGGTTAACCAGCTTTTGTGTTCCCCAGGCAATGTGTCCAATGGAGATCCTCTATTCTGTGGTGTGAGCAGCTGCCTCAACTCCAGTGGGCTGGCAGCCCTGGCCGAGAGGCCCGAAGCAGGTCCACTCAACATCCTTCTGGGATGCTTTGTAGGTGAGGCCATCTCCACATCAGTGTAGAGTACTGTTCTCTTGAGAGACAGCCTTCCATTTGCTGGTGCAGTTGAATCAGAGAAAGGAACTTACCTCTTACCAATACAGTCATGTTCATTGTATAAAGTGACTCTTGTTTCACTGATTCTTGAGAAAGTGGCTAAAACAGGTTGTAATCTTGAAAGAAAAAAACGAAGTGAATTACAAAATAATATGGTATATCCTCGTGGACAAAGGTCATGGCTTTTCAGAAATGCACAAGGCCAATCTCCCCATTTTCCATTTTTTTCAGAAATCCGTTTTTTCTCCGATCATACCTTGTTTTTTGTCAACACCGTCAGACACAATTAAAAGCAATAAAAAGTGTATTGATTTGGTTGCATATGTATCTGGAGTTTTTAAGTGATTGTGTGTGTTTTTTGGTTCACACATACGCCTTTAAATGTTGAAAATTCACTTTCATTCTATTTTAATACTGCTTCATGTGTTCTAATTTAAAAATATGTGCTGTCAGACAATGCTTACTTAATGGCTAAATAGATCAAACATTTTTTTGTAATTTCACAAATATTCGTGTAGACTTAAATTTGCTATTACTTTGATAATTCAACAACTACAAAGGAAAATTTTGTAAGCACATTCATTTAAAATGTCCAAAACTCCTTCTTACGGTGGTGACTTAAGAACTGACGGTGGTGACAGTAATCTGAAGGTGGTGAAAGTGACCTAATTATTACCTACATTTAGCAAAATAAATAGCCCTCTCAAGTCAATGACATCTAGCATAAACACTTAATTTTTGTGTGTGCACAGTATGTTTGTGCATGTGTTTTTTCTTCATTTGTTAGATACTCTAGCAAGTAGGCCTAGATTATTGAAAATGTGGCATAAACAGGTTTTAAGTTGTTCAAATCCAAAATATAGAGGTGTATTATCATAGATGAACATCTTGGCTGTGCAGTGAATGTATTGGCCAAGCTCCCCATATTTTACATTTTTCATAAAATGGGCTCTTTCTTGGTTTTGTCACCAGCGTCAGACAGAATTAGAAGTAAAAAAAAACATGTTTACTGTATTTAAGTGAATTACTTTTACAATTCAACATAATTGTAGATACTTATTGGAAGCATATTCTTAAAACTTGTCAAAAACATGAACTACATCAGATGTCACCACCGTCAGGTTTTGTGACAAAAAAACCCTCCAAATGCACCTCAGTGGAGGCTGGAGTATAAGTTTGGGTCACAATTATTACGAACATGTCTGGTAATGTTTCATTGACCAGCACAATTTAGTAAAATATGGAACAAGATGATGGGCGGAACAAAATCTGACGGTGGTGACATCTGACGGTGTGAGACAAAAAAACGCTCTTTTACATATTGTGCATTTTTTGCTCACATTAGCCACTTCGTTTTCACTCTGTTTCTTAGGGGCTTCATGACGCTTCTGAAAAAGTATATATAATTAACATTAATGTAACAATAATACTATTAAAACCCCCGACGGTGTTGACAGTTTATGGTTGGGACAGTACCAGTGTCCAAACAAATTATCAAATTGAGGAGAAATTAGTAAACTTACAGGAGCTTCAGTGATGGTGAAGTACTCAGTAGATCTAAAGGTTTGAAAAGGGGTCCTAAGTAATGACAATGACCTTGCGCATACCTGATTTTATTGTCTTTTTAAAAAAATCTGACGGTGGTGACTAATATGCTGGACACACTTTGAGCAATCAGAAAATAGTAGTAAATATTGCTTTACACGCACTATGTGCATATCTGCAGAACCACTTCAATATGGACTTTCACATCATGGTGATATTATTCAATAATATCAGTGATTTTTACATGTTAAGTCAATTGAAATGATGATGCCTGTCCTTGGGACAGCTGTTTTTACAGGGTGTGGGCAGGTTTATAGCCATGAAAAGTAATAAAATTACAATTCAATATTTCAAACGACTGTACATTTATGTAACAGACTCCTGTGTCCTTACCTGGACTCATTTTGTTCATGAACATGTAGTTTATTTTCAACAAAATTGGCAGTTTATTGCAGAGACATGTTTTAGCCGCTTTCTCAAGAATCAGTGGTTTACTCTCTCTCCTCTCTATTGTGGCTTGATTCAGGTTTGTCACTTTATAAAAGTGTCTGCTAACTAACTGTAGATATATAATTTGTGTCATGGGCACTTGACATTTATGTGCGTACACTGCATCCTTTTTGCGTTACATTTAACAGATGCTTTTATCCAAAGAAACTTATGGCGACTTGTATGCCCCTATCTTCTATTTTCAGGGTGTGGAGTGATGGCAGTGATCATCATGAGTGTATGTATGGATAATGTTAGAGAAAAAGAAGAAGCTGACACAAAAAAAGTCCTTCTGTTTTGTCTTCTTTGCGACGTGTAGACAACTGTGAGACTACCGACTTTTACTCCTGATTCCTATGGCCATATTCATTGGCCTAGAGATAAGTTTTCTCACAGGAGACTACACCAGTGTAAGCTTTTCACCAAGACATTTTGACCACAAAATATACCTAAAAATTAAACACAGTTAAATTACAGCTATATTTACAGATCAAATCTAGATGATTTTTGAGTTGACAAGTAAAAAGTACAACATACAATATGTACATAGGCCTACGTATATTGACAAAATATACAGCCTTTCGGTCAAAACAGACAGCATCTTCAAGATAATCATTTGTGGATGTGCACATTCTCTTTTTTCATATAGGTGTACGCAACATGTGCCCTTGGAATGCACTATGTTGGCTTTGTAATGATCTGCTTTGGGGCTGCAAGTTCTTTAACTTCTGTAATAGCAGGGAGGCTATCCCAATACACAGGGAGACAGGTACGTATTGCACTTGATAAGGACTTTTCCCCCTTAATTGCGAAGTTATAATCCTGATTTTTCTTTTAAATTAGTAGTCAGTGTTTTAGTAGGCCTATTTTGTTGTATATGAGCACCTTGGAGCCTAATACTGTAGAAATGTCATTGTACAATGCACAAAGACAATAAAGACATTAATTCATCCATTCATTACATCTGTAGCCAGTGAGGAAGTGCTATGGGCAGGGCTGGACTGGGACCATACATGACGCGGGCCCTCTAAACTCAGCCAGTCCACTGCATAGGCTATATTAAGGATCCACCAATTCACCTTTGGCTAAGGCCCGCCCTAAAGTGCTTTTTGACCAATCACAGCGCAGCAAAAGGACGACCTCGGACAAACCTCGGACAGTTTTGACAGCGCTCCATTGAACTCAATGCAGAAATCGCATGTTTTCAAGTAGTTAGCGAGATACGGTCGTATTATTATTAAAATATGATTGGAAATTGAGCCTGGGGTATTTGTGACAAAAGTTTCCCCGCAATGTAACAGGTGGTAATCGCTTTCCTCTTTACCTAAAACCGGACTAATATTACTAGCAGCTGGATTGTCTGCCTTGAAGGGTCTCGGCAGCCTCACACTCGACACACGGATCAAAAGCATACTTTGTGTGCTCCGATCATGCCACCATCTCATTTGTGTCACTTTTCAGTAAGGTTGTAAGCAAACCACGAACCTGTTTCAGAGTAGGATTTTGGATTTCTGACCTAATTAATGAAAAAACACCGCTAGCAAAGTTAACTATCGGTCACGGCAGGAGTGTTTTGACTAGCAGCTGATGGACGTGATTTTGTTAAGCTACTGAAGATATAAACGCCAAACGTTAATATTACACATTGCTGTGGTAGCTTTGAAGAGGACTACAGCCATCAAGTTGTGTGATTGCATTTTCGTCTAGCAAGATTGAGTCAGGGGTCAAAAGATATGCGAGGTCGGCTTACCATGGTGCTGGTTACAATGCCTATCCATACCCATAGAAGAGCCCATAACAGCTGTGATGCATCGCATGACCGTTCAGAGAATAAATACTTATATTCACAATACTATGAATGTGTTTTTTTATTTATTAGGAGTGAATAACTGCTGCGATTTGCAGTCACTGCATAAATCACGTTGATGTCTCAGCATTCAAAGTTTATCTGTCCGACCTAGCAACTGTAACTAAAGAGGGCGGGGCTTAGCCAAAGGCGAATTGTCCCCTTTGTCTAACCTATCTATGTCAGCTTCATTTGTCCCAGTTACAATAACAGCTTAAACTTTTAACTTTACTTTGGAGTGACTCGGACCTACTCCCTGCTCGCATGAAATATATATAGTTAGACTTTTAAAATGGGTGGTTTATGCTTTTACTGGAAGAAACTGAAACTGTATACATTTGCACTGTCCTTGATCATGCCAAAGTTCTTTACAGATTGTCTGATCTGTACATCAGGACACATAAGGATATAGGCTACGTTTAAAACTGGAATGTTTTGAAGCAATGATGCAATTAGTTTATTTAGCTTCTTCAGGCCTACTTGACTCCTAAAAATATATTATGTGATGATTTATTTGAATTGTTGTTGTCTAACCACAGCTGCGGTGATCAACCTTTCCTGTATAATCGGTCTACTCATATGGAAACCTGATCCAGACCAGAAGGCTGTCTTCTTTGTGTTTCCTGCTCTTTGGGGAATGGCAGATGCTATATGACAGAGTCAGACACAGACCAATGGCAAGTTGGGGAATTCCTTGTAGGCCTATCGTGCAGTCTTTTCTGTTTATATGTTGTAGATCATGTATGACATTTTAAATAGAAAAATGCCAACCATTCTTGTATCTGTTTCTAATATGAATGCTCTGTTTTTTCCTCAGCTCTGTATGGAGTACTCTTCAGTGACCAGAGAGGGGCAGCATTCTCCAGTTTCCGTCTTTGGGAAGCTTTAGGCAGCGCATTTTCATTTGCTCTCAGTATCTTCTATTGTGTGGAAATTAAGTTGTACATACTTGCGGGCGTCCTCGTGTTTGGCATGCTGCTGTATACAGTGGTGGAATGTAACCTGAAGAAGTGCCAGGACACAGACACAGCCCCAAACACAAACCCAAACACTGCCAATTCAGATAAACTGGCAGCAACCAAAGCAACGGATTTATAGGTCCCCTCACTAAAGACAGATAACAAGAGTAGAAGGACATTTATACACACACAAGTTGTACATAGGCTACTTGTTGGTGTCCTTGCGCTTGGCGTGTTGTTATACTTTTTAGTGGAATGCAACTTGAAAAAGTGTGCACAATTTGATTTGAATACAGCGAATTCAGACGAGGTGACAGCAACAAAAGGAACGAGTGTATAGGCCACTTGGATGTTTTCATGCCATCACATAAAATATTAGCCTATGTGCCCTACAAGTGTTAGGCCTGTGCCGTTAAATGTAGGCCTATTGTTTTATTTTATTTCGCTCTGTTGGGATCTTCAAATCCAGACTGAAAACATTTTTGTTTTCATCCTATTAGGCTATAGCAGTTTATGAAATGCTTTTGTCTGTTGTTAAACACCTATTTAAAATAAATAAATACCTAATTTTATTTTCCTCATCATTTTCTTTTATTATTTTGAGGCTAGGCCTAGGCCTACTGCACTTTAAACAATAGATATTAGGGCCTATTATTAGGCCTATTATTATTGTCGAGAAAATTGCAAATAACCTAGTCTAAGACTAATAAACTTCTTTTGGAAATAGCCCTGGTGTAGTAATACTGTTAAAACCTATCCAGAATATGCATTAAGATTTAAAAATTAAGTGAAAATGTCTAGATGTAAGGCTGAGATAGAGAATACCTTTCTCTCAGTCCTCCTGATAGTTTAGAAGGAAGCTGCACTTCCGTTAGCGCGCGATGCGCTCCGTGTCCTGGCAACCGAAAGATGACGAGTGAGGATGAATGAACCGGGGATCGGAGAGGAGGGCGAAAGGGTTGAGGTGGAGGGTGTGTGCAACCTGTCAGGTAAGCAATCCAGAATAAATAATAGTTTATATAATTGAACATGATTGAATTATATGACAGTGAGCTAGTGCAACATGTCAATGTAATGCGCATTCGGTGGAGTAGGGTTAGGCTTTGTTTATTTTGGAACCAGGACTAACCCCTGCACCACGTTTTCAGAGGAAGCATGTTTCCTATTCTAATTTTATTTTAGTTGACAACTGAAAGGACGCTTAGTTAACAGACTGTAATGTAGCCAATAGTGTTTCCATGTACCGGTAGGCACAAGCTAAAATAGCCCCCATGTAAAAGAGCGTCCGTTTGTAGCTGTGTTTGAACATGCCACTCACAACAATTAGGGGGAGACTGGGGTTGGTTGTAAGGCTGTGTTCAAAAAATCGATCCACGATCCAATATCGATTCACGTCCGAAAAATCCGATATCGATCCAAAACTTTGTGGATCGATCTTTTTTTGCGGAGGCCCATCCCTATATTCTCAACCGCGTCGGGAGCTCTCTTCAACATAGGCCTACACACTCATGCACAAATACACGGGGGCTTTTCCTGACAGTAGTGGCCGTTTTTACTTTCGACTATTCATGGATTTATTTTATGCATAGTGCAACCTTCCCGCGGCCCGCCAGGAGCTAGGCCTACATTACACCGCTTTCGGAAATGCCTGCAGTTGCGTTGCGCTGCATTGTTGTTATTTCGTCTGTCAAAGTTATAATAGCCAGAAAAACTTTGTCTGCATTAACACGGGGCATTTCGTGTGCAACACGCTATAATAGGTTCAAATACATTTCCGAGTAGTGTTATTGACAAAAAACACGAACCCAAAATGCCATGTGATTGAATAGCCTATCGGCAAACAAACTATTGTGGGCTACACGCGCTGGTTCCATTCATTTGAAACCTAAAAATGCCGTCGCTTCTTCTTTTAATAACAGCGAAGGAAGACACTTTGAGTTGGGATGGAGTGACGAGTTTTAATGGGATGACAAAGTAGATGATTTGTAGGCTGTTGAAATTAGGAGAAATTATTATCCCCGCCTTCTGACTTAAACTCCAAATGCGAGGATGGCAAGGGAGACGAAAGGGTGCTTTTCACATTCACACGCGTGCACAAGCATGCACCCATACAGATAAAACAGCGTGGTGGGAAAGGATCAAATTACTGAGATTAACAGCTGCGTTACGTTAACTGCTTCTGAATTTTTTTTATTTTTTTTTTAATTTGCGTCAAAGCGATTTTTTAGTGCCCATCTCCACGGTTGACTGAGAAATATCCACAGCTCTAAAGCAGCGTCAGATTTCAGCGATATCTCTTCTCAGCGCTATAGATTACCAGTGCGACATCCACTAATCATGTCCCATTACACAGACAACCTATAATCAATCTACAATATCAAACTTTTGCATAAAAACACTTCCTCACCACTTTCCCACCGTCAACACTCAACGCCAACCCACCAGAGGGAAGCGCACGGTCTCCCTGACCTGTCAATCAAACGGTCTGTCTGCGTGTGTTCTATAGGCCAATGCTATGCTGTAGCATGTGTAGGCTACATTTGTAAAGTCATAGGCTACATCCTGTAGAATCTCTTCAAAATATAGCCTAGTGACTAGGCCCTAGTCTATGGGCTGTTAAAGGCACCTTGCGCAAATGGTTATCACACCCTATGTGGTTGGTTGTCACAATGTTATTCGGGGGAAAATGGGAAATTGTAACATTAAATAAAAGTGATACAACATTTTTAATTTCAATGAAATGTGAACCTAAACATAGCTCATAGGCTACAAAATCATCAAATAAGGTCCATTTGCTAAACTTTTTATAGCCTAAGTTACTGTTTAGAGCTTTAAAAATGCAAATGTAGTGTATATTACACACAAACTAGGCTAAATGTGAAATGCTTCATGCTATGGCAATGACAACCAACCCCGACAGCAGTGTGAGTGACAACCCTAACTGACATGTTTTACTCTTTTTAAATAGGCCTATTGCTCCGACATGAATTGCCCTGATTAAGAAAAAAATACCAAAATTGCAGCTAGTACTTCCATATGGCCATACTGGTTTTGATGTCAGCCCATAGAGCAATGAGTGAGAAGAAAAACATTAGACTTCTCAAAATTTTCATTTTCATGTGAAAAACACATTATGTTGTCTCACCTCAAGGTTAGGCTACTGTTTTTACCTCCACTATCAGCATAGATGTCCTGTGACACTAATTAGGAACATTTCTGTGTCAACGGTTTTGATCAGCGACCTTTAGAGGCTGAGATAACTTGATGCATGTGACAACCAACTAAACCCCGTTCTCCCCTACTGTACTTCACTTCTGTTTTTATAAAATACACAGAAGGCTATAGGCCAAAAGTTTGGACACATCTTCTCAGTCATTTAATGCATTCTCTTTATTTTTGTCGCTATTTACAGTAGCCTACATCGTACATTTTCATGGAGGGCATCAACACTCTGCATGAACACGTAGAATCATGTGCGTAACAAAAAAAAAGGAAATTCTAGCAGTTGTCCAACAGCAATTTCATGTTCAAAACTTCCTTCTCTCTGCATTCAAATTAAGTTTGACTTGACTGACTGGTTGTTTTTACCTGAAAATAGAGAAAAAATAAGCTTGTTGAAATGTATGGGGCCTTGTTGTGCCGTGTTGACATTAGGTGGATTGCCTATAGACAGCTGACATTGCTGTTGGACAACAGCTAATATTTTTTGTTAAGCACATATTTCTACATATATACTGTATATTATTATTATTATTTTTCATACTCTTACATACAAATAGGCCTAGGCTACAAACTATTCTTCAGTTTCATTCTTTTGTCTCTCATTTCAGCACCAGACACAGCACCTGAGCTTGAAATGGCTACAGGTGTTGGTGAGACTGGACCGCTGGTGTTCCGCCTCCATGAAGGGGCACCTGAGCTTGTGCGAGAGGTGCTTCTGGAGAGAGGCTGGCGGGAGTTTGCAGAACAACGGCAGGAGGAAGGAGACTGGAACCTCTATTGGCGATCAGCCGCCTTCCGCAACGCCGACTATGACAAGATCATGCCCTGGCAGAGACTCAACCACCACCCAAAGACAGTTGGCATTGCCCGCAAGGACTGGCTGGCACGGAATTTAAGAAGAATGAGGGGCACTTTTGGATCAGCACTGTACAACTTCAGTCCGATATCTTTCAATCTCCCTAATGACTACATTCGATTTTTGGAGGAGTATTCAAAGCACCGGCTAGCAAACGGTGGCGAGGGTGCATACTGGATTTGCAAGCCAGTGGATCTTTCGAGAGGGAGAGGCATATTCATTTTTGAGGACATTAAAGACTTAGTTTATGACTGCTCTGTCACTGTACAAAGATACATTAGCAATCCTCTTTTGATATCAGGCTATAAATTTGACCTTCGAATATATGTTTGCGTGAAGAGCTTCAGCCCCCTGACAATCTACATGTATCAGGAAGGTTTGGTTCGTTTTGCCACTGAAAAATTCAACCTCGGTGCTCTGAACAATCTCTACTCTCATTTAACCAACACTAGCATAAACAAACTGGGACCCTTCTATTCTACGGACAAAGAACACATAGGCGAGGGCTGTAAGTGGACGCTGAGCAAATTCCGCTGCTTCCTGCAAAGCTTGGGGATCAATGAGCTACTGCTTTGGCAAAAGATTAACAACATTGTGACCCTGACTCTTCTGGCCATCGCCCCATCCATTCCCTCCCGTCGTAACTGTATAGAGCTGTTTGGCTTTGACATCCTAATTGATGAAAACTTCAAGCCATGGTTGCTGGAAGTAAACTACAGCCCTGCTCTCTCGCTGGACTGTTCTGCCGATATAACTGTGAAAAAAGGACTCATTAATGACCTTGTTGACCTTATGAACTACAAGGAAATCGACTGCCTTCGCCAACGGGGATATTTGAAACAAAAATACAAGAGGCCTTGCTATTTGGGAAGTCAGGCCCTGCCGCCAAGAAGTCCTCAGGTACTCCTGCTTCCAAGATGTCTGTGTAAGGAGTCAATCTCTGAGAAGTGTCCGGGTCATTCACACTTGTCAACCAGGGCGGGATCAACAGATTCTTTTGCGACTGCACACCAACCATCTCAGGATGGTTCAAATGAGAACCTAAATTGTGCCCTGCAATTAAGTCTAGGATCAAGTTTAAAACCAGTCGCTCTGCGTCATGGATGCAGGAAGCTGCGCTTGTCTCATTTACAGAAGCCAGAGACAGTTGACCATTCAAGGGCACATGATTTGGGGTCAGAGAATGAGAGCAGGTCCTGTATTTCAACTCCTGATAAACGGACAGTTAAGAAAAACCCAAAGCAAAAATCAAGCAGCTTCCTAAAGCTACCACCAATTCACGGACATAAATATAAGCCTCCAATTTATCCTTGGGATAACAAAGTTAAAATCCCTGGGGTGCCCCTGAGCCGCGTGGGTGACTTCATTTTGACATTTCCCTTCAATGACGTAACCCTTAGAGCCTCACAGGCGCTCAACATCAAGATGGCTGTGCAGGAAGTTTACAAACTTACCAAGCTCATCCATTCCTGTCATCACAAGGGGAAGCGAAGGAAAGAGGACACTGACAGACAGTCAGGGGGAGAAGGCAAGCTGGAGTTCCTGCTCTGGGGGCCAAGGAACCCCCCTTCACTGACTTCACTGAGTGACTGCTGCTTGAAAACATGATCTACCATTTCATTTTATCTAAAAACTGAAAAAGGGGTGCATCACAGGAGCAGGAAAAAAAACACCCAGTTCTTTTTTTTAAAATTGACAATAAATTACCCGCAGCTCTTTCCATCCAGGTGTCTGGTTGTTGAGAAACTAGAAACCTTTTAGATCACAGGTCTCAAGGTCACCGGGAGTTCCTGAATACAGTATCTAGGCCCTATGTTCTCAGGTCAGAAACACACATGTCACCGCATGAATAATACATTCCTTTCTGCAGTAGCCTAGTGGAATGGCTCCAGTAGATTTTCTAGCTTTGCACAACCTGAAAATGGGATTCATATTACCGAAGAAGTCCCTTGTGAAAATACCAGGTGCATTAGACTACAGTTGCGCATTATTTTTATTGGCTTTTAAGTCTCGTTTGAGGTTGAGAGGTGAGATGTTTCCTTATGGATGTTTAAAAAAAAAGGCAAAGAAAAAAAAACGAGATCTAATTCTGACCTCCTTTGGTCAGTTTATTTTATGTTTTATGTTCATGCAGCAATGCAGCAGTGTTTCAAGGAACTACTGCTGTGATTGAAAAGCTGTGTGTTGTGGTGAAAGATTCTGGTGCAAAGTGTTCCACAGCATTTTTTTTTTTGCCATGCACCGTCTAAGCCTTTTCTTTCATACCATGAGTAGCCTACCCCCTCACTCATACTCTGTAGGCCTATATATCGTATATAGGTTCGGGAAATCACTCTCCTAAACAATGATATGAACCTTGTGTACTGCATTTCAGAATGTGCAACAAAATGTCTATTATAATAGCACCATCTATCGGCAGCATCTACTGTAGACGAGTTCAGGTGATTTAAAAATGGCAACCTTTAAATACTGTGTTTGAGATTTTAAGGGCAGAAATAACATGTAGGCTATACGCAACGATGAAAATAAAACCACAAGTTACACAACACATCAGTTACAAAAATACTCAACACCCTATATTGATTCAACAAGTATAAAGTTGGAACTTGTGTCTTTGTATAGCCACCAACACAGCAACGGACCACCAGTGGGCCATGGGCTGGTGTACTATAACATGGACACTGTAGCAAAAATGTAGCAACTGTAGGCGGTAAAACTGCATTTTATCTTGTAATCAGTCCCACTGATCTCATCAAGTAGTCTATGAAGCAACCTACCAAGAGAGCTAAATCAAGTTTTAACACATGTGTGTGTGCGAGGACGTCAGCCCTCTTCATTACAGTGGCATGAATAAATCATGGCGGTCTGGGTCCATAATCTGACACTGGGTTTTGTTCACCTGCATGAATTATTACTGACATGGTTAAGGGCCACTTCAAAACACATTTCACACTCGAATAAATTGATTGCGGTGACATTTTCACTGAATTCAGTCAGGTGTGAAAACCAGAAAGCCTTCAAACCACACAGAATGGATTTGAATGATTCCCATTTGAGATATTTCGAATAAAAGCTGGAAAGACATCCATAAGGTCAAGCCAGAGGTCATTAATATGACCAAATGTATATTGTTGTTTGAATACCAGTATTACACAACAATGCTTATTGTACGAGCCTTCATGTAGTTTTAATTTTTAAAACACATTTCAGCATTTCAGGGTTAAATGACTACTGTTGGATCTCTCTCGACAATGAGTTATTCAGGTGCTCAAGTGACAGGAGCAGAGATGGAAAGATAGCCAGACGCCGCATCTCACCTGACTACAACATGTCTGCTTGCTCTCTGCTTCTCACACGTGTCAAGCGAGCGCACTCTTTTAAATGGAGGGATCACCTGTACTCTCGTCGTCTCATTTTGAAGGCTCTCCTGACATTCAGGTGTTTCATTACCACAATTACAAGTCAAGACATAGTAGGCTGCTGTATAGCCCTGCTACAAGGGGCTGGTTAGGTCACACTATACACAGCATGACACGATTTTGCCCCCTAGCCTTGACTAGTTATGTAATTGTATTCAATTGACAGCAATGATAACTTTGTGGCAGCACCTCCCTAAATTCATTGACCCAAAAGGGCAGTGATACTGCTACCGAAATCTCTCCCCAAGAGTTTGAAGAGAGGAAAAACATAGGACACAGGAAAGTGAGAATGTACACAATGAATATGTATGCCACCAAGGGTATAGTTTGGTAATAGTGGGTTGACTAGCAAGAAGATGTACAGTATATGGTATAGTACTGTATTGTTGCCAGCATTACGTTAATGGTAGCTGTCTTGTCAATGCTGTGGGGGAGGGTGGCCCAAATACCTGACGGCACCTGCATTGGCCCTAAATCATCTTCCAAGTGCCAAGGGGTTCCCCTGGCTGAGCTACTGGCTGAGAGTTGGATTTAACATGAACACTTTCTGTAAAGTCTTAGAAGGACATTCTCATGCTGGGCAAGTAAAACCGGTTGGCCATTCCATCCGGAAATACCGCATACCAAATTTCTTTTACAGGTAAAACTCTGCTTCCATGTCAGGGCTGTCCTGAGCTCTTATCATGATGGTGAAGGAACATTAAGATGCAAAAGATAAAGATTTACGAAGACGTGAAGATGGCATGCATAGATATCATCATGGTACAAAGCCAGACAGGTTTTGTTTCTGTGATAAGGATTTTTTTTTCCTTAAAACTGTAAATGTGTTTTCCAACACTTAACTTAACTTCTAGGTTTGGTGTTAGTATTTTACATGGTTGCATGTTAGTCCTAAACATTCACAGAGCACATTTTTAGAACATATATACACACCAACTTTTGTGTGCTATTGCAGTAGTACAAGTTGTATGCTTTAGATTGGGATCCACAACATTTAGGATATATACTGTGCAAGCAAGCCATTGGCAAGACATTTTCATGACTACTGGTAGTCATAAATTATGTAGCATTTACATGGTTTACCTTGGCTAAAAAGTCTATAAGGCACAACATGGTTATGTTTTTAAGGTTTAAGTTAGCAACAAGTGGACATTCAGAAGACCTCCCTTGCCTCCTTGTCATCCCCTAGGTCAAGGGTGGGGAACCTTTTTCATTCAAAGGGCCACTTCAGATTTCTCCAAGGGCCATAAAAGTCCTCAGAGGGCCGCACTGTGAACGCAAACGAGGATTTCCCCCTGCACCTTAGGCCTATATTGAAGGTAGCCACATTTAAAACAGACCCATCTTCTCTAGGTCCCCTGAATATGACCTAATGGTATTGAAAATGTAATTTCTAAGATTCCTTTACAAAATATTTAATATTTGATGTGAAGCTGCATAACCGCAGAAATACACCAGCGGCGATGCGATTCAAGTGACAGAGTGCAGCAGCAAGCGATACGAGCGATTGAGGAGACTAGAGTATGTCCGTACAGGCAGAAGGCAAAGCATTCAAGTAATTCCCATTGGCTGTGGTCACTGACCTCTATACAGTCATTGGCTGTCGCGGCTTGTCGCCGAACCGCGTCATAGAAAGTTGAAAAGATTTCAACTTCAAACTGTCGCGCTCGTCGCTCTAATCTCCAAAATCGCTTTTGTAGCGCAATTCAATACAAAGTCAATTACTTCCGTCTCTCAGATCGCCGCTGGTGTATTTCTGCGGTAACATTAAAATTATGTCAGGGGCCGGATAAAATGGCCTCAAGGGCCGCAAACGGCTCTCGAGACATAAGTTCCTCACCCCTAGGGCCTAGGTGACTACTGTTATGTAATGCTGGATGCTTTGCTCAAACTCTGTCACGCCAAGCTCATAGATGGATCTGGTAAATTTGCCATAATCAGGAAGCTCTCAGAGGTGTGTTATAAATGGACGATTTAGTTGAAAATATTCAGAGCTTACTAATAAACTATTTGTAGTACACAGTAAAAAAAACCTGTTGATTTAAAGGAGCACTCCTGCCAATTTCAATATGCTGTTGTATTGCTCATGCTACCCTTGAGTCAAGGGCCTTGACTTGTCAGTACCTGGTGATGCTGCATTTTTTGCCTCAGCCCTTTCCGAGAAATGTGCTAATTCTAATGGGGGCAGATTTTGTTTACCTTTATAAAATCTTAACATAGGCCTACTCCAAATATTTTGTCTGCTGATGTTGCATAACCCTTTGGATGTTTTTTGGAATGAATAATTTTTTTTTTTTTTTTTTTTAATGTAAACAAACACCTGCCCCCATTACAATGACCATGATCTCGGAAAAGGCTGGAAAATGCTTTCAAAAATCTCAAGCACTGACAAGTCCAGGGTAGTGTGAGAATGCATGTTGAAAATGGCTGAAGTTATCCTTTAACACTTACAGAGTACTCCGGGACCAAATGCACTCTAGACATTGACAAGGAAAAATGTATTGTGTCAGTGGAGTGCACAGACATTTCAGAGGGCAGGTGCTCCGGGGGGCATGGGAGATTTCTGGCTGCCTTACTAGGCTATAGAGACTATAGGCCCTATGTTATATCGGAGCACACGAACGTTTGATTGTCACGCATTTGTATCATGTCAAAATGAACAGTACATTGTGACAAAAAATAATCAAAAAGTACATTTTTTTTTGTCCAGTAGGGTGAAGGAGAGGGTGCTTTAGCACCACCTCGTCCCTTTCTGTGCACGGCACGCCTATGTATAGTCTATTATACAGAGCAAAAACCATCTGTGATGTCATTCGCTGTATATACTACATACATACAATGGCTTGGGAGAGTAGAGTGGTTGACCAGACTGACATGATGGCATCCTTGTCATAGACATTGGGGGTAAACCTGGAAAGATGATAACGCCTATTATTCGACAAATGGAATCTTATAGTTTGTCTGAATAATGGACATGGACAATCGTACACCACACCTCCCCTACGAGAAATTACAGGTGGCCCCTAAACTGTTCTTGTGATATAATCGGTTGATAATCAGGCAACTATACAGATGCAACTGAATTACAAATTGTAGAATCAGCCACATTTAAATAAAATAGTGATTGATGCCATTGCAGTGAGGGAATATCAGGCATTCCTAAATATAATATAATATAATATAATATAATATAATATAATATAATATAATATACCGGTAATATAATATGGGCACTGGCTAGCATGTGATGAATGCTGTTTGATAAAAATGATTGCTGCTTCCCTTAATGCTCACTGCAAGTCTCCAATCTCTAAGTGACCTAATGAAAGATTCATGTCAGACTGAAACAGACAAATACTGTACACCACCATACACAATGTAAAATGACTTGGTTCCATCACTATTGCAAAATAGTCAAAGACTGTTATGAGGATTTAAGGGTTCAAGGATATTTATTTGTCATATGTAATGAAATTAGTAGCCAGATCAAAAAAGATATAATTATTCAGAATACAAACTGAACAAATAGAATGAAACTCAAACATGAAGACAGAAGAAAAATGATTATGTTCCAAAATGGAAGAAATCAAACCAAAGTCAAATGTAAATGATACAATGGTACACAATTCCTCACATTGCTTGCTTCTACATTCTTATTGTTGTAATGTTGTACATTATTCTTTACATGGTCAAAAGGTAAGATACTCTCAGTAGAAGTTCACTTCCATAGCACAGAAAACCTGAAAAACAAAGGTTTCTTATGTAGACTGTTGACTGTGTTCTCTTAAAGTTTAAGACATACATTTCATTGGATATGTACAGATTTAGCCCGTGTTATCTATATGTATGTTTGGCATTTTTCTGTTTTCTTTTTGTGTTCATGTGCACAGCATACAGGTATACGTATACAGTATTTACAAAAGGACAAAAAACATTCAATATAAAGCGGAATTAAGACACACAAATCTCAAACTCTAAAGACGGCACATGAAGACACACTTCTGAGAACACCTCTAAAAAAAAAAAGTTTTTATATATTCGGAGAGAAAGTTACACAATTTAGCTCTCACAAACTGTCACTCTCTGTCAGCTCCCATGAAGTTGTTGGAGAAGAAAAAACTCATTGCCAATCTCCTTAATCCCCTCCTCCCCATCACCTGCAGCAGGTTGTCAGGCCTCGATAGGATTGCTCAAGGTGCCACCATGCAGGGTTCTCATTGGCCAGCTAACAATGTCAATCTGTGTCCGTCGCTCATCTACCTATGAGAAAGCAGAGGAGGCGGGGTATTAGTGCAAAGGGGGGGCGTGTAATTGGGGCAGCAGAGCAAGTGATGTAACCATGCAACAGCATGACCAATCAGGAACAGGCTCTCCGCCGCAGCAAAGAGGGGAAAGCTAATTTCGGGTAGGATTAAGATTAGCAGTTGGGCGCTCTGTGGGTAGGTCTTTGTAAGTAGATTTAAGGCAGCGCGTGAATGGAGAACCTGTAGGGAATGGGTGGTGTCCCTGCTGTAAAATCAATATCATCATGTTGATCCAAAGCCTGGTCAGAAGAGTCTAGAACACTTTTAGTAAATCATCATGATCTGCACACTAATTAAACCTATACTACTTCAACTATTGTTCTACAAACTTCAAATAACAATTTATTGGTACATCTACAATTCAATTCAGTTTCCATTTTTTAAAGGGTAGTGCCACCATAATGGTCTGAAAACACTGAAAAATAGGTGAAGCGTCCCTCCCAAATATTAATCAAATATATTGTGCGGTAGGGAAGGCAAGTAAACGGTATGGGACACAGATAAACACATTTATATAAGTACTGTACATACATTTTCCTACAATATTAATTAAATGCTTGGCAACAAGAGACTGGCGTGTCACAATTTTTATTTTATGGACTGGCAGTGATGTTTTGCTTTTTTCTGTATGTGTTGCTTTTTCTGCTTGAATTTTTTTTTTTTAAGTATAAAAAATGGTAACAAAATCCAAAAGCACTTAACCCAGTTATTTGATATATTATTTTATTTCTAATATGATTTTATTTCTAGGTCACCACCCTAACTGCTGACACCTAGGCCAACAGTATAAGTGCTGTCGTGGAATGTAAGCAAACCTGTGTAGGCCTATCGTGTGCACTAATGCCCCTGACATGATGGGGGTATGCCATGTCAGTCACCCGTCAGGACAAACAAGGGAATTACCATGTGAGCTGGGGAGTTAAAAGCAATCAAAAGACAAACTTAATGAGAGATTAAGTCATTGGCATGTGTCACAAGGTTAATCAGGCTGATGAGGACATGTCAGGGTGTGAGAGATTGGTTAATGTCTTTACACAGGCATGCACGCGCACACACACAAACACGCACGTATGTGCATGCACACACTCGTGCACACAAGCACACACTCGTGCACACAAGCACGCACACGCACGCACGCACGCACGCACGCACGCAGACACATACACACTCTCTCTCTCTTTCTGTTACGGATACTCTTTATAATACAAACCACTAATGCAGCCTAACCGATACCACAGAACCTATCTTTATGGGAACAGACTTTAGGTACGATTAGATATAATGCATTTTTTCTGTCTAGAACAGGGAAAACACAATGCTGACATGAAATTATGTAGGCCTATACTGTGCTTATTTATATGTGTGCCTTTGGAAACAGTACTTGCTGCCTGTTGGGTTGAGCGTTTTTTCCCCCTCATTGCAGGTAATGGTGCGTGGCAAAGGTATGGTATGGGTCAGTGCGCAAATGGCTGCTGCTTGAGCAATCAAGATTTGAAGTGTCACCCTTCCAGCGAAGCATGCTTTCAGTTTGATAATTATACGGGTGAGGACGTGTTTATCGAGCAAAGCCGACAGCACAAAGGAAATCCTTCACTTCATGGAGGAACTACCAAATATGGGTTGGAGGTGGACTTTAATGGTGATGGCACATAAAGCAACTTTTGGAACAATATTGCTCGGCGACAATTTGATAAGCTCCTAGCGTTCTGAAGTTATCCACTGCTGATCAAAGTTCTCTTGATTAAAGTGTTGTAATGATCATAGTCCAAATGAAATCTTACTGCAGTGTTGCCCAGAAAAATTGCTCAAATGCTTGCCAAACTAATGTATCACCATCTTTAGGATGATTCATAGGGCAACGTTTTAGCAACATTTTTGGGCAATGATGTGATAAAATGTTGTTTAGACTGTCAATCATATTTATCAAGAGAACTTGATAAGAGTCCGCAGCAGACAACTTTTGTTATCATTGTATCCAATGCCATTTTATCCAATGTTATCATTGTATCTAAGAGACAATCATGTTGTTGCCTGGCAACATTGCTCAACAGGTTGCCCTGTGTGTCATTAAATTTAGCAAGCCACAGTGACAGCAGGCCGTCTGACATCACACCTGATGTTATTGTCTATGTGAAATGGACCGTCATTTTGTAGAGGCAGACTTGAGTGTCTGGCCTGGAAAGGCTGTTTTACAAATAACACCAAAGTTCCTTAGGATTAAACATTTGAAATGTTATATTGGTTTTATGATGTTACAGTGTGGTGAAAAACGGCTCATGTTGGGCACATAGTATTGTCTCGTTGGGTACATACTGGTTTACAATGGGCTACCCTGGAGGTTGTTCTGGAAGAGTTTTATAGGTTTTGTTGCACTCTATGGTAGTAAATCAGGTGCATGGAGCCAAAGGGAAAAGTTCACTGAAAAAAGACACAAGTCCTAACAAGGTCTATCATTAAACAGCTCTCATTAAAACATTTTGTCAGGTCTTGGGTCTATTTTCTGTGTCCGACCCAACTTTGCTGATTAAAGTTATATTTTTATATATATTGGAAATACTTCCTGTTATCAGGTGGTTCAGTGTATATACACGTGTTACCTACCAGTAGACTTTTTTGGAAGGACAAATGACCTACGTACTCAGTTTAGTCATCAGACCACAGTGTTGGCCCTGAAGTCAGTCAGTCTTGACAAAAACAACTGGCTATGGACAAATGTACTTACTCATGGGTGGCACTGGGTACAGCTTGATCTGGATGAGGGCTCGGCTCGGTCTGGTTACAGGTGGGCGCTCGCTGCTCTGAAGAGCTGCGTCTGGCGAAGCCCTGTGGTACCGTGTGGGGGAGTCTTCCCCGGCTGCTCTCTCCCCAGGGCCGAGGCAGCGTAGACGTGGTGGACAGCGTCCTGGAGGCCTGCTCTTGACAGAAGACGGAGCGAGCGCTGGCGAACGCCGCAGATGACGCGACGGGAAGGTTCTCCTCGCTGTTGCTGCTCGTCCGCCTTCCAGAGGGGAAGCTGGGCGGTGTGGGAACGTGGTGGCCCAGCGGGGGGCAGGCAGGTGGCAGACGGGGTCTGGCGACGGGAGGGGTTGTTGTTGATGATGGCCAGGAGACGGGCGGCAGCGGTGGGCTTAACGTATCACTGTCACCGTGGTCGTGACTAGCTTGCCTTGATCCTATGCCAGCTGGGGTGGCAGCAGGACTCCAGACGACTTCTTGGCCCACCTTGACTCTGGATGTCGCAGGATCATGCGAGTGTGTGATCTTGTGGGAGTGGCGGTAGTGTGTCTCAGGCACTGCGTTTGCGGTATCCATATCATCATCCACGCCCTCCGATTTAGCGGCACAGGCCGCAGACAGGCTTAGGGAGCTGTGTTGGACATTTGCCCGATTCGGCAGCACTGACATGGACTGCACAGATGCTCTGAGTTTCTGGGACACATTGTTATTTTGTTGACATGTGCCGGAGCGACTTAGAGTAGGCCCGTTCTGTCCCCCTCCTTCCCCGACAGCGGCAGCACCTCTTGTGATCTCAAACGAGTTGTCCATGAGGATTTCTGGAGGAGGTGGGGGCAGGCTGTCCACGTCCATGTCATCATGTCGGCCATATTGCTCTCTAGAGCCGAACGCACTGTATTTGTGGTTGCCGTGGTAACCGGCAATCATTGGGAAACGACACTTCCTGTTGATCTTCACGTGGGGCGGAATCATCGGTTTGTCAACCACGCCGTGGCTGAATGTCGTGATGAGCCTCTTCACGGCGTGACGACCCTGAGGCTCCGCGGCCGGTGTGGGGGGACATGGGTTCCTCCTCGTCTCAAGACTGGCTTCTATAGAGGAGTGCCGCCTCAACTTGGGCCTCGCACCCTCTGACGTCTCCATGTCCCTTCTCGCTTTCTCCTGCCCTAAAGTCAAACTGCTCCCAGTTGGTTCGTCCAACGAGGAGCTATCCTGGTGTAGGTTCACTAAGGAGCGTGATCGCCGTGATCCCCTTAAATTATCAGGTCTGCTTGGTGTTTTGGTAGGGTCGGCGGTTTTAGGGCGCCTCGCGCACTTTTTCTCCTTCCGGGGACTTTGTGTGGGTGTTTTGAGACTGAGCTTTCGATGGTCCATTTGCACAGAGGAGCTTGAGGACCTTCTGTTCGCTGTTGGTTCAACTGATGGCTTCACCCTCTCCTCATCCTCTACCTCTTCCTCCTCATCGTCCTCATCATCATCACCCTCCTCATCATCTTCGTCTTCCCCATCTTCTCCATACAGTAGAAGTGTGCCGTTTAGAACATTTGGAGCAGCTGACGACTGGCAGCTCTCCCTGTGCTGGCGATGGCGATCTGACCCGGCCAGACTCTCGTTCTCCCCACCGATGCCGCTGTCCTCGCTGTGTAAAGCAGAGTCCTCCATGCCAAGCTTGCTGACGGCGGCTGCCTCCACGCGGGTCAGCACCTGCTTCAGGCGACCCTCCACAGCCCTCTTCGTCTTCAGCTTCTCCCCCAACAGCTCCGAGATAGAGGCAAAGTACTCTGTGGCCTCCTCAAGTGCAGAGTCGCCCAGGCTGGTGACGGACTCCCCGACCAGCCGCATCTTCTCGGTGGAGTGCTGGAGCAGCTGCTGGAGCAGGTCCGGAGGCGGCGGTCTCGGGCAGTTCTGGTCGTCCTGGCTCTGCTTCAAGGCTGAGGCCAGCGGGCCGTGTCGTGGGAGGCCGGCCGGCCAGGCCATGTGCTCGCCGTGCTCTTTGAGCATCTGCTCTCCCTCCCTGGCCATCTCCTCCAGGGTGAGGTTGATCTCGTCGTACCGCGTGGCCACCATGGTCACCATGGGCTGCAGGCTGAGCTGCGTGTGGGACGCCTGGTCCAGCAGCCGCAGCAAGGTCTCGTATTTGGAGATGTTGGGGTTCAGGTAAGAGTAGGCAGCCTGGTGGGCCTTCACCATCTCTTCGGGGAGCTCGATTTTTGTGTGGATGAGAGACCCCTTTTTGAGCTTGTCCTTTGACCTCGATTTCTTGCCATCTTTTGTTTTCTTCCTTTTCTCGCCTCTTACTCGTGGCGGCTTGCTGTCAGGCTTTTGATCGACCGGCGGCAACTTCTCTTGGACCGCCACGTTTACCTCAATTTTCTGTACGGTGTCCTCATTTATTGTAGCAGCATCACTTATCACCTCAGTAACAGAGGGTGTTTTCTCTTTGGAGACAGTAGAGTTTTCTTTTACATCTTTCTCAGAGCAACAGTCAGTGGCTGCTTTTTCCAAAACAGGCGGATCAGTGCTCACACTGACTATGCATGCATTATCAGAGTTCTGAGGTGGATCTTCAATAGTTTTCTCACTGCTAAAAGCAAGGGCGAAAAGCCTACCCTTTGATGGAGTGCAACCCATTTTTACAAAAATGCCTTATTCATATAGTGCCAAAAATGACCAAAATAACTTTGAAAAAAACATAAAAGTAACAATAACTTAAAAAAACAAAAAAGGCTCTTAGGTGACTGGTAAAATTGTGCCAAATCAAAGAAGGTTTCTTTTTACCCACTGTCGGCATCCATAGCTGTCATGGCCTGTCTAATCCCCGTAGGTCCAGTAGTCGTCGTGGTTAACCCGTCCCAGGGTAGACCGGTCAAGATGAGCAAGAGACGGCTGTGGGCATTTCCTCCACTGGTCGATCAGATATGTCCGTTACCGTTACCTCCACTGGCAAGTCAGTTAGCCGTGTCCATTTTCCACACAGTTTCAGCAATGCTTGCCGCAGCATTTCCAGTCATACATCGTTCCAGGTGTAGGCTATCGGCAACTCTGTGCAGCTCACTGCTCACAACGAATAGAGAGCGGCAAGAGGATTGGAGTTCCCCCCCCTCTCAGGACAGGTCCAGCAGATGGCCACAGTAATGCACTAAGGCCCATGCGTAAGACCTTAAGCCCATCAAGGTAATCAGGTAGCCTGTCAGATTTTTTTTCTTTCTGTTGAAACCTCAACTCAAGTCTAGTGTATAGGTATAGAGAGATAAATAAATCCTAACTCTAACTGCATTTCTCTTTAAGTTTTAATGATGAAGATGTTTATGCAGCCCTGCCACTTCTGGCATAGGGCACTCAGGAACAGTAATACTTGCACTTGAGCCCAATCTACATGTCTGGTAAAGCAGCTTTATGTGAGGAGGGGAGGTTTCCCTTTCAATCAAAGCACTCAGCTTTCCGGAGTGGGAAAACTAAGCTGAGCACGAACCCCTTTGCTTGCACGTCTTACTGTCAGATGGTATTTTAAAAATATAAGCAAAGCTTGGTTTATCTTAATTATGTTTGTTATAAATATTTCTATACGTTTCTAAACATACATATTGTACATACATTCATACATACATGCATACGTACATACATATTGAACATAGATATATTGATAAGTTGATGACTTTGGTGACACCAATCTGACAGTGGTGACAGGTTGTAGCTTGTTCCACATGTGACTGAATTGGGCTGGTCAATTAAACATAAGCCATATTAGCCTCCAATGAGGAGCATTTGGAGGCTTTGACACCACCATCAGTCACAAAACCTGACGATGGTGACATGGAGATGACATGAACCTACTCTTTGCCATAATATTCAGCCATGGTTTGTTCACATTGGCCATTTTGTTTTGTTTTTAGGTATGCCTACTACATTCCTCTTCTCAAAAATTTCAGAGTAGTGCACTTGTCCTTTAATTTCATAATCTCATACATTTTGTTTTGTTTTTAGGTATGCCTTGTTCATACCTCTTCTCAAAAAGTTAAAAAGTTAAAAATAGTGCACTTGTCCTTTAATGTCATAATCTAATATAGGCCTAATATCTAAACACAAAAGTGACAGTGTTGACATGTTGTGGTGACAGCAGCAGTGTCCAAACAATTAACAAATTTAAGAGACAATAGTAAAGTTACTGAAACTTCAGTGATGGTGAAGCATACAGAGATGAAGGTTTGAAAACTGGTCCTCAGTAATTTATTGCCTTTAAAGGGGTATGCCACTATTTTGGGGCTTAATACAGTTAAAATCATTGGCTGGGGTTTATAAAGGTGGTAAAGTGGCATGCTACACGGATCCATTGACTTTCACTAGCTTAGCGACATATTCCCTCTTTTAACTTGTCTTAAAGCAAGACAACGCTTAACATGAAAAATAAGACACTTTACCACCTTTATAAACCCCAGCCAACGATTTTAACTGTATTAAGCCCCATAATAGTGGCATACCCCTTTAAAATAAATCTGACTGGTGAGCAATCAGAAAGTAATTGTAAATGTTTGTCACTATTTGCAGTTCTGTATAACTATTTCAATATCAATTTATCCAATTCAATCAATTGAAATGATTTTGTGTGTGCTTAGGACAACATCTTATAGGGGGTGGGAAAGTGTACGGTATGGTATTGACATTATTAAAATTGCAATTAAACCTTTAAAACGTATGTACTTTTATGAGAGGGAATTTTTTTCATTGTCAAGAGCCAGTGACATACATACTGTAACATACAGTACATAGAGGAGGGATGGCCTTAGGGCATTGACTTGTGAGTTACTGATTTATCAAATTCATATTGGATTTTATTATTTGTTATTGTATAAACCTTGCTTTCAGTTTTGCTCTCTTATCTGCTGGTGTTATCTGGCCAAAATAAGGGACTGAAGTTTGATGATATTTCTGGGTAATATGTAAAATATTTGTGTATTCTGGAATGATATACAGGTAAAAGCATCCTAAAATATACATCACAATTCATCACTCTTTATCACATAATGGCCACTTTGACCTGCAAGTCAACTCTGTGACATTATCGCTGAATAACATGATGAGTATATGTTACAGGTGGTCAACTCACACTTTACTTGAATCACTGACACACATAGAGTACAACCACATGAAAATGTCACATTTGCACCCCCCTCACTCCACCACGCTCGAATCATATAACACACATACCGTAAAATCACATGATCACAGTTATCCGCACATAACCACCAACACCCACCCCACCCCCACACGTGCACTCCTTCACCGCACTCCGTAATCCTATTACTTTGAGAAGTGACAGCAAGGTCAAACATCAGCACATGCTACATTACGGCATGGTGTGGTTGACACATGGACAATTCCCGCGGAATGCTGCCCTTCCTCTTTTAGGGTATAATCTCATTAGGGTTCACACCTTTTGGAATGCTTAGCTCCATGCTAGTGAAACATGACACACAACCCACCATATCTGATCTCTAGTGTGCACGCACAGACAGGGGCGCTGACGGCTTTGGCCGGGGCTGGGGTTGAAGTGATCTGAGAGGGCCCTCCACCCAGTACATACAATGTAATGGGACTCCAAATCTGGGCCCGATACACATCTGCCCCCCCACCCTCCATCAGCTTACCTGTGAACAAGCCTCCTGTATGCATGTATGTGTTTACAGTATAGTGTGGTATGTGGTATGTGAATAGGTGTCCTGTATGCATGTGTGTGTTTACAATCTAATGTGGCATGTAGAATCTTGATGGTCATGATAGAAAAGGTTCACTGCTGCATTGACTGTTGATGTGTGAGGCAAATGTTTGCTTATACCACTGCTCAAAAACTATAAACTAGAATGGGCACTCGGTAGAGCGCAAACCTTCGCCTACACCACTTATTTTTTTCTGGCCATCTTCAGAGTGTGGGGCATAACATTCTCCAAATGTTGGTGTTAGTTTCATTGAAATCGGACCGGAATATCGTAATATTACATTTTTGGCAGTCTTGACCTCTTATTCAATTCCGCATGCACACGTTGTTCTGGCATATAGTGCTTGGCAAAGAAAAACGTTTTTGACCTTTTCGTGACCTTGACCTTGACCTTTGACCCAATCACTCCCAAAAAGTAATCGATTGTTCCTTGGGTCATGACCAATCATCCCAGTAAATTTCATAAAAATCGGCTGAATTTACGTTTTTGACCTTTTCGTGACCTTGACCTTGACCTTTGACCCAATCACTCCCAAAAAGTAATCGATTGTTCCTTGGGTCATGACCAATCATCCCACTAAATTTCATAAAAATCGGCTCAATTTACGTTTTTGACCTTTTCGTGACCTTGACCTTTGACCCAATCACTCCCAAAAACTAATCGATTGTTCCTTGGGTCATGACCAATCATCCCACTAAATTTCATAAAAATCGGCTCAATTTACGTTTTTGACCTTGACCTTTGACCTTTGACCCAATCACTCCCAAAAACTAATCGATTGTTCCTTGGGTCATGACCAATCATCCCACTAAATTTCATAAAAATCGGCTCAATTTACGTTTTTGACCTTGACCTTTGACCTTTGACCCAATCACTCCCAAAAACTAATCGATTGTTCCTTGGGTCATGACCAATCATCCCACTAAATTTCATAAAAATCGGCTCAGTTCTGTCTGAGTTATACGAAGTACAAACAAACATTTTGACCTTGACCTTTGACCTTTGACCCAATCACTCCCAAAAACTAATCGATTGTTCCTTGGGTCATCACCAATCATCCCACTAAATTTCATAGAAATCGGCTCAGTTCTGTCTGAGTTATACGAAGTACAAACAAACAAACATATTCGCAAATAAATAAATAAATAAATAAATAAATAAATAAATAAATAAATACACAGCGGTCAAAACGTAACCTTCTGGCGAAGGTAACAAAGGCTCCAGTACAAGACGGTCTACAGGGGAGGTGGGGAGAGGGGTGCGGTTTCCTGACATGTTATTTATTGGATGGGGTGCCCTTTCAGATGACTTTTTCAGCAGCTCTGCCTGCTTCACATGACTTAACTGTTGCTGTTCGAGCTTCACAGTTACCTTCGCCAGAAGGTTATGTTTTGACGGCTGTGTATTTATTTATTTGTGAATATGTTTGTTTGTTTGTTTGTTTGTTTGTTTGTACTTCGTATAACTCAGTCAGAAATTTGGTGGGATTATTGGTCATGACCCAAGGAACAATCGATTAGTTTTTGGAAGTGATTGGGTCAAAGGTCAAAGGTCAAGGTCAAAATGTTTGTTTGTACTTCGTATAACTCAGACAGAACTGAGCCGATTTTTATGAAATTTAGTGGGATGATTGGTCATGACCCAAGGAACAATCGATTAGTTTTTGGGAGTCATTGGGTCAAAGGTCAAAGGTCAAGGTCATGAAAAGGTCAAAAACGTAAATTGAGCCGATTTTCATGAAATTTCCTGGGATGATTGGTCATGACCCAAGGAACAATCGATTACTTTTTGGGAGTGATTGGGTCAAGGGTCAAAGGTCAAAGGTCAAGGTCAAGGTCACGAAAAGGTCAAAAACGTAAATTAAGCCGATTTTTATGAAATTTAGTGGGATGATTGGTCATGACCCAAGGAACAATCGATTACTTTTTGGGAGTGATTGGGTCAAAGGTCAAGGTCAAGGTCACGAAAAGGTCAAAAACGTAAATTGAGCCGATTTTTATGAAATTTACTGGGATGATTGGTCATGACCCAAGGAACAATCGATTACTTTTTGGAAGTGATTGGGTCAAAGGTCAAGGTCAAGGTCACGAAAAGGTCAAAAACGTTTTTCTTTGCCAAGCACTATATGCCAGAACAACGTGTGCATGCTGAATTGAAAAAGAGGTCAAGACTGGGCCAAAAATGTAATATTACGAAATTCCGGTCCGATTTCAATGAAACTAACACCAACATTTGGAGAATGTTATGCCCCACACTCTGAAGATGGCCAGAAAAAAATAGGTGGCGTAGGCGAAGGTTTGCGCTCTACCGAGTGCCCGTTCTAGTTTTTACCTGTATCTATAGGTCTTGCTTTTCTGACAAGCGAAATCTACTGTTAAAGCTTTTACTGAAAGTCATAGTTTATTTTCACGAAAACTTCTTCTACTTATAATAATAACTTTTATATGTTATAAAATTCAAGAAAGAACACTTGGGGCTGAGTAATGACCCAGTCAGACTCGAACATGGGTCTCCACGGGCAACCACCTTTATTTGGTGTGTCAGCGTGGCTGGATTGGCCATAAGGCATACAGGGCATTTGCCTGGTGGACTCTTGATGATTTTGACCTGGTCCTCCCCTCAATGAAATGTTAGGAATACCCCTCATACCGCCACAGCTGACTTTTCAGAGTCAGATTTAAATATTCATTTTGGCTGTTGTCAAAATAGCTCTAGATGACTAAAACGGTTGCCACAGGCTTCATTGTCTCTCTCAATGCCTGGTGGACCAGTCTTGGTAGAAAATGCCTGGCCTTATTTTTTGTTCCAGTCCAGCCCCGTGTCAGTGCCATCTTCCACCACACCCCTCACAACCTGCACTACTCTTACATTGCATTTGTCCCATGAAGAAGAAAGAGGAACTTGTCCGGTAACGGGACTTCATGAGACGTCGGAAGTTCCTGTCCCATCGAAGTGAGGACAAAAAATCCCAAAAGCTATTATTAAGGACCATGTACAATTAAAACATATATGTTGCCATTCCATGCACTGTCCTGTCTTACAGTTATTACAGGGTATGGGTTATTATGGTCTCTGGAGCATTGTGGCATAAAGCAGCTTGTTCAAGGGCACTTCAGCCATGGACAAAGGTGTGGGGATGCATCTTATCCATATTGGTCAAAGCCAGATTTGGGGCCCTACGGTGGCGCTAATGGTAGGGGCAGTCGTCTGCTAGATGGCTGACCCAGGTTTGATTCCGGCCCAGGTTCTTTGTCGACCCTTCTATGTCGCTCTCTCCACTCGCTTCTTGTCACTGTCTTCACTTTCCTATCAATTAAAGGCAAAAAGCCCCTCAATTAAAAAAAAAACCTACCGGTACAATCCTGTGACCCAAACAAATATGTACATTACATAACACTACATTTGGCAGAAGCTTTTATCTAAAGTGACTTACAATCGAGGACATAATCATTGCAGATACAAAGATACAAAGATACACCTGCAGATACAAAGTACACAGGAAATATACTGTAGCCTGTAGGTACAAATGTAGGTGTTTTTTTTCTATTTTCAAAGTACATTAGCATAGGTTAAGTAGAGTAGACACTCACACCCATATACCCAACACACAGCATGCCTTAGAGTCTGCCCCGGGTCTGGGCCCGCTCATGCATTTGTGCAGTAAAGGGGAGAGTCTTTACTTGCTCCTTGAAGGCTGAGAGAGATGAGAGTCTTGTAGCTTCTGGAAGTTTGTTCCATTGATGAGGGACAATGGCAGAGAACAGTTTTGACTGGGATCACTAAGAGCGAGCAGGGGGCACAGCTAGGCAGTTTGTGTTGAAGGAGGGCAGCTCTGCCAGGAACATATGGCTTTAGAATGATCTTCAGGTAAGCTGAGGTTGTTCTTGAGATGGTTTTGCAGGGAAGGGTCAAGGCCTTGTGCTTCATCCGGGCGGCCAACAGTGGCCAGTGCAACTTGATAAATGGAAAAGTACCATGGGCCCTTTTGGTTGGTATAGGAGATAAACAAATGATAAAAACAGAAAAAAGTGGTGTATAAAATACATAAAATGCATAAAAGGAAACTAGTGCAGGTGTGTGAACTAAAGTGCCGCAGTTGCTTTTGGCTCGCTGTTACATAGCCTAATCGCTGTTGCTACAAATGACTTGAGATATCTCGCTGTCCTGATTGGTCTGTGCAGGAGTCTGTCCTTTGACCTAGTGCTCCTTAAAAACGTTGGGCAGAGGGGATGTATGGGGTCAGTTAAAAAGTGGTCCATCTTTCTTAAAATAAGCTCATTGTACAGCTCTACTGCAGATTTACAGGGTATTTGTAGATGCTTTCACCTGGATCACCCCCCACCGGTCTGTGTGGAAGGATGACCTCATGTCAGTCCCGCATTTGTGCCTGCCGCGTGCTTTCAGGGTTCAAAGGCCAAGGGTCAAAGATCTTTCCCCTGAAACCAGGCCGGCACCTGCTGCCTCTTCATCCGTCCTTCGTGTCATCCGTGAGTGACAGCTGTCCGTCCCTCCGTAAGGATCACCTCTGTAACTAGTCTAATTGCAACAGACAATTGGCTTAAGTCTATCGGTAAAGATTTCTGCAGGAACAGAATGTGTGCGTGTGTTTGTGTTTGTGTTTGTGTTTGTGTGTGTATGTATGTTATAGAGAGGGTGCCAACCAGTGGAGACAATTGCCATGTGTGTTTTAATGGGGCTTTTTATTTGCCAAGACAGTGAAGATCAGGACAGATCGATTGGGTAGGGATGGGAAATGACCACGGTCAGATTTCAACCTGGGTCCCTGAGGGCAACTACACATGCCATAGTGTGTACTGTATGTTACACAGCTGCGCTATCACAGTGTGCTACAGCACCTTCACTCACATGATTGAGTGAGCAGACTCAGGATTGGTGACATTACAGTAGCCTATATACACAGTGCTGCCATCTCTTCAGCTGGCATTCTGTTAATGTAAACCAGCCCCAGCCCAGCAATGCAGTCATTCCTCCCCCCCCCCCCTCTCTCTCTCTCTCTCTCTCTCTCTCTCTCTCTCTCTCTCTCTCGTCTCTAAAGTGAGGCACTGGATCATCTTCTGAAAATATCTGTTGACTTTAGACAAACTCATCAACACAGCCGCTTCGTAACGTGGACCGGTTGTGGACCGTGACTTTGCATAGAAATGGGAAAAACCCACTTAACAAAAGTTCATAAATATTCACTGGTATGGTTATGGTATGGAGGGTTTTTTTTTAATCTTACCATGGCTCTTTCACTTTTCCTTTTCATACTGTTGCTAATTATCTTTAATAATGCCATGGGTCACGTGTCAATGTTAATCCCCTTCTTGTTTTAACACTCTACTTGACACACAACATTCCAGGAAATTTCTCAAAGTCGTAAAAAAATGTGACAAAATGTCTGAGGGTTAGACACTTGAATTACATAACAGAGGTGACAGTAGTGCAAGGCGTTAGTGGACGTTCAGGTCAAGTATGAATAAAATCGATGGTATAGGGTTTCCAAAAGATCAAGGCTTCTCATTCCAGGCTGTAATAATCTAAGCTTCAGAACTTGTGCTTTTTATACTAGATCACTCTGTGTGCGCCAGCGCACACACGCACGCGCACACACACACACACACACACACACACACACACACACACACACACACACACACACACACACACACACACACACACACACACACACACACACACACACACTGGCCTATTTGACAGTAAAACTCTTGAAATCCTAAAGTGGGTGTGAATAAGTATGTTTATTATGAATGTAGAAAAAATACATTATTTGGTTAAAAGCAAAATCCATGTTAACATTTTCACATAATACATGTTCAAGGTTAACATAATTACGTCAATATAGTCAGTATAATTAATGTAATACACTGTAGCTTCAATGATCTGGAAAACAATATTGCCAATTATACCTAATAATATGATACTATAAACTCTGAACAGATACATTTCTGATCTGTTCAACATGATGATTGAAAAATATTGATGAACATCATCAAAATCAAATATACCGCATAGAGGCAGAATAACAAAATATACAAGCAGTACAATAACAAAATATATTGATTTTGACAGCTGTGACAAAATTGAACAAGCTTGACCTTGGCCGTGGCTCAAATAGCGAAGGCACCCTACTGTAACACACTACGTACTGTTCTATTCCACCCCGAAGTAATTTCCCAACCCTCCTCCATCGCTCTCTCCCACTTACTTCCTGTCAACACATGTCAACACCACCTCACACTTTTTCCATAAAGGCAGAAAGAGTCCCTATAAATAGTCCTTTTCAGAACACCTGACAAATGTTTCATGGGATTCAGGTCTGAACTCTGTCTGGGCCATTCCAAAACCTCAATCTTATTTTTGTGAAGCCATTCTTTTGTTGATTTAGGCATAAGCTTAGGGTATTTGTTGTTCAGAAATATTAAGATCCTTTTCATCTTCAACTTTCTAACAGCGGGGCAAAGATTTTTTGCCACATAAAGGTATAAAAGTTCCTAAAAATAGAAAACTAAAAGATCAAGGTGCAGAGACCTATGTCAAGCACAAACCGTGGAAAAAGCAAACTTCTCCGCTGCCTTGGACACGACTAAAACAAACTACATTCACATGAGAGTAGACATGGATTGGCTTCTGTTGAAAATAGCTGGTGTGTCGGGCACTGTTATAGAATAGACAGAGCTGGGGAAAGGGTCTTCAGATGCTGGAAGGGTTGACCGGGATGAGGCAGAGGATGAGACCAGGGATTGACTGCTCACACTGCCATTTATAATCCCAGAATCTGTTTCTGTGAGTGGGAACGGAGGAGGGGCGAAGGTCACAGCCCGCTGAGATCCGGACTGATTGTCTTCCCTTTCCCCTATGCCTAGAACAGAGGGATCTACAGAAGGTGGGCGGTTCCTAAAATCGGAGTAGGTTCGCAGGCGAGCCCTTATCCGCTCTGTGGTGTGTTTGCCCCACATGGCTCGGTAGCACTTGGGCACCAGGAGGCAGAATATGATGCCGTAGTTGGAGACCAGGATGGCTGAGGCCTGCACGATGGGGCGCGACTCGTTCTTGGTGATGTAGATGGGAATGAAGCAGAGCCACACGAACAAGTGGATGAGCATGCTGAAGATGATGACCCCAGTCTCGTTGAAGTCATGCGGAACCCTTCTTCCTTTGAACGCTAGCAGGAAGCAAACGAACGCCAACAGGGCAATGTAGCCATGCATGACTCCGAAACCTATTTTTGAGCCCTCGCTACACTGCAAAACATGCACCATGCTCTGGTTGGATGGGGCTGACAGATCTACAACTGGGCTGTCAAAGATCAGCCAGAAAAGACAGATGAACCCTTGGACAGAGGTCAGCAGGACCATGATGACCACTGGTTGGTAGAGCTTGCTCAATCTATCGCGTCGCACAGGGTCGAATGCCATGAAGGCCAGGAATGTGCGGAAGGCTTTGACCAGAATGCAGGAGACACAGAGAGTGAGGCCTAGTCCGTACAAGGCTTGCTGGGCTTGACAAAGTGGTCTGCTGGGTTTGTCCATGAACAGGACCACACTGCCAAAACTGACCGCCAAGCCACACATCATGAAACAAGACATGAGGAGATTGGAGGCTTTGATAATTTGGTCATGCCGTTTGACGATGAAACACACAAAGCATATCAAGAGAAAAAGCAGCCCAATGCCCACAGCCACCAGCAGAACTATGGGATATGGTTCAGACCACTTCAGATACGACTCTCTGCGTGCTTCACATTTAGACCACCCTTTCAGAGACCAAGTTCCGTTCTGACAAGCATGACACTCATCTGAATCTAGGGAGAAAATGACATAGAGCTTAGATGAGATTATATAACATCACATTATAATATAGCACATTGTTTATAATTTGTGTTCATCTGCATTTCATCATTGATAAATCAATCATCGATAAAGCATAGTCCATCGTATTTTTACAACTTCATTACTATCTTAATACTTATTTTATGTCTTACACAAAACGTAATCAAATTAGTGGTTGTCATTCAGCGACTTTCATTAAAAAAATAAATACCGTTTCCAGAGGAGAAGGTCCCTTCACCACAAGGAAGGCAGTCGTAGCAGCAAGAAGCATTCAACACCTTCTTGAAATAGCCAGGTTTGCACTGTGGTGAGCACTGTGATGAAGGTTTCTATGGGATGAAGAGTATTGAAGAGCAAACAATATTTTTCAATAGATTACATAAAGCATTATTCAGCATAGCATGCTTTTTGTCACTGATATGATAGGATTATGTTTGTTATGAGTATGCAATATTCGTTTCAGACACTCTCATCCTATTACAAGCTGATTATTCATGATTTTGGATACATTAAGGTTGAAAAAGTGTGCTATGTATTGCTTTCTAGGTGGATTGCTGTCTGCACTTACAGTATTGTTTGGTCCAACATTCCAGGCGATATCAGAAGTGACGATGTTCACTTGTCTTGTATGTACGTTGAATGTCCCTATGGTTTTCACAGTAGAATCCCGCCACAATAGTACATCATAACCATCTTCAAAGTCACCATCCTTGCTGAAGTACTTGTACTGTTCTTTCCCGCCATCAAGTGTAAAGTTCACCTTATAGAGCTTTTCAACAAGCTGAAAATTGAGGGCACAATTAGACTGATGATCACAAATATAATTTGTTGAGCTTTATTTCAGTTAGATTGCTGTTACTGGATAACGCAAAAAGTTGTGAACGGATTTTAATTAAACTTTGTGGAGTTGTTGGAAATGACAACAACAAATGGTGGTGATCCAGATCATGGTCCGATCCAGGATTTTTTTTATTTTTTTTTTAAAGTTCTTCATGGTGGCATAGGACAAATTTTGACATTCCAGTTTCTAACTCCACAAATACAAGACAGAAAGACTTTAAAAAAAATAGGATGTAACATAATCAAATGTTTTATCAAACAGCTTCCTTGGCGGAGGTCTGCACTCTCTGAGTGCATTTCTAGTTATTTCTAACCAAGGCTAGTTGTAAAGGGCTCACAAGTCACTCAATGTGTAAGTAAAACAGTAATAACAATAAAAGTAGTAAAATACAAGTAATAGTAAAATAGGAATAATAATGACTCTCTCCCCCTACTCAGGCTCATGAAACACCAGGAGCTATCGTACAACCTGTTGGCATTACCTTATATGGAGGGAAGTTGGTCTCTCCTGGGCACGACGTCTCATTGCATCTGAGTAGGTCTTTCAGGGCATGTGCTATTGCCCATATGGCCACTCTCTCACCATAGACCACAGGCAGGTCCACGTGGTCTATTAGGGAATGAGCCATTGTTACACTGCAATCTTTGGGTGAGCTGCCGGAACAGCCAATCATGCTTTGGTACTCTTCAATAATGTCATTTCTCACCCCTGGCTTGACAGCTAAATTGTGCACGTAATGTTCAAAGCCAGGGATTTTGCCTGTGATAAAATTCAATCCAATAATGTCCCCGACCTTTGAGAAAAGACATAAAAATAAGATTTCATGACACAGCTATTCTCTTAAACATGTTACTATTTCAATGCAGTTACAATACTGATTTACTGATTTTTTTAAAAAGTGTATTGCTCATCACCAATCACCTTGTCAATGTCTTGCATGCCGGTCAACGATGCTGCTCTGGACCAAGAGTCACTAGCGATCCAAACTCGAGATGTGTTGATGCTAATCATCTCATCAAACAGCATCTTCACAAGCTCAGGTCTGAGGATCACCATCACCACCTTCAGAAATTTTATATTAACATACATCAGTCAGTAGGCTAGTAGTGCGTACATCCAAGACGCAGGTGCATGGCAAAAGGTCAGAATATTATAAAAATAAAAACTAATGTCTGCACACTGCTCCCGTGTTGAAGTTTGATGAAGAACGACTAGCTCGAAAAGCGCTCACATGAATAAAAAAAAAAAAAGCAACAAGGGAGCAGTGTGCGGACATTCATATTAACATACATCAACATGCAAATCAAAGGTTATGAAAATGATGGTGAACATTGTCATCACTTAGTGTAATTAGCTACGTTCATATGAACAGAAAGGAATCTGATACAACATCCGCACACCCATCTTCCTAATCACATTTCAAAGTTTATATTAAGTACTGTACAGGATCTACCTGAGCAGCCTCATTGCGCTGTATCTGCCTGGCCACCTCTTTGATTCGTTGCTCTGCATGCTCATGGTCCAAATAGTGTGGAATGACCCCTTCGTAAGCCACACACACCCCGGCATCGGCTGCATTCTTCAGGAAACTTTGGTGAGCGCCTCTGCCGTAATCATCATCCATGGAGACCAGGCCCACCCAGCTCCATCCAAAGTGACGTATCAGCTGTGCCAAAGCCTCAGTCTGGTGCACATCACTGGGGATCACTCGGAAGAAACTTGGGTTCTTCAACCGATTGCTCAGATCAACAGCAGATGATGTTGTACTTATCTGAAGACAAAAAATTAAAAATGTGTACAACGCACTTTATACAGTATACATAAAGTATAACAACAACTTCAGGATGAGTGTGTGAGCTCACCTAAGTACATTCCTAGCAACTGTATTTTTATACTGTTATGGCTAATATGGCTTATAAACTTGAAACTTGATAAAAGCAGAATAAGTTAAAATAATTTACCACACATCAGCACAAGAGGACAAAATAGGAAATAGGAATTTGGATTTTGTCTCTCACCTGAGGGAAGAGATATACGCTGAGAAGCTTGGCTATAGGGATGGTCAATAGCGAGTACCGCTCCCCCAGGATAACCTTCGCTTCTGGACGAAACTCAGAGTAGTCATCCAAGACGGGCAAAGAGCCATTGATAGACAGCAGGTGCTCCACAGAGTGGAGAGCTTTGGTGGCATCAGCACACGAGTCAAACACAACATATCCAAGTTTAACGTTGTGGAGGAATTTCATCTCATTGATGGTGTCAATGGTGTAGATGGCAGCAAGCATTCGAGTGAATGAAACATAATCAAATCTGCAAGGGGAAAGAGACGGTGAATACAATTACCACAATAAAAACATTGTGATATCCAGTCATTTTATTAAAGCATACAAATAATATTGCTTCTGCTAAAGATGAACATTTATGTTAAGACATAAATAGAGATGTGTATTAGTTGTATGTCCGTATAATAAGAAGAGAGACTAATTGTTTCAACTGATATGTTTAAAAAGTAACACTATACCATATGCACAAGTTGGTGTGTGTGTGTGTGGTGTGTGTTTACGCACATTGAACTGACCATAAAAACGTAAACAAATTCTCTGTAGAAGTGGTGAATGTCCATCCATCATTGCCTTTACTTACCCACTGCAGTTGAACTCTTCAGGGCGAACGCGATCTTGGAGATTGTCTACATGGGAGTGAACGGAGCTCAGTATGCCAATGATGACATCCCCTTCTGCATAGGCTTTACACTGGGAACTCTTGTGATCCGTCTGGGAGACATGAACCAGCGCTGCCACTAGCACCGAGAGGGCAACGAGACGGTTCAACACGTTGCCCTGCATGGCTGTGCTGAGAGCCGGTGAGTGTCACCGTTAGTGCCTCTCTCTCTCTCTCTCTCTCTCTCTCTCTCGTGAAGTGCGGCTCTGCTTTACAGGAGGACTCTACTTTGAGGAGTTGAGATGGAGCAATGGGCTGCAGGCTGTTTGAAGAGCACTGAGCAGATGATGAATGATGGAGCAGAAGACCACACCTTTTTCCGAGAAAAGCAGAGCACACACCTATGGCAGGAACATGCAAAGCAGACACATCTACAGGTTCCTCTGGCTGTGCTGAGGGTGACCTTGCTGAGGCAGAGACAGTGACTTTCTCATGAATTTGTCTCGAGGCTTTTATAGGACTCCTGTTTACGAGAGTGAGAGAAGAATGAGTGTGGGTGTTGACGATGGCAGGTGCAGATAATTACAGATGGGGCAGAAATGCTCAGGTATTGCAAAGAAAGAATGTGTTTACAGTTTCTGGAAAGTACCTTGATCTGATTTGTAGGAAGTGGGAAATTTCACAGTCTGTCACAGTCACAGTCTGCTGAGTTTTTGTCGCAGAGTAGTAGCGAATGTCTCTCAGAGTAGAAGTTAATGTCTGTAGTAGTTAGTTAAGGTAAAAGATAATCAAAATCACAAATATCACAATCTCTTTTGATAAATTAACCTATTTTAGCCTGATGCAGTGTATACGCTGTTTGACCTTTGACCCCTGGAGCGACATATACGCTGCATTCAGGCTCTTGAGATTTGAGAGTTTTTTTTTCCCAAAAAAAATGTGGGGTATGTTCAAGATGACTAAACCTATTCTAATTCAAGATGAGGGTCCTAGCTTTTACGCGCAACTCATGTTATGATCGGCTTCGCAGGCTGCAATATTTAGGTTTTAATAGGCAGGCACCTTTTCCCAAAAAGGTGTTAGACATTTATTTCAGGAGGCATTCTTTTGCAGGTGTCTTAGGGTTAAAATGGGTTAATGTGCAAAAATGACATGCAATGACATACCAGTAGGGCTGTGGTTCCCAACCTGTTTCGGCCTGGGACCCTATTTTGACACCTCAAATTTCTGGGAACCCCATACACATTTTTTTACCCATCAAAAGAAAAAAAAACATGACAAGCTAACTTGCCAAACCTATAGGTATTTATTAAAGTTAAAGTTTAAGAATGTATGTGGTGTTTCAGTCCAAATATTTACTGGTTACAACAGTCAGTATTCCTTTTGACCAAACATTTCAGGCAACCCCATTTGAATTCCAGGTGACCCACATAGGGTCCCGACCCCGTTGTTGAAAAACACTGCTGTAGGGTTTGTGAAGTAAAGTGATCAAGTGATCAGTAAATTCTATTACACTTTGAAAATGAATTTAGATAAACACTACTTTACAATGATGAATACAACATTTTTGGTACACCCTGTAGAGTTGCTCTTTTGGTTGAAATGATCAGGCTGAAAACAAGGGAGAAATTGTTAATTCAGGGGGTTTATTAACTAGGAAATTGGCAGTGTTTAAAAGTCTTACATTTTAAAACACTGCCAGTCTTTAATTGTAAACATGACCTAGCATTTATAAAGTGAATCTATTTTAGTGTTCCTTGGCAGCCTGCCAGTTTTTTGATGCTTGGGAAATTCTTTAGCAGTATAGTGGTATGTGACACGTGAGACTTCAGTCACATTGATAGTCTAGTGCAATTAGTTCACATGCAGGTGCGAGTTTGAAATGCTTTCGCTTTTCTGACCCAGACAAACACGATCCCTATCAGCAATGCAATTTCAACATAGCCTACCCAATGCGTGTCTACGGTCTGATGTAGTTATTGATAATTTGTCAGCCACTAATCTACAAATGGATTTAAAGAATGATATTGACGTGCTGATATTTACACCAGACCTGAGAATCAGAGTTTTGACACAACATTCACAGGAAAGTTCAGCCACAAAAGGAAAGTCTCAACCACAAAAGAGTCAATAGACAAAAATGCAATAAACGCATTGGTGCGTTATCTGAAATTAGAATTCAGTAGCCTATGTATACATTACATCTTCATTCTCTCTGGAGAAAGGGCTTCTCGTGATCGTGAGGTTCTCGCAGGCGAACGGCTGTCCGTGAGGCAGACCGATCATAAAAGTGCTTCACGGGGTCGCCGGACCAACTGCACTCGAGGAGCATAGATTAAAAGCAAAATAGCATATTGGGCAAGGTCGCTGGCCATGGTGCTGAATTACTGTCGAGCCCGATGTTGGCTACGGTTAAAACGATTCTCAGGCTGAGGAGTACAGGGCTCCAACTGAGAGCTCAGACAATAACCGCGCCTGCAGATTTGTGCCAGCTCTGAGCAGACACCCCCTGGCAGGTTATTGGGAGAGCGAGCAGAACCAAGGAGGAGCGAGGGCGGAATCTTGGAAGAAATGATCAATATGACATAGATAGGGGGTGATCGGGGCGGATGGTGGGTGCGAGTGAGAAAGTGAGTTTCTGCCTTGGAGCAAGTCAGTGAGGAATAAATGCGGTGTAGATACTTACGAAGTTGTCGAATGGTGGCTGAGCGGAGAATGAGAATCAGGTGTATAGTTAGGCGTGCCTGTCTTTACACGCCGAAAATAGACTAATGACAGACGAGCAGGGAATAGAGTGCAGGTGTTAATTTAGACCTGTCAAATTTCATTACGCTTCTCCCAAACTTTTGAAGAAAGTTTGTAAACGGGGGTGGGGGGCATATCCTCCCGATGTACTGTATTAGGCAGGGGGTGGGGGCATTACAGGACAGGGACCAACTGGTGAAGGCGGTTTGAGGAGCGGGCTATGGAAGGAGACAGAATCAAACCATAGACCTGGGACATACATACTCTAGATAGCAAAGAGCAGAAACAGACAGAGGGGTTTAAAATATATATATAGGCCCACACCTTTATTATTCAGATAGGACAATGAGACAGAGATGGTGGAGGATTGGGAAATAACCTTGGATTGGGAATTGAACCCGGTCGCCTGTATGGTAGTCCAGTGCCCTACCATGTGAGCCACGGCAGGGCCCAGACAGAGGGTTTTAAAATGTCTCTCTCTCTTGGTTAATCTAAAAGTCTTGTGTCTTTACAAGGGCAAGCTTTGTGTCTTTTCTTTGCGCAAGGCATAAAGACATGAAATAAAGTGCATTTAAAAGCTAAGACCCTCCTCCTGCATTAGGACTTCACTAAGACCCTTTTTCTGCATTAAGGCCTAACATACCAAGAGGTTTAATCAAAAAAACTCAAATGTCATGAGCCTAAATGCTGCATCATGCCACTTCAGGTGCTAGGGTCTGTATGTAGCACCTCGCAGCATCTGTGCTATGGCACAGCATGCTAAGACACTGTATGCGGGCCACCTGGGTTTGTCCTGGGTTATTTCCCAACCCCACCCTGTCTCTCTCCCACTTGCTTCTTGTCATCTCTTTAACTGTCCCGTCTGAAAAAAGACCTGAAAAAGCCCCACTTTTTAATTTTTATTTAAAAATGGCCTTAATTGCTCCACTCCTCCACCCAGGGCTGGACTTAGATCTGAAAAGGGCACGCGCAATTTTTGACGCCTGAGGGCCCAGTGCCTAGGCTTCCATCGGTATAGGTATATGACATCGTCTCTGTGTATATATACAAACACCACTGATTCTTGAGAAAGTGGCTAAAACATGTCTCATCAATAAACTGCCAATTCTGTTGAAATATATTTTCATGAACAAAATGAATCCAGGTAAAGACCCAGGGGTCTGTAACACAAATCTACAGTCGTTTGAAATATTTAAGTGTAATTTTATTACTGTTCATGGCTATAAACCTGCCCACACCCTGTAAAAACAGCTGTCCCAAGGACAGACATCATCATTTCAATTGACTTAAAACATAAAAAAATCACTCATATTATTGAATAATATCACCATGATGTGAAAGTCCATATTGAAGTGGTTCTACAGATATGCACATAGTGCGTGTAAAACAATATTTACTACTATTTTCTGATTGCTCAAAATGTGTCCAGCATATTAGTCACCACCGTCAGATTTTTTAAAAAGGCAATAAAATCAGGTATGCACAAGGTCATTGTCATTACTGAGGACCCCTTTTCAAACCTTTAGCTCTACGGCATACTTCACCATCACTGAAGCTCCTGTAAGTTTACTATTTTCTCCTCAATTTGTTAATTTGTTTGGACACTGGTACTGTCCCAACCATAAACTGTCAACACCGTCGGGGGTTTTAATAGTATTATGTTACATTAATGTTAATTAATATATACTTTTTCCGAAGCGGCATAAAGCCCCTAAGAAACAGAGCAAAACCGAAGTGGCTGATGTGATCAAAAAATGCATAATATGTAAAAGAGTGTTTCTTTGTCTCACACCGTCAGATGTCACCACCGTCAGATTTTGTTCCACTCATCATCTTGTTCCATATTTTACTAAATTGTGCTGGTTAATGAAACATTACCAGACATGTTAGTAATAATTGTGATCCAAACTTATACATAGCCTCCACTGAGGTGCATTTGGAAGGTTTTTTGTCACAAAACCTGACGGTGGTGACATCTGATGGAGTTCACAAAAAAGCATCTGTTTGACAAGTTTTAAGAATATGCTTCCAATAAGTATCTACAATTATGTTGAATTGTAAGCAATTCACTTAAATACAGTAAACAGTTCATTTTTTTTACTTCTAATTCTGTCTGACGCTGTTGACAAAACCAAGAAAGAGCCCATTTTATGAAAAATGTAAAACATGGGGAGCTTGTACATTCACTGCACAGCCAAGACCTTCATATATGATAATACACCTTTATATTTTGGATTTGAACAACTTAAAACCTGTTTATGCCACATTTTCAATAGTCTAGGTCTACGTCCTAGAGTATCTAACAAATGAAGAAAAAACACACGCACAAACATACTGTGCACACACAAAAATAAAGTGTTTATGCTAGATGTCTTTGACTTGAGAGGGCTATTTATTTTGCTAAATGTAGGTAATAATTAGGTCACTTTCACCACCCTCAGATTACTGTCACCACCGTCAGTTCTTAAGTCACCACCGTAAGAAGGAGTTTTGGACATTTTAAATGAATGTGCTTACAAAATGTTCCTTTGGAGTTGTTGAATTATTAAAGTAATAGCAAATTTACGCCTAAACGAATATTTGTGAAATTACAAAAAAATGTTTGGTCTATTTAGGCATGAAGTAAGCATGACAGCACATATTTTTAAATTAGAACACATGAAACAGTATTAAAATAGAATGAAAGTCAATTTTCAACATTTAAAGGCGTATGTGTGAACCAAAAAACACACATAATCACTTAAAAACTCCAGGCACATATGCAACCAAATCAATACACTTTTTATTGCTTTTAATTGTGTCTGACGGTGTTAACAAAAAACAAGGTATAATCAGAGAAAAACCTGATTTCTGAAAAAAAATCAAAATTGGGAGATTGGCCTTTTGCATTTCTGAAAAGCCAAGACCTTTGTCTATGAGGATATACCATATCATTTTGCAATTCACTTTGTTTTTTTCTTTCAAGATTACAACCTGTTTTAGCCACTTTTCCAAGAATCATTGGTGTGAACTAAGCCCAAGGTAGTGAAAGGTAGTAATGGAGCATGTGCCATAGGAATGGTGGGTGGGGTGACGTGTAATTCCTCTTCAGAGAAAGCAATCCAAGAGGTGGGGGTGTAGATGAGTGTGTATGTGTGTTCGCAGTGTTGTGTTGTGTTATTCTAAACTGAGTAAATAGTGCACACAAAAAGCCAAATAAGCAGCAAATAATGCTGAAAAAATGATTTCAGTAGAATCAAAGAGCATCTGGCACGGATCTGGTACACAGATTCATTTCACAGACCTGTACAGCAGCTATAACGGCATGGTTATACAGCTCTGGAATGGTGGTGGTGCGTATTGTAGCGACACTGCAAAACGGAACCAAAATGGCTTTGGACCGCTGTGCGTTTGGACTCAGTTATGAATCCGTGGAACGGATGCCAGCTTCAGCTTACTCTGTACAATGACGGTGGCCCTGCAACATTCCAGTGTCCAGTGGCTTTCTGGGAAGCTTCGTACATCTGAGCACTGTCAAGTTATTACACCACACATAGCGTAAGACTTAACTATGCAGGTAGGGTGATAACAGGTCGAGGCGCAAAGGGGTAAAAATGTACTTTGGAGATCTGATTGCATTGAGTATAGGAGGAGACGTTTAGGAAGTGACCCGACTGAAAACAAGGGAGACATTCACTATTTCTCAATGTCAAGTGTTCGTGAAAAGCTCAATGATTGGATAGGCCTACTCTTTGGTGAACTCCATGGACGTTTTACGTGCTACAGTAGCAAGTAAGCAAGGCTAGAACACTTGCCATTGAGAAACAGGTATGGTTAATTCAGATGTTTTATTTGCACATTTATAAACTCCAGAATGGGTTCATACGCTGGCCTTAGTTTTTAGTGCAAACATGAACTAGCATTTTTACTAAAACAGATTTATTTAAGTGTTCCTTGGCAGCCTGCCTGTTTTTTTGATGCTTGGGAAGTTCTATGGTAGTACATTACCGTTCAAAAGTCTGGTGTCACCATCATTTTTCCAGTTATTTTTTTGCAATTCAAGTTGTGCACATCTATTGTATAGCTTGAAATGGTACAAAGATAATTACTGAACAGTCAAATGTGGAAAAAAGGTTTGATTACCCATTCAATTGGTTGAACTTGACAAAGGAGTGAAAATTAACCAACCTGTTTCACACATTTATTACACAATATGCATTTTCATCAATTTTTTACATACCTTTCTCTGGTTTATTAGAGAATGCATGGAACCATTGGAAAGCTCAGTTTCTGCCCTTTCCCATGGAAGATTGTGTTGCCATTTTGGCAGGGCCGGCCCAAGCCTTTATGGGGCCCTAAGCAAAATTTCAGTCAAAATTGAGAGTGAGTGAGTGTGAGAGAGAGAGAGAGAGAGTGTGTATGCGTATGTGCATATTTTTGTGTACTGTATGTGTATGTTAACATTACTGATTCACTTATTACCGAAACACTGATTATCGATCATAAGAAATCATGACCTGCCGATCACCGATTACAGCTGACCACAGAAAGAATTGGAATCTTTTTTTTTTTAAAACAGACTATTAGTAATGTAGTGACATTTATTCCTAATATGAAACAAATTATTCCATAGGCTTAATAAACTATCAAAGATTGGAGTGAAACTGAAGTATTAGAAACTCAAATTAGCATAGTCTACATGGGCCTACAATAAACTATCCTGGCGACGCCATCCATGTACTCCACCCAAAGATTTTGGCTCTGCACATCGTCTGGCAAAAGCCTCGAGCTCGGTTCTCTCAGTGTTTAGCCAATCAGCAAACAGTTGAGAGTGGTGACGTAGAACTTACCCGCGAGCTCCGTTACTGATTGGTTAAGGTAAGTGTACTTTCGTTTTGTTATTTGTATGCTTTTGCAACGCTATAACGTAACAGGCATGCTAATAAAGCACAATATGGGTTTTAATTTGAGTTTGGAACTCCAATTAATTTAAATGATAGAGTAAGATCAGACCATCTCCCACCGTCCATGGAGACGGATTCCTCATGGCTTTTGCCGGACTGATTGACGGAATCAACAGTCGGCTACTCGCCCAGGCTAACAATAAACAAGAAACTTGTCACTTGAAATCAACAGGCAACAGGTAGGCATGTGTGTGAGAAAAGGCCCTCCTTCTCTCGCTGTCAAAGAGCAAGGAGTTACCGTCTACGCTCCCTCTTTCTCTCTTTTATCTGTAGCTGTTATTTTAAGGTGTTTCAGTGACTAAAAACTAATCAACTGGCTGTTGGTAGCAACTGCAACTTTCAAAACAGTAATGTTGACATGACAAAACAATAATCTTTAACGCTGACGTGAGGTTGTCAATGTCGGGTAAACTTCGTTGGGCTCAGCGAAATCAGACCATGTTGATGCAGATATGAATGAAGAATATAATGGTGTGATGCACAGAAGCTAAAGTCAAGTAAAAATGCATTTTTTTTGCTGCAGATTTTTCAACTGTGCCCTGATTACAAATGATTGTGCAGAGCCAGATGAAGGTCTTAAGGCAAAACCAAAACTTGATGAATTTAATATCTCGCAATCTGTGCTTTATGCCGATTGCCAATCAAGCTATCAGCTCTGCACGCTGTCAGTCCCCAGCATTGTGACCGATATTCTGGGGGCATTTTAACTGGGGATGACGTGACAAAACATCTGTTCACATCAGCTAGAGGAGAGACTTGGTGTATCTTAAGTTCAATTTTATGCTTTGAAAATTAGGACACCGCACTACAGTTCCAATGAAACATGCATGCTCTTATTGTGACATGTTACAGGACTGTATTGCCCTAAATCCCCAAACTAAGGCCCGGGGGGGGGGGGGGGGGGGGGGGGGTAATACGGCCCGCCACGGCCCTTTGACCGGCCCTCCACCTCTCTGCACCTCACCATTTGAACTGGCCCAAAGAAGCAATCCTCACAGAAAAAGGTAATGATAAAAAACACAGTATTTTTAAAATATTTTTATTTTGTTTATCATCAGACCTTCCTACAGTTTCATTTTTTGTGTGAATCACCAGAAGTTTCTTGTCTTGATGCCCACATGATTGATCCCAGCCCCTGATCACGGAACGATAATGTGGCCCCCAGAGAAAAAAAGTTTGGGGACCCCTGCCCTAAAAACACACACACACACACACACACACACACACACACACACACACACACACACACACACACACACACACACACACACACACACACACACACACACACACACACACACACACACACACACACACACACACACACACTTTCTAACACTGTACAGTAAGTATGTGAATGAAACGGGGAAACAGGTCTAACCAGTTCACAGTGAAGGAGCAGGCTCTCCAAACACAACTACTGTGTATCACCCTTCACTCATCAGCTCAAGCATCCACTTGAGGACCAGGGAGTGTGCCAGGCTGCCTCACTGGTATATATATATTAGGCAGGATACCAGGGAAGCCCTTCTTGTAACTATACTGTAACACAGTGATTCTCAAACCCAATGTGAGTCTGGGCCTTGAAGGTATTCCAAGTAGGCCTTGGAATCATTTTCTAACCCAATAGTTGTGTGTTTGTTGCTGTTGACTATTTATTTCAATTGTATTGTTTAGTGGGTCGGAGGTGGGCCCCGAATATTTGTGAAAATTTCAAGTGGGCCCCAAGTTGGAAAAAGTCGGGAACCCCTGCTGTAAGGATTTGAAGGTTCCTCAAAGAGCCTTCAGTTGGATCATGGGGAAACCCAAAAGTTCCCTGTAGAACCTAAACATTTTGGGGTGAACCCAAAGGTTCCTTAATAATCCCTTTTGGTGTTCTTCCACAGTGACAATCAAAGATTCATCAAATAAGCTTTGGGTTCCTGTAGCTCATATCCATGCCAATGAATGAATAAAGAAAAGAACAAAAGACTATAGGAACAACAACAACAAAAAACACCAAGAAAAGAAAAATCCCAATGAATGTGCAAATGTGCAATGTTTTGGTTTAGCACAAGGGATTGTGCACAAATTCAAGCCACAAGTCATTGAGATTGACTGTCAGTGGTAGGGTGTCCATGGTGAAGGGTGCCAGTCGTTGGCCACAGCCCAGCACCATGCCATCCAGCAGCAACTCATGTTTCTTAAACCGTCCTCCGGTCCAGGTACTGACCGAGTCGTCACCTCAGAAGAGACAGGCAGGGTATCATTTGGTCTGGCTGTCGTAGGATATCACTTGATCACTTGACTGAAGGATTTGACCCAAATCACTTGTGGTGCATGAGGCTGAGGAGACATAAACTGCATAGAAAGAAAAGGGAAAATGATGTCCTTAAATGTAATGCAATTGTTTAGTTTTTGAACTGGTACACCACACCACCAGATTGAAAACAGAACGTGGCTTGCAGTAATATGGCCCTTGAATGCCACTGCTTGACCAAATGGGTATTAATGCTCAAAGATGTCATGGAACACACATGTGAGAGGTGGTACTTGACCTCAATGGTATTGAGTCTGCTGCCCCCTCTTGTTCCTCATAGTCTTTACATGTTAAGCAACCTGCACTGAGTAGCTTCAACCAGGGGCTGTTCACTCACGGAACTTGCTACTAGCCACAATTGGCTAACCCTAACCACGGGACAGTGCAAAATGAATGGGTGTCAATGGAGTTTTTTGCCATTATAATTTTTTTGATTTTTTATAATTTTTTGTCCTGAAATATCAATATTAAGTTCGAAGCTAGAAATAATAAGACCCCATTTGAGTAGCGTTTCGATTATTTTGCGCCACTAGATTATTATATACTGGGTCACAAAGCTCAATTTTTATGGGGCCAAACCCATAAACATTAGCACGATGCTAGCGAGTACAGGTTGAAATCTTCTAACCTGCTGTAAAACTACACACCTGAACGATTTGTCAATATAGCCTATTGTTAAACAACAGTCATAGTGCTTACCAGGAATGTTTTGTTGATAATATTTGTGACTGGAAATGGCAGTAGCAATGTATTTAGCATGGGTTCCCCTTTCCATTCCATACATTTTCCCACATGAAGGACTGGCCTACGCTCGTTACTGCAGTATGCATGCAAAGCTAACTGGCTACAATGGGAACCAATGAGACTGAGCCTTCTCCCTGTGTTCTAATTTCTCTGCTTCAACTAATGCATCCATATTAAAGAGGCACTAGGTAGGATGACGTCATTTTCGAGGTGCCCATGGCATGCCTGTCTCAAAATCTACACTGTAATGAAAAAAATGCTGTTCAAGTAAACTCGCTGTGAGACTGTTTTTCATCCCGGAATGCCAGCAGTTGATACAAATCTGAATGTGGTATGTAAAGCGATGTTTCAAATGAAAAGTGTTTCTCATGACACTCGTTCGGTCCGACGCTGTCGAAAGTTGCATGTGGGGTTTTCTGACAGAGATCACGAGAACCATCGTTCAATTGCCAAAGACTCGTATAAGTGTCGGCTGACTCGGGAACGTGATTACTTAAACTTTTAATCCTACCTGGAGCCCCTTTAAGTGGACTAATATTTTGATATGGTCTTTGATGCCATTTTAGATTTCATTCTGTTGATGCAATCACTACACAGATTACTCTGTTCTTCCAGTATTTCACTTTATAAAAATAAAATGGTCTGGTAAGTTTTGTTCTTACCAAACTTACATACAAGTCTAGCCTCACAGGCAAACGCTTTGAGGGAAATTTCTTGTAAAAAAACCCCGGAAACTTTCCAAACAGTCTCGTAGGCACCCTGTTGTTTTCCCTGCATTTCTGCATCATCCTGCACTGCCCACATTATCAAACAGTAAACAGTAGTCTTATAAAAACAAAACACACACACACACACACACACACACACACACACACACACACAGACAGACACACACACACACACACACACACACACACACACACACACACACACACACACACACACACACACACACACACAGGAGTCAGTCACTGTCACAGGCTCTCAGGCCGGGCACACATATGGATCCGATTTGTCATTCCTCCATTTGTGCTGATGGAAGCGCTGGTTCCTGTCTCCCAGATGGATGACATGCGTCCCCAGTGTGAGATCTACAAAGAAGGAGACATCATCATAGGCAAACTAAATTCTGCTTACACCTATGTGGACAAGTTCGTATTCGTCCAGAGAAGTTAATCTGCAGTGGATAACTAAAGCAATGAGATCTGAACTTGAGGATTCTTGAGGGCTCATGCACTTATGCTTACGTACACACACACGCACGCGCGCGCGCACACACACACACACACACACACACACACACACACACACACACACACACACACACACACACACACACACACACACACACACACACACACACACACACACACACACACGTGAGTGAGGAAGACAGAGAAAGATTTGGAGATGGCATATGACATATTCACTTTTTAAACAAACTTTTCTTAATTTACTTTTATTTCCACTGTAGGCATACAGTACATATAAGCATTGTCACAAAATGTAGTACATGTATTCTTTGTCAACCACCAAAATCTGTTATTTGGTAGAAAGTAAATCTCAACATTGTTGTGCGGTACAACATTATTGTTTTGTTGGCTAAATTGCATACTTTCTATTTCATTCCTCAGCTTGAACTTCGAGGGAATCCTCAGAATAATTTCTTCCATATTCACCATTGAAGAGATCAATGACTCTGGATTCCTCCCTGGTGTTCGCCTTGGATATGTTGGGTGTAATGTGTGTGCTGATGCCACCAAAGCTCACTCTGTGGAACACCTGCTGTCTACCAATGGCTCTTTGCCCGTCTTGGATGACAACTCTTGAGTTTTACCCGCATGTGAAGCCTATTATTGGTGACTAGTTCTCACTATTGACCATCCCTATAGCCAAGCTTCTTAGAATCTATCTCTTCCCTCAGGTGAGAGACAATCATTACCTCCACCAAGGAGGTTATGTTTTCGGTCGCGTTGGTTTGTCTGTCTGTTTTGTTTGTTTGTCTGTCTGTCAGCAGCATAATTCAAAAACTAATCATCGGATTTGGCCGAAACTTTGTGGAGATGTTGATAATGACCCTAGGAACAAGTACTTAAATTCTGGTGGTGATCCGGTCCATGAACCGGAACCAGGACTTTTTAACCCTTTGAGGAGTACCATCACAAATATGTGATTAGAATTTTGCCCAAATTTTGAGTTCTCATTATGATGTCATAATGTCTTTGTGAGATCTTTAACACAGACGTCTATGGGAGCTGTAGAGTGTTCCAGTAAAATTCTAGAAGAACCTCTAGAAATTCCTTACTCCTCAAAGGGTTAAAAGACTCCGTCAGCAGGATAACTCAAAAACGAATCACCTGATTTGGACAAAACTTTGTGGAGTTGTTAGTAATGACCCAAGGAACAAGTGATTAAATTCTGGTGGTGATCCTCATCACAAACCGGAACCAGGACTTTTTAAAAGATTCATCACCATTATATTCTTCGCCTATATATCTAGACGCCCCTAGAGACCAGAAATTGAATTGCGGGGACTCCACAAAAAAAGGCAGAAAGACTTAAGGTGTAACAGTCAAATGTTGTATGAAGCAGTTTCCTTGGCGGAGGTCTGCACTCTCTGAGTGCTTCTAGTTTTAGTTATGTGTTTGTATAGCATACATTTGCCCAAATTTCTTAAAGCAACATTCCATCATTCTTGGAAAAAAGTCAATTTTCTCAAGTCAATTTTCTCAAGTCAATTCCGTCTGACATGTGTGAAGTTGGCACCCTCTACGTTGAAAATATGAATAAAAATCAATTGAATATGAATTTGGTTCGTTCGTTTGTGCACAAATCATCTTGAAGATACTTACATTTTAAAGGGACACTCCACCCATTTTGCATTAGGCTTTCCATTGCTAGACACCCAGTCATACTTTTGAATGGTCTTGCAAAAATCTCTCAATTCCCCCTGAGATAGGAGAAATCCGCATTCATCTCTTAACACTTCCTCCGTCAATGATGTAAAAATCGTCATTTTGCATCATTGACGGAGGAAGTGTAAGAGAGGTGGATTTCTGTTGAGACTACAAGCTTTTTTCCCACCTTTTCAACCCCGCCCATAGGGGGTTGGACCTAATGCTCTAACAGACCTATCACAGATCAGTGTCCTAGTGCTTTTGAAATCACTGGCATTGAGGCTCCAGTAAGCAGTGTTGCCAGATTGGGCTGTTTCCCACCCAATTGGGCTGCTTGGGATGGCAGTCTGCGGGTAAAAATGGCATTTTACAGGAAAACTCGCTCAATCTTTCCCATCGACATCAATAGAATTGGGCGGGATTTAGTGCTTCCAGGCGGGTTTTGAGCATTTTTTGGGCTGGAAATCATCAGCCTCATCTGGCAACACTGCCAGTAAGTCACTGGCATAGCTGGAAAGGAGAAGCTGGAGCACACTGCAGCTTAGTTTTCAAGACTTTATTTTGTGCACACACCCGACCAACGTTTCGGTGTTGCTACACCTTCTTCAGAGTCAAATGATAGCAAGAGAGAGACACACATTTCAAGACTTGACATTCACAGGTGATCCCACTTGGTTTGGCTAAATTGGTCTCATCTCATTGCAGGTAATTGACCCCACCCCCCAACACCAGGACAAGAGTGCAGACAATTAGACAGAGAGGCTTCGTAGAAAGGCATTTGGGATTCATACTCTAAATTCAGTGGAGCCTCAGGGCATAAATGAGGAACACAATATGTCTTGCTCTCTGTAACAAATTGCTCCAGCTTCGCGGCTGTGGTCTTGTAATAATTGTAGCTGTGGTTTTATTGACAATGTTCTTTGTGTACAGGTCCTTCTCAAATAATTAGCATATTGTGTTAAAGTTAACTTTTTTCCCCATAATGTAATGATGAAAAATAAACTTTCATATGCTTTACATTCATTGCACACCAAATGAAATATTTCAGGTCTTGTTTTGTTTTAATATTGATGATTGTAGCATACAGCTCATGAAAACCCAAAATTCCCATCTCAGAAAATTAGCATATCATGAAAAGGTTGTCTAAACAAGCTATTAACCTAATCATCTGAATTAACCAATTAATTTAAACACTGGTAAAAGCTTCCTGAGGCTTTAAAAAGTCTCAGCCTTGTTCATTACTCAAAACCGCAGTCATGGGTTAGACTGCTGACCTGACTGTGTTTAACATTGAAGTCAATGGCAGTGGCATTGCATGAGGGTTATGAAAGCCCAAATATCATTGATGCTTAGCTGTCAGCTGTTTTTTGTTCTTTGATCTGGTGACCCACACTTCCCTCTTCATTATACTCCATAGATTTCCATACCAAGTTTTTCTATTTTTGTTACAAATCTAATTCTATTTGCCAGACAGAACATTCCATTGACTTTCAATGGGGTTTCATTTCTGGCAAATAGAATTAGATTTGTAACAAAAATAGAAAAACTTGGTATGGAAACCTATGGAGTATAATGAAGAGGGAAGTGTGGGTCACCAGATCAAAGAACAAAAAACAGCTGACAGCTAAGCATCAATGATATCTGGGCTTTCATAACCCTCATGCAATGCCACTGCCATTGACTTCAATGTTAAACACAGTCAGGTCAGCAGTCTAACCCATGACTGCGGTTTTGAGTAATGAACAAGGCTGAGACTTTTTAAAGCCTCAGGAAGCTTTTACCAGTGTTTAGAGTTAATTGGTTAATTCAGATGATTAGGTTAATAGCTTGTTTAGACAACCTTTTCATGATATGCTAATTTTCTGAGATGGGAATTTTGGGTTTTCATGAGCTGTATGCTAAAATCATCAATATTAAAACAAAACAAGACCTGAAATATTTCAGTTGGTGTGCAATGAATGTAAAACATATGAAAGTTTATTTTTCATCATTACATTATGGGGAAAAAAATGAACTTTAACACAATATGCTAATTATTTGAGAAGGACCTGTATACTCATGAACGGCCATCCGGGTACTTTGCTCTTAAATTTGCGTTACGCCCCTTTATGGATGAAAACAAACCGAATGTCTCATTGATTTACATGCTACATCGGCTAGCCTAAATGAACACATTCCATGTTTTAGCCACGGCTGTTTGACTATATTATTTGAACAGCCGGCAACACAACACGTTTTCGGCATGTTGTGCGTGAACAACGCTAGTCTACAGGTCCGTATCTTTCGTTTATTAAACCCCAACATCACCAATTGACTTGCATGGGTTGTTTTCCCCCACAAATGGGCGTAACGCACATGGAAAACGTCATGCCGTTCATGAGTATTGTTTTTTTCACTTTTTTATTTTGTTTTGGGAAGTTGGCAAGCTGTCTAATTGTCTACAATCTTGTCCTGGTGTTGGGGGGTGGGGTCAATTACCTGCAATGAGATCAGACCAATTTAGCCAAACCAAGTGGGATCACCTGTGAATGTCGAGTCTTGAAATGTGTGTCTCTCTCTTGCTATCATTTGACTCTGAAGAAGGTGTAGCAACACAGAAACGTTGGTCGCGTGTGTGCACAGAATAAAGTCTTGAAAACTAAGCTGCAGTGTGCTCCAGCTTCTCCTTTCCAGTGATGGCTGTCCCACTGTGATGCACCTGCAAGCAGGGTTGCCAGATGAGGCTGATGATTGCCATTTTTACCCGCACACGACCATCTAACCTAAGCAGCCCAATTGGGTGGGAAACAGCCCAATCTGGCAACACTGCCTGCAAGCTGAGGGAGGGATGATGCATAGAGTCCCAAATAACTGGGTGTGGCCTGTGGAACTTGAGCATTGCAGTGCATTATGGGGATTGTTGTCACAAATCCACAAGCACTAAAAAGTCATTTTCTGCCTTTTCTTGGCCAAGAAGGCACCAAATTAGAAATGTATGCTACTATTCTACGATAAATATGACCCACTTTCAGTAACATATTCATGTCTCCACCAGTGGAATGCCCCTTTAAGAGGTTGGTGACCTTAGGTCACTCAGCACCCCCTCAACATCCGTTTGTGCTTAGCTTGTGCACATTTGTGCAGGCAAAATTAAAGTTTGTGCACAAACCGTTTTTTATGTTATTAAACTTTTAATTTTTTGAAAGTAGGTCACTCAGCACCCCCTAAACATCCAACCGAAAATGGTTGGAATCGTTTGTGCTTCGCTTGTACACCTTTTGTGCAGGCAAAATTAACGTTTGTGCACAAACTGTTTATATGCTATTAAACTTTTCCAATCGTTTTCGAGTCATTTGGATGTTGAGGGGGTGCTGAGTGACCCAAGGTCACCAACCTCTTAAAATGTAAATATCTTCCAGATGGTTTGTGCAATAACGCTCATTTTGCCTGCACAATCGTGCAAAAATGATGCACAAACGAACCAAAATGCATTTATTCATATTTTCAATGTAAGGGGTGCCAACTTCACAAATGTGAAAAACCTGCTGCACCAACATGCGGAATGCATTGGCGTGAAAATGACATCTTTTTATGATGCCTGTCCGGCCGTGTACAAACCTTCTAAAAAAAGCAAACTGGTTTCTACTTGTAACAGTCATAACAGCAGTGACAGTAATTACATTCACATGAACGTAAACATGGATTGACTTCTGTTTAAAATAACTGGTGTGTTGGGCACGGTTATAGAATAGACAGTATTGGGGGAAAGGTCTTCTGCTGCTGGAAGTGTTGACAGGGATGAGGCAGAAGATGAGGCCAGGGATTGACTGCTCACACTGCCATTTATAATCCCAGAATCTGTTGAATCTGGGAACGGACGAGGACCAAAAGTCATGGATGCGGACCGATTGTCTTCCCCCTCCCCTATTGCCAGAGGAGAGGGCTCCACAGAAGGCGGGAGGTCTGTGAAATTTCGCAGACGCTTCCTTATCTTCTCTGCAGTGTTTCTGCCAAATATGGCTCGGTAGCACTTGGGCACGAGGAGGCAGAATATGATTCCGTAGTTGGAGACCAGGATGGCTGAGGCCTGCACGATGGGACGCGACTCGTTCTTGGTGATGTAGATGGGAATGAAGCAGAGCCACACGAACAAGTGGATGAGTATGCTGAAGATGATGACCCCTGTCTCGTTGAAATCGTGCGGAACCCTTCTTCCTTTGAACGCTAGCAGGAAGCAAACGAGCGCCAACAAGGCGATGTAGCCATGCATGACTCCGAAACCTATTTTCGAGCCCTCGCTACACTGCAAAACATGCACCATGCTCTGGTTGGATGGGGGTGTTGGATCTACACCTGGGCTGTCAAAGATCAGCCAGAAAAGGCAGATGAACCCCTGGACACTGGTCAACAGGACCATGATGACCACTGGCTTGTAGAGCTTGCTCAGTCTATCACGTCGCACAGGGTCGAATGCCATGAAGGCCAGGAATGTGCGGAAGGCTTTGACCAGAATGCAAGAGACACAGAGAGTGAGGCCCAGTCCGTACAAGGCTTGCTGGGCTTGACAAAGTGGTCTGCTGGGTTTGTCCATGAACAGGACCACGCTGCCAAAACTGACCGCCAGGCCGAACATCATGAAGCAAGACATGAGGAGATTGGAGGCTTTGATAATTAAGGCATGCCGTTTGACGATGAAACACACAAAGCATATCAAGAGAAAAAGCAGTCCAATGCCAACAGCCACCAGCAGAGCAATGGGATATGGTTCAGACCACTTCAGATACGACTCTCTGCGTGCTTCACATTTAGACTGTCCTATCAGAGACCAAGTTCCGTTCTGACAAGCACGGCACTCATCTGCATCTAGGGAGAAAATGACAGAGATAAGATTGTTTAACACACTGTAATTACATGTAATAAAAATGTATTGTGTTCATCTCTATTTCATAGTTGATAAAACACAATCAAATTGGTGGTTGTCATCGGTTGTCAGCAACTCTCCTTAAAAACAATTACCGTATTCAGAGGAGAACTTCCCCTCACTGCAAGGAAGGCAGGTGTAGCAGCAAAAAACTTTTGACGCCTTCTTGAAATAGCCAGGTTTGCATGATTCTGAGCACTGTGATGAAGGTTTCTGTTGGGTCGTATGTGACAAAGAGTATTGAAGAGCATTAATATTTTTCAATAGATTATAGTATTATAAGATTATATAAAGCAACGTTGAGCATAGGTTGTTTTTTGTCACTGATGTCATTTGATTGTGTTTATTATCAATTATTTAGAGCCTTTCAACCTGTCACAAATTGATTATCCATGATTTTGGATACATTATTTTAAGGTTGAAAAGTTTACTTCATATTGCTTTACTTGGTGAATTTCCGTCTGTACTTACAGTGTTGTTTGGTCCAACATTCCAGACGATATCAGAAGAAGAGAAGATGTTCACTTGTTTTGTATGTACGTTGAATTTCCCTATGGTTCTAGCGGCACCAGAATCCCACAAGAGTACATCATAACCTTCTTCAAAGTCACCATCCTCGCTGAAGTACTTGTACTCTTCTTTATCGTCATCAAGTGTGAAGTTCACTTTACGGAGCTTTTCAACAAGCTGAAAATTGAGGACACAAGTGGACTGATTAATACACATACGTGTAGGCTATATTTTGTTGAGCTTTATTCTAGTTAGATTGTTTTTTTTAATTTCTATGTGTATGTTTAATTTTAGTTGCAATAGTGAAGTCAGCATTTCATTTAGTGTAAGTTTTATTAAACAACACCTTGTATCTTTGTTTTTCAAAAGTGACACATTGAGATCATTATTTCTATGCCATCACTAAGGCATATATAAAAGGCTCACAACAAGTCACTCAGGGCGGAATTCTCCCACCCGCTTTAGTAAAAAAAAGCGTGGAACAGCGCCTCCGCGGTTACTCAAGTCTGTGATTAAACGGGGTTTACGCGGTATTTGACCAGTTGCGCACTTTGGGTGGGGCCAGGCCAAAATCAGGGAGTTTCGCATGTAAATGCATCCTAAGCGTATTCTCCCGTGCACTTACGCGCGTTTGCCTTTACGCGCATCAAAGGGCTGTACTAAGGTCAAGCGCCACTATGAGGTAAAATGTAATATTGCATTTGATGCTCGCTTGGCTCGCATTTTGAACATGTTACACGGTATGCTTTGTTGATGTTCCTTACCGTCAGCGTGAGTCCAAATCGAAATTCATTCACAGTTCCACATAAACATCCTACATTAATTGTGACAAAATATGACCAGCTGCCCAGAGCATGTTCTCATATCGGTGAACTTACAAACAAAAGCAGGTAATTAATTAATCAGTATGAGGATCATCATGTTGTCTACACGGATGGTAACCAAAACCAAACACACCTCTTTGCACCATGCACAAGTAGGCTAAGTTGACAAGGCACGTCAGACTAAAGACCGCTGTTCTAGTCGTCCTAACAGCCACCCAAAGTATGCCTATTCAAAAACTACCGTCACCATTTTCGGGGTGACTATGTTGTAGCCACGACGTTAAGTAAAGGGTTTTTATTGCAACTCCACTTTTGTGATTTATTGGAACTCGTGCATATGTGCATGTAACCTATTAAACTTTCTGAACTAATGCCCGACATACAAAACCAACACATACTGAGGTAGGCTACAGGTTGTTCTATCTGTTTTTGTAAGGCAGAAAATATTTCCTGAATGCCATTACAGCTAAGCGTAAAAAGGTAGGCCTACATATCAGAGCATGTCTTTGGCATTTCGCTTCTGGTCTCTTTTACACCCCATCAGCTGCGCGTTTAAGTCCTGGCTTGGCATTGCGTGCCCATGTCCAATTAATTCCCATGTCTGCGACAAAATATAAAGTCTCCGTTTTTGCATGACGATCGATTTCCTTGTTCGTTCTTCAGCATGCATCTAAGTGTAATATGCTGACGGACAGCTGAGATCCACATATTTCCAATGATATCAATGTCACGTTGCTGTACAGAGAAGCGGAGAAGCACTTTTAAAAGTCAGCAATCTGATCTGAAAATCCATGCTCCGTGGTTTCTTTGAAACCACAACTGATGAAGTCGGGGAAGACTCATTCCCCCATTTAGCATACAGCTCCAGGCCTTTTTATTAGAATACCATGAAAAAGTTGATTTATTTCCATAATTCCATCAATAATGTTAAACTGTCATGGATTGTAGATTCATGGCCCAGTTTTTTAACTATTCCAATCATTATTTTTTTTCTTTTTATATACGTTGGCCTTCCAGCTCAAAAACCCCATGAATTGGGGAATTCGCATTATTAGAATATTGTTATAAAATCACATTTTTCTTCATCAAAATTCGGGTCACATTAAATCAGTTGAAATTTGGTACTTTCTACATAACATGCAATGGTCAATACTTGGTTAGGACATTCTCTGTCTTCATAATGGCCATGATGCGTTTAACATTGAAGTCGATGGCAAAAACAGTGCATGGGAGTTATGGAAGCCCAGATATCCTTGATGCTTTGCTGTCAGCTGTTCTTGTTTGTTGACCTGGTTCCCCACACTTCCCTCTTCAATATACCCGAAGATTTCTATATCACGTTTTGGTGTTAACTCACCAGTTTAATTCTAACTCAACAGAAATTAAACCCCATTCATTTTCAATGGGGTTTCATTTCTGGTTATTTAGAATTAAACTGGTGAGTAAGCGCCAAAACGTGGCATGGAAATCTACAGGGTATATTGAAGAGTGAAGTGTGGGGTATCAGGTCAGCAAACAAGAACAGCTGACAGCAAAGCATCAAGGATATCTGGGCTTCCATAACTCCCATGCACTGTTTTTCCCATTGACTTCAATGTTAAACGCATCATGGCCATTATGAAGACAGAGAATGTCCTAACCAAGTATTGACCATTGCATGTTATGTAGAAAGTACCAAATTTCAACTGATTTAATGTGACCCGAATTTTGATGAAGAAAAATGTGATTTTATAACAATATTCTAATAATGCGAATTCCCCAATTCATGGGTTTTTTGAGCTGGAAGGCCAACGTATATAAAAAGAAAAAAAAAACGATTGGAATAGTTAAAAAACTGGGCCATGAATCTACAATCCATGACAGTTTAACATTATTGATGGAATTATGGAAATAAATCAACTTTTTCATGGTATTCTAATAAAAAGGCCTGGAGCTGTATATCACGCCCATGTTGTGCTACGCGCTGTTTTTCGGAGTTAAGCGCGAGGGGTGTGGTAATATTTTGTAGGGGAGAATGCGCGCAGGATCGAAGCGTGTAAAAAATGTGTGCGTAAAACAGACAAGTAGAGACGGGAGAATTCCGCCCTCAATGTGTAAGTAAAACAAAGTAAAATACAAGTAATAGTAACTCTCTCTCTCCCCCTCATTAAACTCATTAAACATTAAACACCAGGAGCTCATTAAACACCAGGAGCTATCGTACAACCTGTTGACATTACCTTATATGGAGGGAAGTTGGTCTCTCCTGGGCAAGATGTGTCATCGCACCTGAGTAGGTCTCTCAGGGCATGTGCTATTGCCCAAATGGCCACTCTCTCACCAAAGAGCCATCCGGGACCGTCCGGGATAGGAAAACTGCAAGGTCTGGGTGAGCTGCCAGAGCAGCCAATGATGTGTTGGTACTCTTCAATTAAGTCATTTCTCACCCCTGGCTTGACTGTTATATTATACAAGTAATGTTCAAAGCCAGGTATTTTACCTGTGATGAAATTCAATCCAATAATGTCTCCAACCTTTGAGAAAAGACATACAAGTTACAATACACAAGTTTTCATGAGACAACTATTTTCATTGACACATTACTATTTCAGTGCAGTTATCGTACTGATTTACTTATTTAAACTGTGTACTGCTCATCAACACTCACCTTGTCAATGTCTTGCATGCCGATCAATAATGTTGATCTGGACCAAGAGTCACTAGCGATCCATACTCGAGATGTGTTGATTCGAATCATCTCCTCAAACAGCAGCTTCACTTGGTGAAGTCTGAGGATCACCATCACCACCTTTACAAATGTTATATTTACATTCATTTTTACACATGCATTATGTTTGCACATGAAACTCACTTCAATTCGAATGTGCATTGGTCATTTGTAAAATGATTATGAATATCAACATCAATTAATGGGCTATGTTCTTTCGACAACAACTGAAAGGAGTCTGATACAACCCTTACGAAAATCTACCATGGTTTTAATGTAGTAACCATGGTTCTACCTTGGTATGTCATGGTTACTCTAAATACTCTGAACCAACCATAAGTAGATGTAAGCACAGGTGGTCGCACCTGCTTGGCATTTCTTCCTGACGCACCTCCGACGGTGCCATTGTGCAGGCTGCAGGGTCGTCAGCTGGGGGGCCACCCATCATCTGATGTTTCGCTCCATTATCTTGATGGCTTATCAATGTTTTTGGGTAACCATGGAAACCGTGATTTGTGACTATGACTTAACCATCGCTTTACTCCGAAACCTAACCATGGAATCGAGCAACCTGCGATAGTTCTGGCAGACCACGTAGTCAACGCGCCCTTTTGCCTATTGGCTGACGCCGATCCAACCTACAAATCTCCACTAATCAGTTGCGCTTTGGTTAATCAGCTGCTGCTCGCAATTGGATGCTGACCTTTGGCGCGCTTTATTTAAACTAACGAATTTGTTTTCCTGTCTGCTTTTTGCAGCTTGTTTTGCTCCCACCACCTCCCCTGCTCCACCAGACTAATCATTGCCAAACAATGTCAAACTGTTGTTGTTGCTTGCTCTGTTCAAGAAGCTATGTTGCCTTAACAGCTAATGGAAGGCACTCCACCTGAGGATGCTGCTGTTCCCTGTATTAGCTTCCATGGAGCTCGTGGAGAAGCCGGGGAACTTCCTCCAAACAGATCCATACCACCAAACACAAATGTATGCATTCAGAAATAAAGCTATCTCTCTTACCCGTCTCATTTTTGACTAGAGTGGATCAGACAGAATTATAGTTATTCATGGTTTTCATGACTTTTTGAGGTTTGTGGCAATGGTTTAACCATGAATAACCATGGTTAATTGTGGGTTTCATGGTTTCCCCCCTCCCCAAAAAACCCATGAAAACCATGAATAATTACTTGTGGGCAGCCGTGGTGTAATGGTTAGGGAGTTGGACTGAAGACCGAAGAGTTGCAGGTTCGAATCCCACTCTTACCTCTCCCTACACCTCCATCCATGGCTGAGGTATCCTTGAGCTAGGCACCTAACCCCAACATTGCTCCAAAGATTGTCACCAATGCGCGCTTTGGATAAAAAAAATGAATAACTATAAACCGTGGTAAAACCATGGTATATCCATAGTCAAACCTTGATTGAGCCATAGCGACTAACCATGCTCAAAATGTTCATAAGGGAACACCCACCCATCTTCCTCATCAAATTTCAAAGTTTATATTAAGTGCTGTACAGGATCTACCTGAGCGGCCTCATTGCACTGTATCTGTCTGGCCACCTCCATGACTCGTTACTCTGTATGCTCATACTCCAAATAGTGTGGAATGAGACCTTTGCTAAATGGTATAGTGAAATACTGTATATTATGCATTTTATTAAGTCCTTGAGTTCAAGCAAATTTTTGAAAGTATTAAACAAAAGAGGATTGTATCATTCTGAGGATGATGATTGTAGATGAACATACAGTGGACACTTGCTTTACCTTTGCATCAGATTGTTGTATCCGTCTGGCCACCTCTTTGATTCGTTGCTCACTCTGCTCATGCTCCAGATAGTGTGGAATGACCTCCTCATAGGCCACACACACCCCAGCACCTGCTGCATGCTTCAGGAAACTCTGGTGAGCGCCTCTGCCGTAATCTTCGTCATTGGAGACCAGGCCCACCCAGTTCCATCCAAAGTGATATATCAGCTGTGCCAAAGCCTCAGTCTGGTGCACGTCACTGGGGATCACTCGGAAGAAGCTTGGGTGCCTCAGCCGATCACTCAGTTTATCAGCAGATGATTTTGTACTTATCTGAAGACAAAAAAATACATTCATACAACACAATTTAGTATACGGGCCATTTCAGAATTGCGGGTAAACAAAATTCTGTCAAACTTTTCTTCAATTCTCAGAGAGAATACTTCAAATGTCAAGCAGAGTCACCAGAGAATTAGTTAGTATCGTGAGTAGGCAGTATCGTAGCAGACAAAATAAATGGGCTCTGGCGTCTTTCATTTGTTCCACCTGTGGAGTCGTTTTCCAGCGTTTTAATGTGGATGGACAGTAGCCTGGGAACTCCCATACTGCCTTTAGTTCTACACAATCGTTTCGATCTGAAAGACACTCACTTGTGATTTGGTCTGGTGTTAACCAGGCAAGATGGACAGTGCAGCCGCAATGGAACCAATACAGATACAGTCTTATGAAAACTAGGCTTCTGACAACGACTCTGATATTGACTGTGACATAGTAGTCCAGCCAGCTCCCATACCCCTTACTCACTACCCCTCACTCCCAGTATCACCCCACCCTGAATCATGGAAATGGACATTACAACCCACCATCCCACACTTCTGCCTATGGTCTCCATTCCTAGCATGTCCCTCAGCCTCACTGATGGACACAGCTGGGTCACCAACCCCGATTGCCTCTAGCCCCCCACCTAACCTGGATGTTTGTGGGGTGTATCAAGGATGGTCAGAAAGAGGAAAACAGGGGTCTGGTCGATGAGGACTTTGTGGGATGACCACAGCTGCACCTGAACAAGGATATAGTGTTTGGCTTCAGGAGATCCGCCCCATCTTTGGTGCCCGATAGAATGTGAAGACAGTCTGCCCTTACATGTCAATAAAACGGACTGGTCTACAAACTTAGATGCACACAAGAAAGGGCAAAGCAGGCTCTACTTCCTTTGAAGGCTCAGATCCCTTAATGTCTGCAACCGATTTCTACTGATGTTCTACCTGTCAGTCATGGCCAGCGTGCTCTTCTATGCTGTGGCCTGCTGGGGTGGTAGCATTATTAAGAGACAGGGGACATCTGGGCAGACTGGTGAGACAGGTTCAGTGGGGGGTATGGAGCTTGAGGCTCTGAATTGGTAGAGTAACTTTATTGATTGCCGGGGGGGAATTAACCGCTGGGAACCCTGAGCAGACTGGACTCTATAATAGACAATCAGGAACACCAGCTTCCAGAGCCAGTTCAGCCTGTTTGGCCACAGAGGTCCCTTTCCCCCTGGCATTAAGCAGAGACCGATCATTCATCTATTTGAGACGGGGCAGCACTTTGAACTGGATGGTGTGTGGCAGCGCATTGTATCCACATGTCTATAGATGTCTGCGTCACCAATATACGAACACCATATCCCAAACTTCCTCAGTGAAAATATTCGAAAATGCATTTAAAGGACGTGCTTCCTCAGATGTTGGCAGTTTCGCCACCTGTGTCGGAGTGAATGTCAGGGGCGAAATCTAGCTGACTGCCTGACTACTTAGAAGCCAACATATTCCTCATCCACCTCCTCATACTCTTGTAACAAATCCCACTCCTGGTTTGACATTATTGTCGATGACTCACACGGCGTTCAAAAATTTAAAACGCCCACCTCGTGTGTATTTAAACCAATGATTGTGCATTACATACATACGTTTTGAGTCACATACAATGTAGCGCAATGCAGCATCTGTTGCCAATGGGTTAATAACCAACATAAGGACATTGACAAGGACATCATCATTGGGGACAGGACTGCTGAGAAGTCCCCACCCTGGGGTGGCAGGATGGGCCCCTGTAGTTGCACCTGGCCCCTGTTGGAGTTTTCACTATAAGACTTTTGCCCCATTGTCATCTGACTGCTGAACTGTATGCGACGTTTTAGCTGTCGTAATATGTGCTGTTTTTGTGTTTGTTTTGCACTGCTCGTTATGTCTAGTACTTAGAGGTGGGCGATATGACGATGTTAAATTGTGAATCGTGAATTGGAGTACAAGATCGCCTCAAATCTGCCAATTTTCAATTCTCCACTTTACAAATGTCATCAGTGTGCTAACATTAATTTACAAATTGCATTTTTTTTTTTCACGATGGAAGATCTTGATCAAAAATCGGAATCGAGATTTTAGGTTAAAAAAATTGTGATATGACATTTTTATTGTGTGTGACATGACACTTGAATATCCCCATGGGTACCTCTACTCTACTCAACTACTAAAATAATAAAAGCAGAAAGAGTTAAAATAATTAATGGAAATAATCAGAGAAAGCTTTTGGCTGAAGAAGTCAGTTCCAAGGCTTAGGAACTACAGTAAAGGCTACTTAACCATATATCAGGACAAGAGGGGAAAAACACAAGAAATAAGTTTTGGATTTTGTCTCTCACCTGAGGGAAGAGATATACGCTGAGAAGCTTGGCTATAGGGATACTCAATAGTGAGTACCGCTCCCCCAGGATAACCTTTGCTTCTGGACGAAACTCAGAGTAGTCATCCAAGATGGGCAAAGAGCCATTGATAGACAGCAGGTGTTGCACAGAGTGGAGAGCTTTGGTGGTATCAGCACACGAGTCATACACAACATATCCAAGTTTAACATTGTGGAGGAATTTCATCTCATTGACGACCTCAATGGTGTGGATGGCACCAAGCATGAAGGCGAACGAAGCAAAATCAAATCTGCCAGGGGAAAGAGAAGGTGAATGCATATCTCAACAATAATATTAGATATAATAAAATAATATTTTCCGGCGCGTTATTGGTATAAGCATAATCATAATGTGCTTCAAAAACTGGCGGGGCATCGGTGGAAAGCCAATTAAAAAACAGATTTGCCGCCATCGACTCCAAGTCATTTAGAAATTGTGCTTTGTTTTCTGCAGTACCGTGTTTCACCGTCGCTGTTAAACAGTGTTTCTCCATAGCCACTGTGGTGTCGCTGTTTAACCAGTTTTATCAGAACCGCCGGTAGCAGACAACACAGACAGCTGAATCACGATATAGGAAGAAGGGTTTTTAATTCGGATGTCGCGTTTATGGCTTTTACATTGGTAAGCCGTGCTTCAATTGCTTACATTAAGAACCGCCTCTGACTGTATATCACAACATTAATATTGGATACTGTATGCGTGTATTAGTTTTGTCAGTATAATAAGAAGAGACACAAATCAACGAGTGAGATGTGTAAACAGTGACACTATACCATATGCATATGTTGTTGTTATTAATATGTGTGTGTGTGTGTGTGTGTGTGTGTGTGTGTGTGTGTGTGTGTGTGTGTGTGTGTGTGTGTGTGTGTGCCCGCATACTGAACGCACCATAAAAAGGTAAACAACTTCTCTGTACAAGTGGTGAATGTCCCCTTTCCTGGCCATGTGCAAAAAGCATCTCAAAAATATATTTTCTCTGAGGGTTCGGCTGCTAGTTTCCTTAAACACACATACACACACGCACACACACACACACGCACACCACACACGCACACCACAACACACCTACACAGATGCTAAAGTGACTTTCGTTTTTTCAAAAGGTGCTATATAAAACAATTTTTTTCTTCATCATCATCATAATTATTAATATTATTATTGCATTTACTTACCCACTGCAGTTGAATTCCTCAGGGTGAACACGGTCTTGGAGATTGTCCACATGGGAGTGAAAAGAATTCAGTATGGCTATGATGACATCCCCTTCTGCATAGGCTTTACACTGGGAACTCTTGTGATCCGTCTGGGAGACATGAACCAGCGCTGCCACTAACACCGAGAGGGCAAAGAGACGGTTCAACACGTTGTCTTGCATGGCTGTGCTGAGAGCTGGTGAGAGTCACCGTTAGTGCCTCTCGCTCTCTCTCTCTCTCTAGTGAAGTGCGGCTCTGCTTTACAGGAGGACTCTGCTTTGAGGAGTTGAGATGGAGCAATGGGCTGCAGGCTGTTTGAAGAGCGCTGATGAATGGTGGAGCAGAAGCACACTTAAAGGGACACTGTGTGAGACTTTTAGTTGTTTATTTCCAGAATTCATGCTGCCCATTCACTAATGTTACCTTTTCCATGAATACTTACCACCAGCATCAAATTCTAAGTATTCATTATGATTGGAAAAATTGCACTTTTCATACATGAAAAGGGGGATCTTCTCCATGGTCCGCCATTTTGAATTTCCAACAATAGCCATTTTAGCTGCAAAAATGACTGTACTTGGACCGTACTGGAAAATGTTTGTTTAATACTTAGTAAACTTTCATGTAAAGATCTAATTTGGCAATAGGCAGCCCAATTTCAACAAGCAGCATAGTTGCAGTACCTCTTTTGACCATTTCCTGCACAGTGTCCCTTTAAGGAAAAGCGAAGTTCACACCTACTGGAGGAACATGCAAAGCATCCACATCCACAGGTAGCACTGGCTGTGCTGAGACAACGACAACTGCTTTCCAATGAATTTGGCTCAAGGCTTTAATTGGACTCCTGTTTAGGACTTGTTTAGGACTCTTGTTTTGTCTTCTCTTGTGGGAGGAGAATGCATGTGGGTGCTGATAATTAAGGAGAAATGCTATATGCTAATGAAACAACCACAATAGATCAAAGCATGTTGTTGAGAAGCATTCTGTCTACGTAGTTGTAGTGGCTTTATTGTGCCCCATGGGAGAAAAACTCAATACAATCAGATCCTATAGGCACACTGTTGAACATCGACCAAAAAACAAACAGCTTTCCTAAGTTAGTGTAGTAGAGCCGAAGGTGTTGCGGACCTGGGTAGTCGAACCTGCAACCTAAATGACGCCCTAAATGCTTACCCATGACTGCCCTTTTCCACAGGATAGTCAAGGAGAGACAGGAGAGAGGAAGGATTGGCAAATGACCCGGGCCGGAATCAGGTTTTTCCTTCTCCCTTAACAGAATAAGAAGAATAATGATAAGTCTATAACTAGAAGTAGATCCATAATAAAAGACACTACTCTTCAACTGTCATGTCAAGTTTTGACTTGTCAACTTCAGTAGCAAACATGTTATGCTAAGATCTTGAACCAGCCCTTGCTTACAGCTTTCTTTTCTTTCTCCCGCAGGAACTGATCCAACGGTGGACATCGTATTTACTGATGAAAATAAATACATAGAATGTGTTTCTGGTCTCAAAAGTCCTGTGTTTTTATGGATGAAGCATGGAAACATGGATACTAACTGCAGCAATGAAAACATTCTGACGGCTTGGAGAAAACTTGGGAAGTGTTGATCAAGCCATGCTGATTTTCTGGTTTAAAAGCTGCCCCTCGAGTCGTCCAAGGGGCAGCTCAGACTCAATAGGGTGATGTGCTAAGTTAAGTGTTGGTCGTCCTCAAGCCAGATTACAGTAATTCATGTGTATGACTTGTGTCCATCTCCAGTTGTGTGCGCAATAGTGTGGGTTTTAGTTTTGTATGTTCTTGAGAGCCTATGCAGCATTAAAACGATATGGCTTGCAGCTGAAGTTGATCGTCCACAGCATAGGCCAACCTTATTGTCTTTGTGTAAATATTAATATTAGAAGAGTAGAGTAGTAGAGTACTTTTTTAATCCCGAGGGAAATTAAGGTGACTTACAGCTTAGATACATAGATACATAAAAAAGACCTAATACATATTATTGCACATTGCAGTAAACATATAGCAAAAAGTATAGCAAAAAGCCTTACATCAGTTCAAGGACCACTTCAGCCAATTTCAATATGCTGTTGTATTGCTCACGCTACCCTTGACTTGTCGGTACCCGGTGAGGCCGCATTTTTCGGCTCAGCCCTTGCCAAGATTTGGGTTATTCTAATTGGGGCAGGTGTTTGTTTACATTTTTAAAAAACATCTTAACATAGGCCTACGCCAAAAGTTGTCCCAAAACGTATCACTGTTTGCTAGTTGTCTGCTGATGTTGCATAACCTTTTGGATGTTTTTGGGAATAAATCAAGATTTTTTTTTTTCTTCGAAATGTAAACAAACACCTGCCCCCATTACAATGACTAGAATCTCGGAAAAGGCTGAAGAGAGAGAGAGAGAGAAAAATCTCAGGTCCTGTCAAGTCCAGGGTAGTGTGAGCATTAGTAGGCTGAAGTTGTCCTTTAACATACACACACCCACACTCTCTCTCTTGCAATGCTGGCACACACACACACACACACACACACACACACACACACACACACACACACACACACACACACACACACACACACACACACACACACACACACACACACACACACACAAAACAGACACTCAGACCCTGTGACATGTTATGGGACTGCATTGCCCTAAACACACGCACACACACACACACACACACTTTTACTGTAGCCTACAGTATGTGAATTAAATGGGGAAACAGGTCTAACAGGTTCACAGTGAGGGAGCAGGCTCTCCAAACACAACTACTGTGTATCACCCTTCACTCATCAGCTCCAGCATCCACTTGAGGACCAGAGAGCGTACCAGACTGCCTTCCTGGTATATATTAGGCAGGATATCAGGGAAGCCCTCCTTGTTACTACACTGTAACACAGTGATTCTCAAACCCAATGTGAGCCTGGGCCTTGAAGGTATTCCAAGTAGGCCTTGGAACCTAAAACCTAAACCTAAAAATCAACCCAATATTTGTGTGTCTGTTGCTGTTGACTATTTCAAGGAGGTTATGTTTTCGGTCACATTGGTTTGTCTGTTGATCTGTCTATTTGTTTGTCAGCAGGATTACTCAAAAACTTGAAATGACCAAAGGAACAAGTGATACAATTTTGGTGGTGATCCGGGTCACGAACCCTAAGCAGGATTGTTTTTTAAAGATTCTTCACCATTGCTAGCCTACAAATCTAGACGTCCCTAGTGACCACAAATTGAATTACGGGACAGGGCGAATTTTGACATTCCAATTTCTAACTCAGGCAGAAGGCAGAAAGACTTAACATAAAAATAGGGTTTAAACCTAAAAATAGGGTTTAACATTGTCAAATGTTCTAACAAACAGCTGCCTTGGCGGAGGTCTCAGAGTGCATTTCTAGTTTCAGTTCTATTGTTTAATGGGTCGGAGGTGGGCCCCGAACATTTTTGAAAATGTCAAGTGGGCCCAAGTTGGAAAAAGTCGGGAACCCCTGCTGTAAGGATTTGAAGGTTCCTTTAAGAGCCTTCAGCTGGATCATGGGGGAACCCAAAAGTTCCCTGTAGAACCTAAACATTTTGGGGTGAACCCCAAGGTTCCTTAAGAATCCCTTCTGGTGTTCTTCCACAGTGACAATCAAAAATCCCTCAAAGAAGCTTTGGGTTCCTGTAGCTCATATCCATGGGAGCTTGGGAACTGCTTATTATTGATGTACAGTAGCCTACTGCATGACTGACTGACTGTCAAAAGATTAAAACAGCATCTCCTGCCAATGAACGAATAAAGAAAAGAACAAAAGAACAGAGGAACAGAAAAAACACCAAAAAAGAAATATCCTAAGGAATGTGCAAATGTGCGATCTGTTTTGTTTGCACTAAGTATTGTGCACAAAGTCAAGCCACAAGTCATTGAGATTGACTGTAAGCTGTAGGGCGTGCATGGTGAAGGGTGGCAGCCATTGGCCATGGCCCAGCACCACGCCGTCCAGACTCCAGCAGCAACTCAGGTTTCTTAAACCGGCCTCGGGTCCAAGCACTAACCGAGTCATCACCTCAGAAGAGACAAGCACGGTATCGTTTGGTCTGGCTGTCACTTGATCACTTGACTGAAGGATTTGACCCTAATCACTTGTGATGCCTGAGGCAGAGGAGACATAAACTGCATAGAATGATAAGGGAAATGAGTATCATAGAATGATAAGGGAAATGCAATTGTTTACTTTTTGAACTAGTACACCACACCACCAGATTGAAAACACAATATGACTTACAGTAGGCCTAGTATGCCACTGCTTGACCAACTGGGTGTTCGTGCTCAAAAATGTAATGGTGCAGATGTAAGTGGCACGTGACTTCAATGATAATGAGTCTGCTGCCCCCTTCTGTTTCTGACAGGCTTTACATGTTAAGTAACCTGTGTGAAAGTAGCTGCAACTAATTATCCATGTTTAGACCTAATATTTTGATATGGTCTTAGATGGCGTTTTACATTTCACTCTGTTGATGGAATGACTACATAGATTATTCTGCCCTTCCTACATAGATTATTCTACCCTTTCTTACTCTTGATAAAAAATAAAATGGTCTGGTAAGTTACTGTTCTATCCAGACTTACATGTTCAGCATTCAGACACTTGATGCGAAATTTGCAGAAAAACGGCAACAGTTAAACATCAGGTGTCTCTTAGGCACCCTGTCCTTTTCACTGCAGTATGCATTTCTGCGTCATCCAGCACGGCCCACATTATCAAACAGTAAACAGTAGTCCTCCTATAAAAACACACACACATATCCACACACACACACACACATTCAGGAGGCAGTCACTGTCACAAGCTCTCAGGGCAACATGTGGATCCGACTTGTCATTCCTCCATTCGTGCTAATGGCAGCGCTGGTTCCTGTCTCCCAGATGGATGAGATGTATTCCGAGTGCCTTTTCCACAAAGAAGGGGACATCATCATAGGCATACTAAATTCTGCTCACTCCCGTGTGGACAATCTCCAAGGTCGCATTCGTCCAGAGAAGTTCAACTGCAGCGGGTAACTAAAGCAAAAAAAAGTCTGCACTTGAGGATTCTTGAGTGCCCATTTACGCATGCACACATACACACACACATACTGTATGCACAGAAACACACACACACACACACACACACACACACACACACACACACACACACACACACACACACACACACACACACACACACACACACACACACACACACACACACACAAACTTGAGTGAGGAAGACTGAGAAAGAGTTTCTGAGAAAGACAGTATTTTCCACACTTTTCTTATTTTAGGCTGCATTTATTTTTGCTGTAGCCTACTTATCAGCACTGTCACAAAGGTGCATAGTCTATATTTATTTTTTGTCAACCATCAAAATCTTTCATTTGGTAGAAAGAAGAGCCTTTTTTAGCTTAAAAAATGTTTTGGTAGCTGTATTGTGTACATTCTCTTTCACTTCTCAGTATAGATGTAGAGGGATTCCTCAGAATAACTGTTTCCATGTTCACCATTGAAGAGATCAATGACTCAGGATTCCTCCCTGGTGTTCGGCTTGGATATGTTGCGTATGACGTGTGTGCTGATGCCACCAAAGCTCTCCTCTCTGTGGAACACCTGCTGTCTATCAATGGCTCTTTGCCGGTCTTGCATGACTATTCGGAGTTCCGGCCGCATGTGAAGGCTATTATTGGCGAGTATTACTCGCTAGTGACTGTCCCTATAGCCAAGCTTCTCAGCGTCTATCTCTTCCCTCAGGTGAGAGACAATCATTTGTTTTAGTTATGTTTGTCCTGCATCCATTTGCCTGAATATTTTAAAGGTGCACCGTGTAAGATTTTTAGAAGCTTAGTTCATTTCCAGAATTCATGCTGGCCATTCACCAATGTTGCCTTTTTCATGAATACTTACCACCACCATCAAATTCTAAGTATTCATTATGACTGGAAAAACGGCATTTTTTATACATGAAAAGGGGGATCTTCTCCATGGTCCGCCATTTTTAATTTCCAGAAATATATATTTTTTAGCTGCAAAACTTACTGTAGTTTGGTCATACTAGTAAACACTAGTTTATTGCTTAGTAAATATTCATGAAAGGATGAAATTTGGCAATAGGCAGCACACTTTCAATGAGAAGCATAGTTGCAATACCCATTCTGGCCACAATGTTACACATTTGTGAATGGGCAGCATGGATTCTGGAAAATAAACTAGGCCTACTAAAATCTTACATGTTGCACCTTTAAGCATGAGTTAAGCATTGTTTAAACCCAAGGTAATGCTTAGGTAACCCTCTTTTGCTAGCCATTATCTCTTTATTATCACTCATCAATTAATCATAATTAAGCAGTGGTTGTTAATGGTTTGTGCATGTTGGATTCACTCAATGTGAATGAATGTTGAAGTCTTAGTTAACCTCTTCCTTACTCATTGGTTCGCAACTAACTCTTAATTATTTCTCATTACTTAAACATATTTTTATACTAATACTTTGTATGTGATGAATACATACTCCCTGTTTGTTCCCAATGAGTAAGAAAGAGGTTAACTAAAAGCCCTTGTCATACATGGCGTCGGTACTTGCATACTTAGCTCGCGCCAATGACTCATGCTGTCACGTGACCCAAAATGGCACCACGCCCCCCTTCGCAAGCTCAAAACTCATGGCACGGTGTGTAGCAACCCAATGTAAGTAGGCTGCCGGATGTGAGTGCCCGGATATCCGCCCGAGTATTTACGTCTATTTTACCTCAGCTACTCGATTTCGGTCGTGTATTTACGACAGTTTAACCTCAGCTACTTGATTTCGGTCCGATTTGAGTCTGACTGAAGATGGAAGGGACATACAGTAGGTGCCGTGCGTTAAGAGCCCACAGCACATCGCCGTTTCGGCGACACCAGAGAGTTCCTTGATCTCCCAATCAAAAGAATAGGCCCGGTGACCAATAACATCAAAATAATAAAACTTATATATAAATTATATATAAAATTATAACTTAAAACCGAATTGATTTGGGTGTGAAAATTAAACTGTCTCAACCGGGCACCCAAAGGGAATCCATCAAAAGATAACGGCGTTACCTTCTCGTCGGCATTATTTTGTTTTTATTATCCAGGAGGACTGAGCTGAAAACTGCAGCAGTCACCTTCCACAGTTCTAGCTGCTCTGAAGCATGTGCGTGTCTAAGCAAATCATCCTGCCCATTCGCAATGTTAAATAAAAAGTTTTGCACAAGACTGTAGCCTAAAATAGATACACCGTCACAGACAGAATAGCCCGTTTCGGAAGGCATTGTCACGAGTTTACCCAGTCTAAATGTAGCTAGCACTCGAGAAGTTTTACTCCTTACATTAGTGAAACATAACATCAGAATATCCTACAAGTTAAAAGAATATCTGGGCATATCCTTCTATCTGAGTTAGAAAACAGCAGCTATGCCGCATATTGTGTAGTTATTATTTGGTGGTGCAAAAACAACACGCGAAACCATGCCGCATATTGTGCCATTATTATTGGTGATACAGAAACAACAAAGCCAGATTGGTGACTAGAGCCTGCCTAGTAGGCCTACATTTAGACATAGCCTACTCATTTGATTGTGCCATGTACATTTAAAAGTGTCAGTGCAGAATTAAACTGGGCGCTGAATATAAATATTGGAGCCATTCTAGAGGCGCTCGCGCACGCTCTTATTTCTGTATGATATGAAAATATCCCAAAACGGTCACAACATCAGAGGACCTTCGTGGTGGAGGATAGCCTACTTGCGGCGGGGGCCGAGACCGAGTTGTTACGGGACACTCTTAATATTATTTAAGGGACAGACCATGCTCGATACTTTATCCGGTCTAAATGTAACACTCGAAAAGTTATGCCACACATTGTGCAGATTATTTGGTGATGCCAACCACACGTGAAACTAGGCACATTGGAGACTATATAATTTAGAAATAGCCTATTCATTTGATTGTGCTACGTAAACGTAAAAGTGTCAGTACAGAATCAAACGGGACGCTGAAATATTGGAGCCAGTAACTTCGTGTCCGATGGATATTGTGCAGATGTGTGTGCGCGCGCACAACTAATTTCTCTCCCATCTCTTTGCTAATCAAGCCTCCGATCTCCAAAAAGACACGGGCACTCAGGATAACTGTTTACACGAGCTGTTTAAATAATGTGATGCACGTTCTTCATGACATGGCATGGTTTGGCCACCCTAAATTCAACATGACTGCATTCGCACATATCGTTTAAACACCCATGATGGAATTGTCACTCTTAATGTGCAAGTATTGGATATGAAAAAAATATCCTAAAACGGTCACAGCACCAGAGGACCCGTGGTGGTCTGGTGGATATTTTCGGCGGGGCCGAGGCGAGTTGTTACGGTAGGCTACAATCATATTATAGAAGGGACAGGCAGGCGACACAGCGCGACTCACATAGGGTAGCTGTGGTGCCGCAAAGCATTCCTGATGGTGGAAATGAATGCAAATGCATGCAGATACTCGGGCGGATATCCGGGCACTCACATCCGGCAGCCTACTTACATTGGGTTGCTACACGGTGTACAGTCGTGCAGCAGACTTTTTCTGTTGCAGCGCAAGTCCAGCAGCAGCGACCAGGAAGTAGTCTACAAACGTTTTTAGTGGGCCGAAAGATGACTACAGTTGCTTATAGCCCCGAGAAGAGTAGAGTAGTATACAGCTACTGGACTACAGAAGGAACCCTACATAATTTTGAGGATAATGATGATTAATTGATGAGTGATAATAAAAAGTTATCTGCCTACGCAACGTAATTCTCTATTCTGATTGGCTGATGGGGTGGCCAATACCCGGTAACCTGATATAATAACCTGATAACCGGTCAGGCATCAAGTGTGCGACGCGTATCTAAGGAAATTATGCACATCGTCTATGGAAAATGAAATAATCACGTCGGCATACCAAGCGAAGATTCTAGACGCGATGCCCGCACAGCAACGTGTCTATCTTGCTAGTAAGATTCTGGTGCAGTTGACATGCTTCCTACAACTTTACAGACAGTAAGAGAGTAAAAGAAGTACCCTACTGTAACGGTAGATACGTAAGTGGAATAACGGCCTTCGAGGTCGACCGGTTATACGAGGTAAATGGCTTGGCGAGCGCACATCGGAGTTCAGAGCCGCCGCCTTGCCATTAACCTCGTAAAACTGGTCACCTCGTCGGCCGTTATCCCTTACCTAATGGCTAGCATATGATTAAATGCAAGTTTCTGTAAAAAACGAACGTTAGAGAGAAGCGTAATGAAATTTGGGTTGCCTAATTTACCACCTGCATTCTGTTCTCCACTCTATTGTCATTCGCCCGAGTTCAGCGCGAAAAGATAGGCACGCCTATTTAACCAGCTGCATCTCATTCTGCACTCTGCCGTCATTCGGTGGAATTTCAGTGCACAGAAAATTTGGAACGCCCCTTAATTAACTATCCAGCATTTATTCTCCACTCACCTGTCTCCAGTCAGAAATTTTCTTTCTCGCTCGTCCCACCACCTCCCCTTTCGCCTCCCTTCCGCCGCTGTTCGATCGATTCATCAGGAGTCTCGCAATACGCCACATAATCTATCTCAGCTGCTCAAGTCCAGTGGTCCCTGCAGACCCCGTGAAGCACATTGATGATCGGTCCATCGTGTGGACAGCTACTCTTCTGCGAGAGCGGCACGATCACGAGAAGTCCGTTCTCCAGCGAGAACGAAGATGGGGCGTATTGCCCTAGCTTCCTCCCAGTTCACCTCGCTCCATTGCTCTCCGACCATCATCCGCTGGGGGGTGTCCGCTCAGAGTTCGCACATATCTGAGAGCAGATACTGCTCGAACTCTCAGTGGCTCCCTGTACTCCCGAGCTTGAGAATGTTTACTGCATAGACATTTCTTGGCCGTGGCAGTACTTCAGCACCACGGCCAGCGATCTTGCCCGATACGCCGCGTAATCTATCTCAGCTTCTCGAGTGCAGTGGTCCGTGCGGACCTCGTGAAGCACTTTGATGATCGCTCCACCACGTGGACAGCCGCTCTCCTGCGAGAGTTTGTTCTTGAGTGCAGTGGTCGCTGCCGACCCCATGAAGCACTTCGATGATCAGTCCACCGCGTGGACAACTACAGTACTCTCTTGCGAGAGTCCGTTCTCCAGCGAGAACGAAGATGTATGCATACAGTATATCACAAAAGTGAATACACCCTCACAGTTTTTGCAGATTTTTGAGTATATATTTTCATAGGAAAGCATTACAGAAATTTAACTTTGACACAATGATTAGTGACCTTTTAACAACTTTATGTGTATGCATGTCGACATGCACTGTGACTACCGAAGCAGATCACAATATTCTCCATAGGATTGCATTCAAATCTCACATCAGTCTATTTAAGCCAGATGCAGACTCAAAATGTAAAAGTTCAATGCAAAGAAAGGTTGAAACGCACACTGATGACCTCCCCTTTCATCCCTTTTCATTTTGTTTCATTTCGAGACGATTCGAGCCAACACAGCCCCTTCTCTACCGGATTTTAATCTGGGGTGTACTCACTTTTGTGAGTACATGTTCCAACATTAATGGCTGTATTTAGTTTTTTTCTGAGTGAACAAGAACTTTAAGCGGTTAAATATGTTTTTAAAAGGTCACTAATCATTGTGTCAAAGTGAAATTTCTGTAATGATTTCCTATGAAAATATATACTCACAAATCTGCAAAAACTGTGAGGGGTGTACTCACTTTCGTGATATACTACTGTACATGCTTAATCCAAATTTCAGAGAGTGAACTATTGAAAAGAGGGTTACCTAAGCATTACCGAAGGTTTAAACAATGCTGAATACACCATGCACAGACCATTAACAACCACTACTTATTAATGATTCATTGGATTCCATTGGTGGAACAGCGTGTGTTATGGGGCTAGAAGAGACATGGTAACTACTGAATCTAAAGGCCTGAAACATCTGTCAGACCAATAATGTGACTGGAGTGTTTGAATTCAAATGGCACTGTTACATAAAGTAGTGTGCTTTTAAAGGGAGAGTATCAGGAGTTGTGTGGCATAGCTGAATTCTATAATGCTATTCAGATAAGTGCCGCATCATCTGCTGCGGTTCTGAGTGATCGACTATGGTATCCAAGCTTCTTCCGGGTGATCCCCAGTGATGTGCACCAGACTGAGGCTATGGCACAGCTGATGCTTCACTTTGGATGGAACTGGGTGGGCCTGGTCTCCATGGACGACGATTACGGCAGAGGTGCTCACCAGAGTTTCCTGAAGGATGCAGCAGCAGATGGGGTGTGTATAGCTTACGAGGAGGTCATTCCACACTATCTGGGCCATGAGAACAGTCAGCAACGAATCATGGAGGTGGCCAGACAGATACAGCAATCTGATGCAAAGGTAAAGCAAGTGTCCACTGTATGTTCCATACAATCATCAGCCTCAGAATGATCCTCTTTTAATTGATACAGTATACTATCAAGCAAATCTTCTTATTTTTTTACTATCTTCATTTTCTAAAAATGCATAATATAAAGAATTGCCATTTAACAAATTTGACAATGTGCCTTCAATTTGAAGTCTTTTATTTATATTTTTAGGCCTACATTTTTACTAAGGTTTAAGTTGCTTTGAATAATTCACTGAAAACCCTAAATCTACCGGATATAAGTTTGCACAATTTTACCAGCTATGATAAAGCAATATAAATTCGTCCATCCACATGTGCAAATGGTTTCAGTAGTTGGATTTCTACTTTGAGATGATTCCTTACGGACTTGGGATGATTCATACCTTCAATGCAAAATTAATGTCTTTAATGTCCTGCCATATAGGTCTGTCTTGAAAAAGATATTTATAGTGTACTGTATGTCAGTGTTAACAACCGGGTTCATGAATAATAATGATAATGATGATGATGATGATAATAATAATAAGGTGGTGATGGTGATTCTCCGGGATGAGCTGGTGAAGATGCTGTTTGAAGAGATGATTCGCCTCAAGACATCTCGAGTTTGGATCGCAAGTAACATTTGGTCCAGTGCACCATTAGTGATGGACATGCAGGACATTGACAAGGTGGGTGGTGGTGTGCTACGTACCGTAGATTTTAGCCCCTATCAGCATTACTTAAGTTGTAATTGAGCTGAATTGTATGAAATGTTATTTTATGAAAAGTACTTAAAGGACATAAATAAACTGTACAATTCTTTTTTTTTCTAGGTTGGAGACATATATGGACTACGATTTATCACAGGAAACATTGCTGGCTTTCATGATTTCTTTAATAATCTCACAGTCAACTTAGGGGTGAAAAATGAATTAATTGAAGAGTACAAACGGATCACATACTGTTCACCCAGCTCCTCCAAAGACTGCAGCAAAACCAGAGCTCATTCTCTGGGTCCTACAGTGGCCTATGGTGAGAGAGTGGCTGTTTGGGCGATAGCACATGCCCTGAGAGACCTACTCAGATGCAATGAGACATCGTGCCCAGGAGAGACCATCTTCCCTCCATATCAGGTATTAATTTCAAGAGGTTCTATCATATACCATAGTTGGTGTTACTGTCTTCTTGTAGATTGTGATTGGAGAGGCAAGAATTTAGTGCAAGAGTAGATTTAGGTTCTTAACAAATGGTTAATGCTTGGGTCCAACCATACTACATTACATTAAATATCACATTCACTTAAGGCCATTCTCAAGTCTTCTTGCTCTGGCTAAAATCCGGCACTAAACTGAAGTTTAACACGTCTCCTCTCTTTTCAGCTTGTTGAGAAGCTCCGTAAGGTTAAGTTTTCACTTGATGGCGAGATGAAATTCTTCAATGTGGATGGTGACTTTGAAGATGGTTATGAAGTGGTCATGTGGGTACCAGGTGATAGGCCTATTAAAACCATAGGAAGATACAATGTACGTAGAGGACAGATGAACATTGATAATTCTGATGTCATCTGGACAATGACCCCAAACAACACAGTAAGTGCAAATAGAAATGGACTAAATAGTCTAGTCTAAGCCTTGTAAATCTATGTATTTATTCATTTATTAACACTGACACTGACTGTGCTAATTCCATACACCCCAACAGAAACCTTCATCTCAATGCTCAGAATCTTGCAAATCTGGACATTTCAAGAAAATGACAAATATTTCCTGCTGTTACACCTGCCTCCCCTGCGGCGAAGGGACCTTCTCCTCTGTAAATGGTATATTCTTAGCTCTGTTTGAGTCTGAAATTTAGGTTAAGGAAGGACATGTATAAAGCACTGCCAAATGCCCCCTCTATGAAATTTAGCATTTTAAAGGATATTGCATCATGATGAGCTGACAATGTTGATTATAGTTTAACATTTTTTTTTTTTTACCTAACTCTAAAATTGACACAGATACAAAGTGAGTTGTGTAGCCTCTTTACATGTTATACTTCCTCCCCTCTAGATACTGATGAATGCCACCAATGTCCAAATGGAACTTGGTCTATGGAAGGATGGTCTAAATGTGAAGCACGCACAGAGTCTTATCTGAAGTGGTCTGAACCATATCCCATTGCTCTGCTGGTGGGAGTAATCATTGGGGTGCTTATTCTCACAATATCTTTTTCGTGTTTCATCTACAAAAGACACTCCTTGGTGATCATGGCCTCAAATCTGTTCATGTCTTGCTTCATGATGCTTGGCTTGCTGGTGAGTTTTGTAAGTGTGATTCTGTTCATGGACAAACCTAACATCAACCTTTGTCGAGGACAGCAGATCATGTACGCTTTGGGTTTCACTCTTTGTGTATCCTGCATTTTGGTCAAAGCCTACCGCACATTCCTGAAATACATGGCTACTGACCCTGTAAGACATGACAGGCTGAAAAGATTGGACCAGCCTGTGATAATCATGGTCCTCTTGACCACTGTCCAAGGTCTCATCTGTACTTTCTGGATGATCTTTGACACTCCAGATGTAGACAATTCACTTGTATACACTCATAGCATGGACCATGTGGTACAGTGCACTCAGGGCACCAAAGTTGGGTTTGGAGTTATGCATAGCTACATCGCCTTGTTGGCATTTGCTTGCTTCCTGCTAGCATTTAAAGGAAGACAGGTGCCACATGATTTCAATGAGACTGGTGTCATTAGCTTTAGCATGCTCATCCACCTGTTTGTGTGGCTCTGCTTCGTTCCTGTCTACATAACAAAAAGTGAGTCACGCCCCATTGCACAAGCCTCCGCCATGCTGGTCTCCAACTACGGCGTCATATTCTGTCTCCTCCTACCCAAGTGCTTTCAAGCCATTTGGGGCAAACACACAACAGGGCAAATGATATCTCGTCTCTGTGCCCTCTCTGATTTCAGAAACCGCACAGCTGTACATTCTGATCAGAGTTCCAGAGATGAAGCACCAACCTCTCCCCCTAACATTGACTCAGAGACCGATTCTGGGCTCAGTATGAGACAAGATTTTCAGATTTCAACTTCATATCAGTCAGCCCTTCAGTCAGCAGAAGACACTGTGTCAGTAGTACTTCCCCAGGGGCCCACTACTTCAGATAGACTAGGTACAGTAGTTAGACAGAGACTGAGAAGTCAATCCATGTAATCCATGTGCCCTTAATTGGTCTATGTTTAAATCCTGTAACTACCGGCAACGGTAACTGCCCAGTTGGTGTATACTCTTGTATTTATTTTCTAAGTTTCAATTTTTTAAATATTCTTGTTTTCAGAAATGTAATAATTATTGTAATCTGTAATTGTGTACTCATTGTGCGGCATAAGAGAGTCTATTGTTGACTGATGTCAATGTTGTTGTGCATGTTGTCTGACTGCTGAAATGATAGCAAGTTTGGCAACTATATACAGTATACTCACTGTATATACAGTATAATGATATTCATTTACAAATCCTTCCAGTGGAAATAGTATTGTGACATGTCTTGTAGTATAGTAAATGATTGCTGTAGGCAACAGAGCTATGTTATACATAGCTTTAGTACATGTAAATATATAATAAACCCTCTGAATTGAATTTTGACTTTTAATTGTGCTTATTCTTTTATTGATGATTCTCTTCACATGCCAGAAAATCCTGGTGAATATCGAAAGTGAAAGTAAAAAAACGTACATCAATTTTGTCCTTTGCATTCAATTCATCCGTAAAGTGTAAACACAGGACAGAATGTGGGCATCAGGGCAGTAAATAAGATGCAGGTCAAGGGCACTGCAGGCATACAGAGTTATAAAAACAGAGGGTTTATTCAACCCCTTTTTCCCATGCCCCTCTACTTACAATTCCATCTATTTCATGTAGCCTATTTGTACTGAACAATGATAATGTACCCTCATTGGTACTGAAAGATTTGATTTAGAACACTAGGCACACACCTAATACACCATATTCTACAGACTCACCGGATTCCTACTGAAAAAAACCAAAACGAAACAAAAATATTGTATGCCTATAGAAGATGGTATTCAAGGTGAATAACAGCCAGTGCTATATTTATCCTGTAAACAGGCATATTAGAACACCTGTGCAGGTTTTTCCTGTGTTCATGTAAACACGTTACCCATGATCAAAAAGAGATAAGACTGAAATGCAGGACAGCTGAAATACTTTTCCCGAAAGGCACAGTTCAAACTGCTCTGCACTTTATACAGTAGGCCCGTTCCTACAGTGTAATGTGCATGAATACAGTATACATTTAGTCTCAATGGAACAGGAAAGAAAACTTAACTATATACAGAATTACAGGTTAGGGGTATTGTGTATGTACAGTATATCACGAAAGTGAATACACCCCTCACAGTTTTACAGATTTTTGAGTATATCTTTTCATAGGAAAGCATTACAGAAATTTAACCTTGACACAATGATTAGTGACCTTTTAAAAACATATTTAAGCGCTTAAATGTCTTGTTCACTCAGAAAAAAACAAAATACAGCCATTAATGTTTGAACATGTACTCACAAAAGTGAGTACACCCCAGATTAAAATCCGGTAGAGAAGGGGCTATGTTAGCTCGAATCGTCTCGAAATGAAACGAAATGAAAAGGGATGACAAGGGAGGTCATCAGTGTGCGTTTCAACCTTTCTTTGCATTGAACTTTTAAATTTTGAGTCTGCATCTGGCTTAAATAGATTGGTATGAGATTTGAATGCAATCCTATGGAGAATATCATGATCTGCTTCAGTAGTCACAGTGCATGTTGACATGCATGTCTCTTTTAGGTGTATTTCAGATGCCAATGTTGACAGCATTCATGCATCCCCAAACCATGTCAGTCCCACTACCATGCTTAGCTATTGAGAGGATACACCTTTTTTCAGGGGTGGAAAGTAACTAATTACTTTTACTCAAGTATTGTACTTGAGTAGCTTTTATGAATACTTTGTACTTTTTAAGTAATTTTTAAAATTAATACTTTTACTTGTACTTGAGTACATTTTGACACAAATACTTTACTCAATTACACTGGAACCTGGCCTGAGTACTGAGTAAAAAAAATGACTGAGAGACATAATGCTGTATGGCTGTATTTTGTTTTTTTCTGAGTGAACAAGAAATTTAAGCGGTTAAATATGTTGTTAAAAGGCTAATCATTGTGTCAAAGTGAAATTTCTGTAATGCTTTCCTATGAAAAGATATACTCAAAAATCTGTAAAACTGTGAGGGGTGTATTCACTTTCGTGATATACTGTATATAGCTTGAAAAATAAGGGTTCTGGTTGTTGCTCATTCACATTTGTTGCAGTTTCATACGTTAGCACAGAAAATAACATGAAATGAAATGTAAAAATGCATCTCTATCCATCACATGTGTCTTAAGGGATGAACGAAATGTTAACCCCAGAGTGCAATATAACAAAAATCACAAACCAGTTAATAACTGTAAGCATGTTTATTGCCAAGTTTTGTACAAACAAGGAATTTGCCTTAGTGTGATTTCATGTCAACACATTTTAACATTACAGTAGAAGCAGCTAAGCAGAATGCAAGGACATGTGAAACCTGGATATTAGGTACAATCCTTCTAGGAGATATACTGGTGTCCACAAGCTCTACCACAAACCTCAATCTGTCTCTGGTCTACGTCTATATAATTGTCTAATACCCATGAACAATAAAGGCATTATAATCACTTGAGAAAGACATTAAGTTCTACGCATTTCTGTAGGGAAATGCAAGGGTAGTGAATTCCATCAAAATTGAATATTTCAAAGTGACAAAATTTAGTTTCATGAGTCTCTTAGCACAATTGTACACAGTCAAACGAATGCCATGTCACAGATTGTGTGAAACTTCTGCTCGCATAGATTTTAAATGTTGGCCTCCAAAAGTAAATCAATTTATGTACCTTTATAGAGTACTTGCTCATAAGATTTTGGTCAAAACTCCACCTGTTCAAAAGCTATGGTACAAACAAAAATCTGGGAAGGACGTATGCATATACGGACGACTAGAGATGACTCTGCAACCTCAGGAAATTACAAACAGCCTTTCATGTAATAATCACACACACGACAACATATAACAGTGTTATGTAACACATAACAGTGCTTCTGATCCAGTTACACATTCTAATGCATATTGCGTCAGCAATGACAGGTCATATTCAAAACAACAAACACAAAACAAATATCATTGGTTATTGAGGTTAAAAAGTGGGAACTCTACATTACCGTTATGTAATCCCTTGTTCCATTGGTGGTGATGTGAGCAGTGTTAACTCATTAAGATTCCACAATTTGAATGAGCCATTTATCATTGGGTCATTTCTTGCTGTTATCTCAAATTACATACGAAGTTCATGAAAATTTTAATATGGACTGTTATAAGTTGTTGTCCTAGAGACCTATGCAACAGTGTTCCAACCATGTTGATAAGCTTAGCAAACTTTAAAGTTGAAGTTCTGTTAGAATCAATGGATAGCCCTTCGGTTCAAAAGTCCAAAGTTGCTGTTATACACTAGCTAGGCTGTCGCCAACTATTGCCTCTGCTCAAGTTAATTTTCAATCCAGCAACAAAGACAGGCAACGTGGCTAGAAGAAACTCATCTCCTGGACCAGGACCAGGACCAGTGCTTTGTGATTCAGGTGCTGGTTATACGTATGTGGATATTTTTAAATGCAGATTTAAACAAAAAAATAATTTTACTTATTAACATGACATGGATATAAATGAAAACGCCATTGTGACAGGTGTGTTTTAGCCCCCTCAATGGGATATTAAAACTGGAGTTTTGAAATGTGCTTTCTAAAACTCCATTTATGTGTAAATGAGAGGTCAAAACCAATGCATTTTTTAAAAAAAATTATCCATATACATGCTCCCCAACCATTTAAGGAGGCATCTGTTCTGAGAACAGCGAGCGCACTGCCCCCAGGTGGGAGCCTCGTCCAAAAACATCCAGGTGCCTCCACGGGAGGAGTGTCTGAAGGTGTGTGCCCGACACTACGACCAGCCGCCTTCTGTGTCAGACCGGGTCTAAGCGTTGACCCAGCACTGGAAAAGAGTCAAAAGAGAAGCCAACAAACACAATGTGCTGTGCCAGACAGAGGACACTCTTCTGCCAGTTAAAGGTAAAGCCCAAACTGCAGGTCAGACAGCAGTAGAGTCATGTGCGATCTAGCTTGCTGCTCTGAGTGGGCACAGGTCAAAAGGTCATCCAGGGAGGCCAGCACTCTCATTACCTTCTCTCTGAGAGGGAGGTGGGCGGCCTCTAGGCAACGTGTGAAAACACGTGGTCTGAGGGCTAGAGAAGGCAACCCCTAACAATTTCCTGTGAGGAGGGTAAATGTGGATCTGGAAGTAGGCATCCTTCAGATCATCTGCGAGGATCACCACCGCCGGCATCATCATTTCAAACCTCAGGACCCTGAAGTAGGTATTCAGGCGTCGCAGATCCAAGATGAGATGCAGTTCATCCCCTTTCTTGGGCACTAGGAAGTATCTGCTCTAGAAACCATCTTCAGCCTCCGAGGGATGAACTACGTGTATGGCCCTTTTGTCCAATAGCGTTGTAATTTCTTCCCTCAGTGCCTTCGCCTTGTCTCCAAACGCCACAGAGGGGAGTCACGGAGTGGGAGGCAGGTGGTCATTGTTTGAATTGCAAACGATAACCTCTCTCCACTGTATCTAAGATCCAGGGGGAGTTTGTGCAATAAGCCCATTGTTTTATGCAGCAAGCCAAAGGCATGACCGGCAAACCGGAGCCTTGAGGCTAGGGACCAATGCGGTGCTGTGAGGGTGCGACTGGTGCAACCCCACTGGAGAGACTCGAAGACACGCACCCAGGAGAGAGCACTTCTGGTGGGTTTGGCACTCTACGAGGAGTAGACAGTGTCAAACACCTGTCTTGACTAGGCATCGGTGACAAGGGTGGACCAGAGCCGGTCATGTCAGAGGCCGTTAGACGCATGTGTCACGCGTAAAACCGCAAAACTACTGGACTATTTGTCTAGTGAGGGGGACGGCCAGGCGGGAGCGAGCTGGCTTTGCCTGAGGCGCTGTGCTCTCCCCGTACTGGCTAGACCTAGGGAACTAGGGCTACTGCTAGGGCTACTGCTAGGGCTACTGCTAGGGCTACTGCTAGGGCTACTGCTAGGGCTACTGCTAGGGCTACTGCTTCTTCTACCCTCCTTCCCCACAGTTGGGGGGCCTGTTTGTCCCGGGGAGGAGGCCGTCTGAATCAAGTCCTCGGGTGTCTATCCATCACGGGGATGGGGGCCTGGGGGAGAGCCCAAGGGTGGTATCCCTGGCCTGAGCCTGTAGAGGGTCTGGCCCTCTGAGAATTTGCAGGCGGCAGAAAGGGAGACAGAAGACGTGGCTGCGTCTGCAATATGGCTGCAAACCGATGAAAACTAAAACTGGATTTAGACACAGATGTAGGATAGCTAACCTTGCTAGCGACCCAGAGATAGTCAAGAAGCCAGGCGTGTAACAGTAGGAATACTGAAACACACCTCCACTTGACTGTGCAGTGAATTAACCAAATGATGGTTATAGCGATCAGACGCTGTTTAATTCGCTGATATGGCATCTGTAAACCAGCTTGGCATGCTTTTGGCTGAACAGGGCTATAGATTGACTCTAGAACTTCGCTTTAAGTTATGTGCACTTAACATGAATGAACAAAGCAACGTAAACAACGTAATACCACAGTAGAGGCACACTCAAAGTTTCAAGTATTACTATGACATGAGAACATTTTCAACCACTCAGTATGATATATTTATAAATAAATATAAAATGAAATATTTTCCCTCGTCTCCTCTCTAATCGAAATGTTTAAAGGTGCTAAATGTAAAATCAAAACACTTTTCACTTAAGTTAGGAGCCCGAAGAATATTTAAAAGGTAATTTAGACAAAACAAATGTACATTCACGTTTTTTTTTTACTCCTTATGTTGCCTCTTGAAGGGAAATAATACTAACTGCAGTACCATTTCTGGCAGAAAATCCTACATATAGCACCTTTAAAACTGTCAGTGTAAAATAAAGAGACTGTACACTTCAACCTAAAATATTTTGGATGGGTACAAAATAAAAATAAAAGACAACCCCCCCACCCCCAAAAAACAAAACAAAAACAAGTCAAGAAAATAAGGCTTGCAATTAAACCACTCTAGCCAAAATAAACTACAAATCTTTTTTTTTTTTTTTTATCTGCTAGTGCGGTTTAAAGCAGCATTTTATGTCCATTTTTCGTCAGGTCGTTTAACTAATGAACAGTGGCACTTAAGTAAAAACAACTTTCAAAACATCCATCAGCGATTTCTTAATTTAACTTAAAATAGTTCACAAGAATGCCATCTATTATCCCGACTGTAGTTCTACAATTTCAATTATTGTCACAGATTTGGTGAAGGCGTAACAAAAATAAGACCTTTCTTAAAACACTTAATGAGTTGTTAGTAAATTGATTATCTACTTTAAAAAAAATCAAAAAAATTAAAAATAGATAAGTTAATCTTCTATTTTCTTTGAAAAGGCCACAAATTCAATATCGAACTTGCAGATGTGTTTTAATCCAAACAATGACTTAATTTAATAATAATTTTTAAAAAAGCCTTGTGTGTGTTTGTGTGCGTGTGTGTGAGTGTGCAAGGTTAATGGATTCACGCTGCCTTCCGATTCTCTTTAGACAACAGAACCAAATAAAGCAAATAGGCTCCTGTGTGTGCAAGGGAAGTGGGTATATGGAACTTATGGTGCCTTGTCTGGCCTCTTCAGAACGGCACTATATTTCATTGGAGCTTTGTCTGCCTTCAGCTGCACTGACAACAGGGTGAATATAGACAGCTCCTGCAAGAGACAGATAGTTGGTTTTAGATATACTGTAGTTACATATGTGTAGAACACATTTATATGCAGGTCAATGATGTTTTAGTAGTAGCACATGTCAGGGTGGTGTAACCACAGCTAATAGCACAATTGTATGGATTTAAAAAAAAAAGTATCTGTTTTTGGTGGGTTACCCAAGAAGCATATTCATCATCATACTGAAATTACGAACTACTAATTAATTTATGGGCATTAGCTGTGGTTTGATCACCTGATATCTGAGCACAAAAAACACAAGTTACAAATCACTTAAAATCACCCTGTGCATTTTGAATCATTCTGAATAGTTGGAACTTACATTTTCAAGTATTCTAGTTAAGTTACACTCAGATAATTTGCTGCAGTGCAATGGTGTGACATTTCAAAACTGCTTGGTCTTTTTCTAAAGAAAACAAATCCAGATTGTTTACAGATTTTCCCAAACTGGTAGTCCGCCTTATGTCCGTGCAGGTACATAGTCTCTGTTCCAGCAACTCAAGCAACCAAACCCTACATGCACTCTCCACTTCTTGTGCCTTGCTGCCGCTTGCTCTGCAATGAGTTATAAGTCATGCCACTGTACCTGTCGTGTGGTGCCCCCTTCTGGGTTGGCCCATACCAGGGTCATCTCTGGCCGCTTGCCCACCTTCTTGTAGTGATGACTCTCCAGGGACTCCAGAGCCTGAAATAACACATGATGCACAATGTTTTTTTGTATTCATTGTTTGTCGGTCTTTATCATTTGTTGGATAGCAGAAAAAGGACAGGAAATGGTCAAGAGAGAGTGAAGGGAAAGATCGGGAAATGATCTGGGGCCAGAAATGAACCAGAGTCCCCGGCGAAAGCGCACGGCACGGTGTCTCAGCCGTTGGAGCCACAGCCTTTGGAGCGATAGGACAGTGAAGATCATGAAGACAGATTGAAAGAGACACTAGTTAGGGGTGTTAAATGACCCATCCAAGATTCGAACCTGGATCCCCAAGGGTCCCCATGGTATGGTGCATTAGCGAGATGCACCACAGTAATCACCCTCAATTAATTCACATTTTACTGTGCACAACGTAATCAACACATTTAAGTGGGCACAGCAACGCACTTCAACTTTACTGAGCATACCAAACTTAATATCTCATACATAGTAAACGTAATATCCATGCATAATCCAAAGGCCATCAACTTACGTTGCAATAGATCCTTTTCTGCACCCCGTAGCGAAGAACCAACACGTCGAAGGACTGGTCGAGAATTCCCATCACCATGGCCTCAGACTCCAGGGGACCACTCTCCTGCCACACACAGACACAAGATCATCACTGGACTGATATTTTACAGGGCTCCATGTCCAAATAAAATAATGTCCACACGAAGCAGTCTCTCACTTAATTTTACTTTCTGTGACTAATGTTTGCTTTCTATTTACATTTTTGTGCAGCACATTGAATTGCATCTGTGTATGAAATGCGCTATAGGGGCATCCAATTAAAAGTCACTGAGGGCCAGTTTATCAAATTCCTCAGAGTAAATTGGCCGAACATAATATATCTAGCAAGCGCACCTATGGTTTCGTTTTGTTCAGACCTCATGGAGGGCCTGAGCCTTGCCATGCAAGGGCCTGATCTGGCCCTGGGGCATCTAATTGAATAGCTCCAATTGAACTTGCCTCACCTCGCCTTTGCAGAGAACTCAGGCAATACAATACAGGCATTGGGTAGATGACACCATTACTGCGTGAGGGGATCTGGGTGTAATATAATTAAAGTCTACCTTTTCAACTAGGGCCAGCTGGACATGAATCAACACTCAGATCAACTCTCTGATTAAGATGCACCACCTAGTGGACAATAAACTAGCACACTAAACATGTTCTATATTAAGAACAACGTCAATACCAATAAAGCTACGAGATCACACAGAGTACATGCTGTGTAAAGTAGCAGTAGTAGCCGTAACAGAGATGATGAAAAGGCATTCAGAAATTATTTGGTGCTAGTACCACTAGTACTTGTAATATAATCAGTGCCACCTGAACACCTACTGAATGTAGTAGTCAAAAAAGCGTAACCACAACCTTCAGTAGATCGTCTGTATCCCTCATAGGCTACATGGCCCATAAGGAGGTTTAGGCATTTACAACTGTGCTCTTTAGTGTGCGTGTGTGTGTCTGTGCGTGTGTGTGAGTGTGTGTGTTCAAATTACCCTGACGAATATGCTGAAGAAGAGCTCAGAGCTGAGCTCCTGCACCCTTTTTGAGGCGGTCTTCTTGTCGTTACAGTGATCCGCCTGCTTGTGGACCTGGTCTCCATTCAGAGCCAGCCGAGGACCAGCGTCTACATACAGCACACAGACAGAGACAGAAACAGTGAATGTGTGTGCAAGTCAATGCAGCCCTACAAACATCACATTACATCAAGCTTAGCTACCACTTTTATCCAAAGCGACTTTGTTATTTAACAGGGTATTGGTTACAGTTACTGGAGCAATATGGGGTTAGGTGCCTTGCACTTCAGCCATGGATGGAGGTGTAGGGAGAGATACCGGCTGTACATGGCGGCAATCTGACTTAAAGGTACACTGTGCAGGAAATGGTCAAAAAAGGTACTGCAACTATGCTGCTCATTGAAACTGGGCTGCCTATTGCCAAATTTGAACTTTACGTGAAAGTTTACTGAGTAATAAACACATATTTTCTAGTATAGTCCAAGTACAGTCATTTTTGTAGCTAAAAATGGCTATTTTTGGAAATTCAAAATGGCGGACCATGGAGAAGATCCCCCTTTTCATGTATGAAAAGTGCAATTTTTCCAGTCATAATGAATACTTAGAATTTGATGGTGGTGGTAAGTATTCATAAAAAAAGGTAACATTAGTGAATGGGCAGCATGAATTCTGGAAATAAACAACTAAAAATCTCACACAGTGTCCCTTTAAGCCATTTGTTCCGATACAAAATCCATGGGGTGACCAAACATGAACACAACATGGTATCGCCTTAATATCTCACCAATTGAGGCGGCTAGCAGCCTGTGGACGATGACGTCGGCGTAGCGTCTGATAGGCGAGGTGAAGTGGGTGTAGAGGGGCACGTTGAGGGCATAATGGCGGAAAAGCTTCTCGTCCTGAACAATGCCGGTGCAGAAATACACCGCCATCTGGAAAAAGGAGAGGAGTTTAGTAAGACACAGCAAGATCATTTGCAGGCCTGGACTGCTAATTTGGCATGCAGGACCTTTCTTGGAAAACCAACAGTCATCAGTTTAAATTTATTTATTTTTTTCCATTTTCTTAAGGCAATTTAGAGAGGGGCCGTGTAAAAATGCATGGGCCTTTATTTCTTTCCCACTCTTGTTTCTTTGAACATGGCACTTCAAACACTTTACATTTTGATGTACTGTTTGGTGTAAGACAAACAGTAGTATGTAAATGCTTAAAAAATGCTGATGGACAAAAATATATAGACACACACCTAACTGGAATACAGAATTGTACAAATCGGAGGAGCATGCAGCATGTCAGGAAGTAGAAAAATCCCAGATCTCGGATGGTACGTTCTACTAACTCTCGAGTCACTCATACAGACACACCGATGATGGGAACATGTGAGCAAGCCGGTGTCGTTCCCTCAAGTTGCCCTGGCCAGACACTTTACCCTGCCTTGCACTGTAACAGTAACCGGCGTTTGGCCTGGAGCAGCAGTGTGCACGGGAGCACTAAGCTCTGTTTCTATGTAGCATTAACCAGTATTGTCCGGGTGCTCTAAGCTGTAATTTGTATGGAGGACTAACCTGGCTTAACCCCCCCAGCTCTGCACTCGTCTGGAGCGCTCACCTACCTTGGCCGGGAGGTCTAAGCTGTATTTGTTTGCGGCGATCACCTGCATTGTCCTGGCAGTCACCTGCCTGAGTGTGACGGCACAAGCTGTATTTGACAACAGTCACGTTCCTTGGCGTGGAGCTCTAAGCTCTATTTGGGTAGAGAAGTCACCTGCCTTGGCGTGGAGGAGTAAGCTGAATTTGTATAGAGCAGTGTTTCCCAACCAGGGGTACGTGTACCACTAGGGGTACGCGAGCACACCTTAGGGGGTACGTGGAAAAATGTAATAATGACAATTGAATGGGGGAAAGACATAGATAGCATTGGTTAGGGGGTACTCATGGTACAACAAAATGGCTTAGGGGGTACGTGAGACAAAAAAGGTTGGGAAACACTGATGTAGAGGACATACATTCGAGGCGTCTCTTGACATGGGGCTCTAAGAGGTATTTGGGTCATTGACGTTTTAAAAAGCAGACGTCAGGGGGGCGTAACTACAGTACAGCTAACATTGAGGAAAAAACAAACAAACTTAAGACCACTTAAGACAGGGCACCTGTAATAAATGAGCTGTTACCAGAATGGTAATGACCAAGTCATAATGTATTACTAAAGGCCCTGTGCACCGTCATAGTGGTGTAGTACAATGATAGTTAAGTTTTTGTCAGTGACTATTACAAAGTTCCAGTGGTGGAATAGTGTGTGTTAAGGGGCTACAGTGCAGTGACTGCCAAGCAGAATGTTCAAGAACAAAAACTGCTATAGAAGAAAGTCTCTGCGAAAAAAATTGCACTGATTTGACAACGATTTTTAAATCATATGGCATTTGACCAGGCAATATTCCCCATTTGTCTTCAAGTCAAGTCAAATCAGCTTTATTGTCAGTTTCTTCATATGCACAGGTAATGCAAGGACATTGGAATTCTGTTTCTCTCCATCTCATGCCAGGACACAGACACACACAGGACTGACATTAGCAAGACAGACATTTAGGTGCAAGACAAGACTAATAAGAGTATACAAGAAGTGAGTAATGATAAAGTAAAGTGATGAAGTAATAAATCATTGAGCACTTGACTGAGTCTTGAGCACTGACCTGCATTGGTCTGGAGCACATGTTGGTGAGGACCTCTTTCCTGGCGGCAGTGTACTCGTCATCACCCAGGGTCTGGTGGAGGCTCTTCTGCTCAGACAAAGACGCATACACAGGTATATGCAGTTGAAACCAGAAGCTTACATTTATTATATATAAGCAATAAGCCGCAGGGGGCCATGGGTTTGTGTTCGATTTATAACGGGTAAGGGGGAGTGTGGGCGTGGGGGTGTGACCGTGCATTTATATGTGAATTTTAAGGTTGGGGGAAATCCGAGATGAATAAAGGGGGAAAATATATATACTTGGAGAGATCGCTACCATAATTCAGAGCAAAGTTTGATTATTTGACGTTGCTTGTAAATATCTTAAAAATAAAAAAGGGACCCACATGCAGTGAGCCTGCAGACGAGAGGTCTATGTCCAGGCCCATCTGGTCGCAGAACTCCTGCAGGTCGTCCACCATCTTGGTCTGGGGCGGGGGGTGGCGTCGCAGCAGGGCCAGCTCGGGGAAGGTGCGGTACAGCTGGTGGGCGGTAGCCATGTTGGCCAGCAGCATGAACTCCTCCACCAGCCTACGGGGCACATGATAGGAGGGTCAATGACGTTTTAGTAGTAGCACACGTCAGCTAATGCCACTATGGTATGGATTTTCATTTCATTTTTTTGGAAGTGTATTATCTTAGAAGCATATTCATTGCAGTACATTAATTGCCAAATAAGAATTAATCTATTAGCTGTGGTTGTACCACCTGAGTGACAAGTGAGCACAAAAAACAAGTCTCGGACTCCATCAGGCCAGGTATCTAAATACCCAAACTACTCATAGATATATAACATGTCCTGCTCAGCTCTTTGGCATGTCCTACCTCGGGTGCCACGTCTTGGGTACAAAGTTCCTACATTCTTTACACTATCAGGGGAAAAGAAAAAATGACATTTACTGCCACCTAGAGCATGCTTAGTGTACTGCCTTGTCACAGATTGAAGTTCATTCAAGAAGCGTTAACCCTGAACAAACATGGTGGTAAAAACTGATTTGTGTCATTCGTTCCCATAGGAAGGGCTATTCAAAATGACATCTAGTGTGACATGTGACATGCGTGAATAAAGGTGCAGGGTGGTATTGGATGACCTGGCAGTAAACATGATTCATCTGGAACTGGGGCCATATGCTTAGCTCTCAACGGACACACGCAGATCTGGTGAGAGCCAGGTTAGGGATTTGAACCCGCAACCACCTTCAAAGACCACCTCCCTAACCATTAGGCCATGGGGCAGGCTAATAAGATACTTACACACGGTCATAGACAGACGGTCTAAGATCAAATCATATATCTACAGGTAAGTGCAAGGCAGCATGACTCCAGCACCAGCCTATGGGACTGAAAGAGGGTTAGGTAGATACCTTCAAGTCCAAAGCAGCTAGCTATGGACATGTCTATTGTCCACACACAAACAAATCCCAACCAGGTAGCTATGGACAAGTCTATTGTGCACACACAAACAAATCTAGTCAGTCACTCACAGATGAGTCCTTACTGCCTTTCAAACACAGTCTAATCAGCCTACAAAGCCCAGTCCTATCCAGCCATCTACACAAACAAGTACTTGTCAGTGATTTGTACAGACAGAGCAAAAGGGGTAGTGATTACTTATTGCTGTCCCGGTAATCGTAGACGTAACAGCCTTGGGGCATCCCCGTCTCCTGGTCCAATGTGAAGGACAGCTTCAGCTGAGAGAGAGAGAGAGAGAGAGAGAGAGAGAGAGAGAGAGAGAGAGAGAGAGAGAGAGAGAGAGAACAAAAGAAAGAAAGAAGCATCATAACGCTGAACAAACTTTTTTAAACATACGCTGAAAAAGGTTTTTAAAAAAATCTAACTTTCTAATTCTGTTCTGAGGCAAACAGTTTTTTAAGCCTTTGAGCACATTTAGCTGATCTCCCTTCAAGTGATGCAGTGATCTACCGTATACGCCAACAGCCAAAATGTTACTGCCAGACACAGATATTGCCTAAAATATAGATTTAAAAACATAACAATGGCTATTAACCTTTTACGTTTGAAGTTAAGTAAGAGTTTGTCCCCTTACAGTGCCCTCGCAGTGCCCCTAACCTGATCGAGACGCAGTGCTCCTCCGCCGAAGCGCTGGGCCCGCATCTCCTTGGCGATGGCGTGCAGGTTGAGGACGGCCTGGTGGATCTCGTCGATAGGGTGCTCAGGGGCGCAGGGCGGAAGCTCGGCAGCGCTGAACAGCTTGTCCGGCGCCTCGATCATGCTCTGTGCGTGGTCGTAGCTCAGCTTCACGCACGATCGGATCACAGAGCGCCCAAACCACTCGCTCAAGATCTGGTAAAAGACAAAACAGTATCAGCTTTATTCGTCAAGTACACGTACCACACTAACTAGAGAACTCGTCACTGGACTATTTTCCGAGCAAGCATCAAGAGCAACAGAATGACCGGTAAAAGCATGGGTGCGCTTCCCGAAGGAGAAGGCATCGTGATGGAGTGACCATCAGTATGGTTGTGGGTGTGTTCTGACTGTCACGCCAACCAGCCTGGCTCTTTGGTGTAGCGATCAGAGCCCCAGACTGGTATCCCCGCAGGTCTGGGCTCGAGTCCTGGCGGGGAAACTCTACTCCCCTCCACTACAAGGAGGGAGAAGGCAGACTATTGTGTTGGGTTGAAACTTAGGTTCAGCAATTGGTGGAATAGGAGAAGCTAATTAAAAACTATCCAGACAATATGCTTGGTCAAGGTAGTGGTACATAACTGAAGACTTATAGGGCTAAAGAAAAAAGTTAATGCCTGTTGTCCACCAAATCAGCAGCTTTTAAAAAATGAAACGGCCCAGGTTTTAAATCAGATGCTACCTTTCCCTGCGGAGAGAGCTTCCATATGACGGAGAAGGTGAGCCGGTCTGTCAGAGGGTTCAGACTGCACAGCTCCTCACAGAGCAGACGCGGCAGCATCGGGATCACCTATATGGCACACACAAGTTAGAAATCAGAAAAACAGCAAAAAATAATATCCACCCAACACTTTGAAAATTGTAGGTAATGAATTCAGTTTTTTTTTCAAACAATAAAAACATTAGACATACTTCTGACAACGCACAAGTACCTTCTGAACTAAGTAAACACTTGTGGCCCGTCGACTTGCAATGAAATCCAGTGCGTTTCCTTGTTCGACAAAATAACTGACGTCCGCAATGTGAACTCCAACCTCAAAGTTTCCTGTGAAGAGAAAACGGTGGATAATGACTGACGACTTTTTTTTACTTCAAAAATATTTTGATTTAGACACTTAACCCACAAGTGTAAGTCAGTACCATCAGGTAGCTGCTTGCAGGACAGGGCATCATCCAAATCTCTGGCAGTAGAAGGGTCTATTGTGAAAATGCATTCTTTCCTGCAGGTCAAAGACAAAACAGTGATAAAAGTAAGAATACCCTATAGGCTAATGTCCTTACTTTTACTATACACATACACACTGAAAACTTTCAATGACTGATTTTGGAAGCCCTACCTAAGATAGTAAACAATTACATTTTAGATGACGATGATGGTCTAAAAATCGAAAACGCGCCCCTAAAAACCATCAATGGCACAAACTGCTAAGGCACAGTACTGTTGACGGGGACCAAGGCTCGAGTCCAGCCCAAGGACATTTCTAGATCCTCCCTCATATCTCACTGCTATCTTGACAACATCTGCACAGTCATATCTCAAATAAAGGCATAAAAGCCCCCAACCCCCTCCCCCCCAAAAGTAAAGTTGGTCGGAACTAAACTATTCCTATGCTAGGCAGTCCGTGTTGTGTTGTGTTGTGATGTTCCCACCTCAGATCTCTCCTCTTGCGGATCTCCTCCGGGGGGATGGTCCAGGGCAGCAGCTGGGGCAGGCAGGCCAGCACCTCCTCTGAGAACTCAGAGAAGTCCACGTCGTACTCCATCAACACTGCCTCCGTCTCCGGCTCCACCTCCCCCGCCTGACCCAACGTCTTGGCCAAGCGCCTGAACACAAGCGTGTGAATGTGAATGCGTGTGTGTGTGTGTAAAAAGTTTAGTGGACAAACAATGGCAAACATGGGGGGCAAAAAGTGTAGTAAACTGAATACACAATTAGTGTAGGCAGCCCAACTGGACTGAGGAAGTCAGAAAGTCTCGTCATGGATTTATTCTGCCGGTGCCCTCAACATGGGTATATTCCACTAATTGCAACTCTAATTAATCACTGTTTATTAACAATATTTCTTTCTTTACTTTACTTTCTTAATCTGGCATGCGCTTGTAAATCAGAAAGCAGCTTCCATGGCTGTAACTACCACTTTATAAATCTGCAGAGTGGAGGCGCTCTGGCTGAGGTGCTGTACCATATACCCGGGCACCCAAAGTTCGAGTCTGGGTTGAGGCCATTTCCAGACTCCTCCACCAATTTCTCTCCAACTGAGCGATCCACGTATGGGTTGTGGATCGCTCAGTTGACCCATATCTGTTTAATCATTCATTTTCAGATGCCCATGCCATGGTCTGACTAATCTGAAATTGCGCCCCTGAGGCGTAGCCATGATGACCACCGAGTGAAAGGACTTATTCTACAATTCTACAAAGGCATAAAAGGACCAAAATATCTTAAAAAAAAATAAAAAAAAATCCAGAGTTGCATACCCCTCTGCAAAGGTGTTATCCGAGGGCCAGTGTGTGATTCGACAGACGAAGAGTGTGTTGGTGTAGTCACCAGGGCGGGCAGTGAAGTTGGCGGGGCAGTCTTCCAGGGGGATGTTCACCCTGGGCACGCGGTGGTCCACGGGGGCGAACATGGCAAAGTTCTTATCGGGGAGGAACTTGATGAAACCAGAGGCAGCGCGCGAGTGCTTCGCCTCCACAATGTAAACCACCTGCAAGAACAGACACACGTGGTTGTGATTTGCACTGTTTTATTTTGTCATTATCATTTGTGAAGCACATTTGATTATTTTCTCGTGTATGAAATGGGCTATATAAGAAGAGTTGACTTGTCTTAAGGATTTATTACTTGGTGTGAAAAATAGTAAAGTTCACTACTAACCTTTTTTTCTAAACTCACCCCCTACTTGTGCCCAAGACAAGCCACGCACCCCTATCCCAAACGTCTACACATGTATACGCACTTAAAACTAAAAATTAATAATGAATTACAATGGTTCTTGCTTGAGACATTAATCAATACCTTAATCACTTTACATGGGGACCAAAACATGTTCTAATTTGGTTTTGATTTGGCCTAATTATAATGTTCGCAAGCAGAATTTTGGTCGCATCCTCAACAAACATAAAAATCCACGCACCCCCTGAAATCTCTGGCGCACCCCCAGGGGGTGCCCGCACCCCAGGTTAAGAACCACTGCTTTAGTAGTTACATTTTCAATACTATTACAGCGTTCCACCGGTGAAATGGCGCGTGCATTGAGGGGCTACGAACTGTATCATGGTCAAGGGGAAGTGAAATGTATGTGCTCTTTAGTTTCAACTTATTTATTTTTTTACTTTATAGTTACTGCGCATATATCGCAGCACAGCACAGCTCACAGAAGAGGATAATCTTGGGTAACACTTTATTTTAGGGATACATCTATTAGCACTAATACATACAATAATGGGGCATGAACAAGACTTTTGTGAATACATGCTTAACAACTGTCTGATTTTGCTTAGTACATGCCTTACAAGTTACTTACACAGGCATTAATATTGCATGTATAAGTGCTAATAGATGTATCCCTAAAATAAAGTGTGTTACCGAATCTTGCTATATCTCTATACATTTTAAAAGATGCAATAGTCCTGTCATATAATTGCTTCAGTCAAACAAACAATCTTTCAAATGGAGGAAATCTTGTGGCATGCGATCTGATGCACGTAAGGGCCATGCCCTTCGGTAACCTTTCAGCTACAGACATGACTTACCTTCCCAGTCCTCTGAGGAGGTCGCTCGGTGGAGGAGGTCGAAGTGTTGGGCTCTCCCTCTTTTCCTGGATCAGCTGTTAAACACATTCACAAGAATTCATTGGGTGGCTTTACTTGGCATGTCTTGGCTTTTCTAGAGTATGAGAACGGAATACTATGCAGCATCAGACACAAAAATAGCACATTTGAACAAAAGAATGCAAAACCACCAACGTAGACATGTTGGTTAACATAAATCAATGGTAGTACACATCCACAATCTCCTTTGTGTCCTCCGATTATCTATAATCAATCAATCAATCAATCAATCAATCAATCAATCAATCAATCAATCAATCAAACAATCAATTCTCTCCACGACAGCTGATGTTAGATCACACCACAATTCTTCAGTGAAATAAAACAAGAACAAAACAAAAAAAATCCCCAAAGGTTTTCCAGAAAGCTGTGAAGAGGAATGGCATTGTTAATTGACTGATGGAAAGCGGCCAAACTCTGACTCCCCAAACCAATTAGAGTAGAGTTATAGTGTATTCTTTTGAAACTCGGTTGTAGGAAACCCCAACCTCCGCCACGGGAAAGAGCAAAAGAACGGGTACTCAACTCTGGGTTCTGAAAAGCAAACTCGGACCACTTCGGTGTACTCTGAGTGCGTTAAACATTAGTCTTTTCAGACATTTGTATTGTCTCCAGCTGTTGCAATAGAATGATCTCAGGTCCACCGACAACCGAGTTTCAAAAGAATGAGCCATGAGTCATCTGACCAATACCAGTGGGGGGCGCTGTGGCGCAGCACGCTAAGCCCCCCAAATTTGGGGTAACCCACGGGGACCCAGGTTCGAGTCCAACCGGGGTAATTTCCTAGCCCTATCCCATGACTGGATTCCAATCTGCCGTCCTCCCTTGCTCACTTGCCTGCTTGTGACCTCATGATGATGTCAACGACGACAGAAAATTAATTCAATATCTTGCAAAATCACAATTCTAATATCAATTTCTCATTTGCAATTGGGATCATGAATGAAAAACAGTCCCCCAAAAGTTGTTATAGCTAGGCTGACAGCTGGGAAACTTTATTGTTTTCTCCATGAAGGAGGGGCCAGGAGGCGGGGAGAGGCCACAAGCACAAGTGGAGGACAGGAGTCTGCATATTGGAAAGCACTCCATATCTCTCTCCAGCTCATTTCCTGTTCCTTCTCACACCATCCTGTCATAATAAAGGCCCAAAAAGCCCCCAAAACATACTTAAAAAAAAAAAGAAAAATAGAAAATGCCAACAGAGGAGGACATACCTTTACCCTGCAGGCGAAGCTTTTCGACACCCTTAGCCAATGTGTCTTCATCAGTGTACTGCGCTTCCACAATGACGTCAGGGCCCGCAGACGACTCCTTCAGTTTGTGTTTTGAAACGGTCTCTGGAACATCAGTGTCCGTCTTTGCTACCTGCATGAGGACAACATTTGGTCAGAAGCGGCAAAACAAGAGACAAAACAACTACATGTGGTAGTGGTAGTGCAGAAAATGATTTAGTTACAGTCACTTCTGCTCTCATTTATTTTTTCATTGTCAAAGCATTTTAAACAGCATCCCAAACACCCACGCACCCTTCACCCCTCCCATCCAAACCCACCAAACTCTCTGTTCCCCACCCCACCCCATCACCACCATCACCACATCACCAGCACACAGTTACAGACTTTTTTCCTGAGGGCAGAATAGCGATGCTGATTGACTGGTCAGCAATGTACATTACCTTCCACTGGTCCGGAGGCAGGATCTGCACAGCCACCACATCTCCATTCAGTGCCCTGTTGCGGGCCACGAGTCCATCCAGAAAGATGTCCGACAGGCCATCCTGCAACACACCAAACGCACGGTGGTGACATGAGGTAACAGTACTGTGAACACACATTATTTAATTCAATCTTCACAGCATCTTTTAACAAACTAAAGCAAAGTAAAGCCAACCTGCAACACACCAAACCTACTAAGGTACTCTTTTTTTCATAAAGTATTTTCTGGGAAGTTTGTAAGAGAACGAGTTAGGTCAAGGCACATTACTCATATTTAACCCATTGACGCCTAAGGCACCTGCAAAAAAGGGGGCTGAATGCCTGAGCCCTTTTTAAGAAAAGCTGTCCTCAGCCTATAAAAACCTAAATATCTCAGCTTCTGAAGCACATACAAATATGCACTAAGTTGCATTTAAACGCTAAGACCCTCATCTTTCATTAGACTGTTTTCATTCATCTCAAATAAACAGATTTGTAATTAAGTTGTCTCAAATCTCAAGAGCCTGAATGTTGCGTAATGCAGCTCCAGGCGCCAGGGCCAATGTTGCGCAACGCAACATCAGGCATCAATGGGTTAATAAACAACATTTCAGTATCTTAAAGGGGTATGCCACTTTTTTGGGGCTTAATACAGTTAAAATTGTTGGCTGGGGTTTATAAAGGTGGTAAAGTGTCTTATTTTTCATGTTAAGCGTTGTCTTGCTTTAAGACAAGTTAAAAGAGGGAATATGTCGCTAATCTAGTGAAAGTCAATGGCAAAAATACTGGATAAGAGAAAGATAACGCAAAACACGCCCACTCAATGCAAAAGCGTGTGCTCAAGTTGGGTCTCCTAAGGGGGCGTTGTCCCCTCCTTCTTCTTCTCTTTTTGAGGTGTTTGCACAAGACGTGCGCTACCGCCATCTACAGCGCTAAGGGGACTTCATTTATTCTCAACCTCAGGACTCCGAAGGTCTCCTAACCGAAGGTCTCCTAAAGGGGCGTTCACCTGACATAAAGTGGATACCGGAAAAGAAACAAAATGACGCTTCTTGTTAGATCCACCTTCTTTGGTCAATGTATCCGTGTAGCATGCTACAATGCTACACGGATCCATTGACTTTCACTAGCTTAGCGACATATTCCCTCTTTTAACTTGTTTTAAAGCAAGACAACGCTTAACATGAAAAATAAGACACTTTATCACCTTTATAAACCGCAGCCAAAGATTTTAACTGTATTAAGCCCCAAAATAGTGGCATACGCCTTTAATAGTGTCATTCTAACAAAGAGTGGAAACTCACTGGAGATGGAACAAATGCTTCCTGGAAATTCTTGGGGTTGATTCTCAGTGCACCCTGAAAAAAAGCAAGTAATGAATCACAATAGTGTGGGGAGATGATCTAAAATGGCTGAGGGATGGGGTGGAGAGTGAAACAAATGATGTGCATCCATCTTGGGTTTGCTTCTTTTCAGTGAGGAAAGTTGCATTTAGATAGGCGTCATGTTGAATGTTATAAGAACAAGGTTTTGTCAAGTTTTGCAAGAGCTCGGAATGCAATTCAGCCAATCACCATCAAGGAACCAAACACATGGTGTTACATGCTTTCATTTGCTTGTGTTTATCGCCCCACCTGCTCATAAGGTCTTTAGAGTGTACACCTTATAGGTAGAATGGCATATGAAGATATCGTATGCATCTCATATGCCCAACCACTACAGAGGTGTGTGAGATGTGGAAATGGGCGTACCTGAAACAATTCTCCTCTTTTTAAGCCTGATGAGACATCCTGCACATTCATGTACTCCTCAAATACCCTTCTTCTTGAGCCCCGTGCACCCTTGTTCTTTTTGGATTTTTCGGCGGACGAGCACACATTTGATCCTAGGGTGTAAACACACAAGTAAATATCTTAATTGGCTAAAACCATCAATAATACACACAAATGAATAGACATTATGTAAAACTCAACACGTCATCAACTTCACCCACACAGAGTTGATCTTAAATTTTAATGACGCATTAGAACATTACCTTGCAATTTCTGTTGTCTCACAACGGCAGGCGAAGCCTTAGCGTCACACACACTCTCGCTCTCCACCACAAGTTGTGTCTGCTCCTGCTTATTCTCTGAATCCGCTTTAGCGTTATTCTTTTTCCTTGATTTCTTCTTAGACGGATCCTTTTTGTTCTTGGGATCCATCTCAGGGGTCTGCTGAGGTGGTTTGAAAGGCTTCCATCTTGGGCCTTGAGTCGCATCCTCATCTGCACTGGCCTTACTGCCTTTGTGGTTTAGGTCCTCACACAGCAGCTCAACCCTTTGGTGACCACCCTCCCCCAAGTCTACATGCCCTCCCAGCGTGGGCCTGACATCTCTCTTGTTCTCCTGGTTAAGCTTTTTGCTCACCACAGGGGATTGGCCCTGCTTGGAGGGTTTGTCGGTACATTTCTCATGTTTGTTGTGACGCGGCGGTGCGCCTGTGCCGGATTCGGCGCCGTCCGTGAAAGACTGTCCTCTCTTCCTCGTCTCCTCTTTCTCGCGGTGGCCTGAAGGGCACGCAGGTGTGGACAGAGGAGGGCTCACCTCACCGTCTTCAATCAACAACGCTGGCTGGGCGAACTGCTCTAGGTAAGATTTGAATTTGATGCTTTGGTGTTGCCCGAGCAGTCTGGCGTAGGCATCTTTCTTGGTCGGCGTGGGATGCACGTCACGTTTTCCCTCGTGGCAGCGAGCGGATGATTTTGATTTAGTAGGTTCCATAACAGCCTCTCATGGAACCTGTAAATAGAGCATTCGGATTCAACCAGTGAGTTGATAATGATAAACAAGACAAACAGCATGCTGCAGATTCTGCTAAATAGACACTAATATGTCCCCTGCAGTAAGGTAGATCTGCTTGACAATAGACAAATATCTTCAGATTAATTGCAAATACCAAGCAGATATTAGAGGTTCTTCAACATCAGCAGAGCAGTGGTCTATCCAGAGATCAGATAATGTCAAATGCAAATTTTCTAGTAAGTATTTAATCACTTGGGTGAAAGGCAGTTCTGTAAGGATTCTCAAGGCCTAGAGGTCTTATGTCCAGGTAAGCACCCTGATGCCAGCACCATATGCATGCACATTGAACAGAACAGGCCTGTCAAAGACCTTCTACAGTTCGAGGGCAGCTGTTCTGAAAACAGCAGTTTGTTTTAGGTTAACAATGGAGGCCAACATACTTCAGCAGAACAACAAATCCACGTGTACCCTACGAAACGTGTTAGACATTAATTATTTCTGAAAATCATTATATCTTCCCTTCATCGTGCAGACTTCCCAGGTTTTCAACTACAATTCATAAGTTACACAAATGGACCAGACCGAAACAGATGTTAACACAAATTGATGGTGTCGAAATATCGGGTGGATTGCCCCAATATGGGGCATTTTTAAATCAAAAGGAGTATCGCATAGCTGTTAGTTCCTGTGTCAGTGTTTGGCATGAATCACAAAATGACTGATTTGTCATTGTCACTACATTTGGTGACTTTCACTCATCTTCCTTGTCATGATGCTTCTAGTAGGCTACTAACTGTGTAGCCTTGATCTCGTAAGTTCACCATTAGCCTACCTCGTGAATGAGTGAATTGTCACACACACCGTCAGACACCTTTGACACAAACTAATCAGGACTTTAAACAAAAGCGTAACAGTAAACCGAAGGGTAATGTGAGCGACAAAACACAGTTATTACGAGAGCAGACCGTTTGCTAATCAGTGATGTAAGCCTATGCTACCACGAGAGGGGAAAATCATCACTACGGTGAAACATCGGATTATGCCCAACTAAAGTGCTTTAAACAGACACTCTTACTACTGTTGAGTAACTCAAAACAAGAATAAGGAGAAGAGACACACCTGAAATTCAACTTGTCGGATGAAATATTTTTAGCAGTCAGACACAACTAAAAAACGTTTCCGGAGAGGTCAGGCGAGTTGCATGATGGGACTCTGAGTTGTTTACATTAGAATAAGAAAAACGCACGCGGATGGAGAATCAGGGAATCAAATTATTTGACCAATCTACCACACTCTTGCTTGTTATTTTTATGTCTCTTAAAAAAAAAGAAAAAAAAAAGTAGAAGAAAGATAGTAGGCCTATAGGTATGCGTAACAGGCTTGATAGGAATAAAATAGGCTAGGCAATCAATAGCCTAGGCCTACAATGAAACAAAATAACTAAATAGAGCTAGACAGGCTAGTTTAGCCTATCGTTTGAGTGGAATATGTTCACAGTCGCAGTGGTGGTCCTGCCTTAAAACTTTGGTGGCTGATCAGATAAATAAAAATCAAAATCGAAGGAGGCCTAGGCCTACTGAATCAGCCTAGCACATGAGGAGTTAGCTTGGCTGAACAGATCACTCTCGACTGAGAGAAACAAGCCCAGCATTGTCCTGAAGTTTGTGACATCAGTGCAAACTGGAGCTGTTTCTGTCAGGGACAGCTTTGAATGCCATTATTGTATTGTTAGGTCTGATTGAATGTGTTTAAAATGTATGCAATTAATATGGGGGTGACGCGGGTTCGATGAGACTGGGTCATTTGCCGATCCTTCCCCATCTCTCTCCCCAGTCCCCATCCATTTCCTGTCTCTCCTCCACTGTCCTGTCAGAAATAAAGGCAAAATCCCCCTACAAAATATTTTAAAAAATAAAAATTAAAAAAACATAATGCAATTCAACCAGGAGCAGAGATCCTGTGTTGAGCAAGGCTCAGCAAAGCTCCTCTTAATTAACACACCTCTTTATCAGGTTGATGAGCTAATTAGTGAAATAAACTGTGTTATTATATGGTGTGACGTCATCGGTCGAATGCTCCATTCATTTCAATGGGGCTCCCCAACGTTCGCACGTCTGTTATTTGAAATAACGGGCGGGTTGGTCTATATCAGACCGCTGTCAATGGCAACAAGACTTTTCACTGCTAAAGCGACTTTTCAACAAGACTCTAATCAGCTGCTGTGATAGACAACACCTGTTGTCTAGGCTACCTGTTGCCTAGCGGTGTTCCACAACGGCACTGTTTTGTCTTGCGCAGCAACAATCTTTTGACATGAAAAATTATAATAAACTTAACATAAAGAATTGTCCCCGCCATGTGTGAATCATTTAAGTATATCCATATAATAAGCGGGTTAACGTTCGGCGAGTCGGTCGCTTTGTGGAATAGCAGCACTTCAGAGAGAACAAGACCCCTCCGCTCCGCATCGGGGTCTAAAGATTCTCTCTGTCGTGCTGCTATTCCACGGTAGCGACCTTCTCGCCGAACGTTAACCCTTACTTAACAGTGCAGGCAGAGGTGGGGCATGGTGACTGTTTTTGTCCTTTGACCCCAGGCTGTTTATTGGTCCATTAGTGTCCGTAAGATGAATGTCAATAATTAGGGTTGCCAACTGTCAATGAATGAAATACGGGACACTTCATCGTGCCAGGAGTCTGGTGGTCGTCCCCCAGAAAATTGAGCATTTCTTAGATGTAATTTCCTGCATTTTAATGTCCCATGTCCCGTTTCAGTTCAATACGCAACCCGTACTTTTATCAATACAGGACGATTCCGTAGGCCTATTTCAAGGGACGGTTGGCAACCCTATCAATAATGGAGATCTCCTTTCCTGCCACTTTCACATGCAAACGATGGACCCCATGGATGCCTAGGAAATCACATAGTGTGATATCACAAGAGGCCGCATCCTAGAGGGACGCTACATTCCAATGCGATGGCTCCAGCCACCACGGGCCCTGGCTCCATCTGCTGGTGGAATGTGAGATTGCACCTTGACTATATGGCTCCACCTGGCAGTGGGACGCGAGACTACTCCTTATCCTAGTGGTGCAGCACAGCTGCAGTCACTAAGCCCATACGACTTTGTTGCTGTCGACCAACGTTGACGGAAGCACGTGAGCGAGAACTTGTTGTCACGCTGTGGGTGTTATTAAAATACAGCGCATTTAAAGTCGGCCACAAATATGAACGAGACGATGAGCTCGCACCGGTTTGCTCTACTAACACACCACGTGTGAGGAGTGAGGGGACAGGCAGTGAGGAGGAGCTGAAGTGGGGACCTGCGCAAACTTGTGTAGAGGTGTGAGACAAGACCCATATACACACGTGAGTGAGTTGTTGACCAACCAGTTCATGGGCGCGTGACCTCGGAGGCAGTCCGCCGACGAGCGTTGAAGGGGATAAGCAACTGCAGAGGTTGCAAGATCTGACTGCAGCCGCATTCATCCCGCGATAGTTTTACACCATGTGACATGTCACCTCGTCAACGCAACGCCGACGAAATTTTGAAGTTTGACAGGAAATCTAACCGCATTTTCATCCAGGATGCATTGCTGTCTAAATGCGCATATCTGCGTTGATGTCATGTCGAATGTACTTAGTGATTGCAGCACTCAGCTGGAGCTAACAAGGGCCTGATTAGCTGGAGGTTATGTGTAGCAGCTGGACACACAGATAATGGAAGAAGGAGTTTGACGAGCAAGAGAGAAGGTTGTGCTCTCCTTTCTGAGCGGCTAGACTTCTGCGGAATAACTGCTGGAAATGAACTGTTAACCTTTAAGAGTGTACCGTCACGAATGTTCGGGCAGTGAAAGTCCTATAGAATCCTGGGGGTCATTCAATAAAATATGGAATTGTAGAATCTTGCATTGTTATAGAAAGCATTCTTTTCATAGAATGCTCAAAAACCCACACTCTTAACGTTAATGGAAATACTTACCTGGACTACTTATCTCCAAGGCTGCTGGGTCAATCAGACACTTTGGAACCCGACCGACACAGATTTCAATCCTACTTGGCGTGCCTGTTTTAGTAGAAAGGTAGCACCAGGCAGAACTGCATTTGTGTGAATTTGACACCAATATTAAGGGAGAAACAGACTAGCAAAGAAAGGTTTGCGTATGAGGGTAGGACACTATACATTCAGCTTTGATTATATCAGTCAGTGTAAGTCACAAAAAGATGTCTGTGGTGTCATTTGAAAGCTCTTTTGTGGCTCTACAAATGACACCAGCCCCATGGAATACAACAACCCTCAGAATATGAATTATGATAAATTGAAAAATAAAAAATTGAATATCAAAAAAAACTTATATTTTAAAATGGCCAGTTCCTTGTCTAAACGTAGCCTGCAATGTCATGAACAACATCTGAAATGCTGGTGTTTGGTTCTTTATTCATTTCAGAGATAATATAACTAAAAAATATGGCATCATGCAGATCACCTAGTAGTTATATGGTAATACCATAGTAATATCACATGACAGCATGTCTATCGGAATATGTTAAGGATGGAGATGGTCCATGAGGATGCAGGAAGTTCAGTTTCACCTCTCCAGTGCTCGGCATACATTCCTCAACACATGCTAGCCACTAGTTGACATCATATACAGCTACATCATACCCTTTGATGCTTGAACATTAAAAAAAAATCCTTTACTGAGCTTATTCTTTCAACCCTGCCTTTTCTGAATGCTGAAAATGGTCAAGTTTCCACTGTGTCCATTGACAATGGGCAGAAGCTGTATAGTTTTTGAGTACCTGGAATAGGGACAGACGAGGGTGCAGGGCCCACCGAGAAAATGCCCGTTTTGCCAGATGGCCAGTAGGACTGGGCGATTCACCCTCAAAAATATTTTTTCATAAAACTCAATTCACAATTCACAATTCGATTAAATACCCCCACCCCCTGAGAGAGAGAGAGAGAGAGAGAGAGAGAGAGAGAGAGAGAGAGAGAGAGGGAGAGGAGGCTCTGTTTGTGTGGCGGTGCCTCTGGTGTGTATGAGTGAAGCCTACTCGGACTGGACCAGTTTATATGGACATGGGGTAGCCTAAAGCTGGAGTTTTCAAAGTGGGGGCTGGGGACGCCTGGGGGGCCGTGAGGGGATGCCAGGGGAGCCGTGTCAGGTTGGCAGGGACAATATAGCTAAATTAAACGAATAATTGAATTAATTGAATAACCTAAGTAGCCAAGATAAACCAAAAATAGGCTTAAATCCCAGTGGAATAATTTTGTTCTTTACAATATTTATGTATTATGCTTTCTGTAGTACCTGAATGGTCTTAGGCATACACAAACTTTATCAAGGTGTGAAACTGGGTGCACAGAAAAAAGTGTGGCACGTCCCATGTCAGGGGGGGCTTGGCTGGAATCTACCGGTATGTGGAGGGCTCATAGTAAAGTTTGGGAACTCTAGGCCAAAATAGCCTATGTAATTTTATCTCAGAGCATTGCTAATAGAAATGACCAATTGGGATTACATTGAAAGGGGATAAACCCTCAGGCACTGTTGAGATTTGTCGTCACATGCCATCCATCCCCACAATATATTAATGATTTTTAAGCATTATATTACAGATGTATGGAGGCTCTTGTCCCAGATGAACACATTTAGCAATTGCCTGCTGGTTTCCTAATATAACTGGTACCTGCTGGTTAAACATGGTAATGCATCTGAATACACGACAGGGTTATTATTACTTTATAATCCCGGGCCCCTGGGCAGAGGAGGCCAGAATTGGGAATCGAACCATTGAGCAGTGCAGAGTCTAACATCTGTGATAACTGTCACCATAGTTGTTGTTTCAGTGGTGTCAGCAACAATACTGCCCTACAAAGGCAAAGTCCAACTGAAACCTTCAATGCCTTCAAAGCCTTGGTATTAGATTGATATTGTAGAAACTTCAAAATTCACTAGTCATATCTCTAAAACGGGACACATTTGGACCATAAGGTTTTGTAACAGTAACAGTAACAGTTTCATGAACAAACAACATCAATCGTCCCAGTAACAGTATAAAAGTCAACACAAAAGTCAACGTATGATACAACATAACTGTGACTCTGCAGCAGTTTCAGTGGTAATAGCAATCATAAGTAGCCATGGTACTACGTATGATAGGTAATTTGTGCATTTCTCCTAGCATGTCCAGTGTTCCACAGGCCAAATGTGTTCATGCCATCTTAAGTTTCCATTTTGGCTGAAACTAATATCCCTTTCCAGATTTGTTATTTTTCACAACTGTCCAAATACATTGTTGTAGTTATTTATTTCACATCAGGTGTTGGGCATTGTTCTTCATCTGAATAACCAAAGAGTTGTCCTTCATAATCTTTGCCCAGCCCTGAGGTGATCATTCATTCATTCATTCATTCATTCATTCATTCATTCATTCATTCATCCATCCATCCATAGAGCTTGAAAGTCCCGCCCCTTAGTTCCGCATTTCACGGGACCTAAGCTGACCATCTAATAACATGGTAGCGAGTAAATATCTTCTGATCTCAATCATTATATGCGCTGGGCTACAAATATGCTGTTTAAGAGGATAGATAAAGACTATTCATGCAGAAGTATCAATGTTTTGTTCCGAGGCCGTCTGCATAAATAATGTGAAGAAACACAGCTTTCTAAAAAGTTTGGAGGTTCGTACGAAGAATTAAACAAAAATATCAGAAACAACATATATGGAGCTCGTGGCACAACTCGAAGGGGATCAAAATATCATTTTAATACTGCCATTGGATTACGTGCTACGATTTTCGGCAAAAAACACTGTTGAGGTCCCATGAAATCGGGAGAAGTGACGTCACTTTCAAGCTCTATTCATTATCCCTTTTTTTTGTTGTTGTAAATTTGTAAATGTCCATGGCTGGCATTTTAAGTTTGTGACTTTTATTCATTCCATCATCATTTTCACTATTTCAATTGTCATTAAATAATACATTTGTCAATTTTATATACTTTTGCGAACATTAACAGCTGTCATTGTAAATTGGAAAGGACCAGTTCCTTTTTTCACATCAAATGAAAGTCCATTAGGTGGATGTTTTGGCAAATTTCCCCAATTTCAGTTGTTCATATTTGGTCCATAAATGTCCAAAAATTAGTTTTTTTCTTATTCAACAGAACCAGCTATGTCTTTTATTTTGACACTTACCGGTGGGAAATGCCACCACTTGAACCAATTCATGTACATGGGAATGATATTGAAACAGTAGAAGAGTACCTAGGTACAGTTATAGATAATAAGCTTACATGGAAAGAAAATACTCTTGCAAGATACTCAAAGGCACAACAGAGACTTTATTTTTTAAGGAAACTGCGTAGCTTCAAGGTTGATACTGTAATTTTAAGACTGTTCTATCTAACTTTTATACAAAGTGTGGTCACCTTTGCCATTCAGTGTTGGGGAGGTGGTCTTCCTGTTAAAAACAGACACATGCTGGACAAAATCACACACTTAGGTTGTAAAATAACTGGAACAGAAGTTAAAAGTATCAGGAAAATCTGTGATGAGTACACTACCAGCTTGGCATTAAAAATAGTAGATGATCCATCCCACCCCCTTTTCTTTGAATACTCCCTCCTCCCATCTGGACTTAGATACAGGTTACCGTTTTTTAAAACTAATAGAGGGTTAACATCTTTTGTGCCTGGAAGCATCCAACTGTTGAATAAGTGCAGACAGAGTTAATGTGATAACTTTAATATACTGAATGTATATAGGATTTTTAATTTAATTTAATTATTTATATTCTGCCAGGACTTTTTATTTTCATTTGAATTCTTTGTATGTTTTGTTTGTTTTTTAGTCTTGTTCCTTGTACAATGTCGTAATTGTGTGTATGTTCAAGTGTTCCCAAAACGCAAAACAAATTCCCCCTGGGGCAATAAAGGTATATTCATTCACTCATTCAAATGACATGGGAGCATCATTGCTGTTCCTAAGAAATGGGCAATGGGGACAATAAAATGCTCCTTATCAGAACATTGCGTGGGCACACACCTGTCTTGCACTTCCCCATGCTGTGGAATGCCCAATCGTACACGTGTATGGCTTGTGAAGACTTCTTTGGAAAATGACTATATCTCTCAGCATGGGTCAAGGCCAGTCCTAGATTGGCGAAATTCCAAACCGGTAAGGTAAGGTAAGGTAAAGTAAGGTATGGGTGACTATTTATTCCCAAAGGTAGATTTGGTTGCAGGTAAAAGTAAAGCTCACACAAACAACACAATACTGACATCAGTCACAATAAAAGCTTGCACGAACACCACAATACTAATGACAGAAGACCGTAACAAAACAAAACAAAACATGGACAACAAAAAAAACAACATGACAAGAAGACAAGTGCTCCAAACAAGGATATAGAAAACATAAATAAGCAAATAAATATAAAATAGATCTATAAAAACAGGGCTAAACTGTAAAAGTAGGACCCATGTGCTGTTCAGTGTTTTAATAGTAGAGGGGATAAAACTGCATCTATACCTGTTTAATTGTTTTAGCTCAAATAGTGCACATGCACTACTTGCAATAATAATTAATTTACAAGCTTAAAATAAATAACTGCAAAAAAACTAAAAAAAACTATCTCTCGGTGCCTTACTGTGCGCCTGTAAAGCATTAGGTCAGCTGACGCCCCTGACCTTTTGTTTTCCCTGTAGAATATTTGGGAAACATTTGAAGAATGACACCTTTGTAAACACTGGCTTTCAAAATTGGAAAAAAAGCTCTGGATGTCTATAGAGAGCATGAGAAATCACCAGCCCATAAGGCAAGCATGGAGTCTTGATGTAGTTATAAAGCCAGTGCGGCTCATGGCTGTGTTGTCGAGCAGTTGGATTCTGCAAGTGAGCGTGTGCGATGAGGGCATGCCCAGCGACAACCAGGGAAACTTTCTGGAGTGTATGAACCTCTTGAAAGAGTTTGATCCTTTTCTTCAGGCATACACTGTGTGCAGAAGTATTAGGCAAACAAGTTTTTTTATGCATATTGTCCGCCACCACCCTTTATGGACATGAACACCTATTGGATTTAAGCATTCAGGGTCATGCATATTGGTATAATAAGAGACGGTGTGATCGAAGGAGCCCAATACCCTATATCAGGGCAAAATTAATGTGCATAATTATTAGGCAACTTTGATTTCCTCTCAGAAAATGAGCCACAAAAGAGATCTAACAAACTCTGTAAAGACAATAAACAAGTTTGAAGTCTTCTAGAAGGGTGTGGCTGTCTTGAAATATTGGTCACATCCATCTAATGCACCGTTACAAGCCATCAGTGTCACATGACATGTGCTCACAAAGTAACTGCCAGATTGAGAAGAATTGAAGATGAAACTACCACAAAACTATTACCCTGCAGTGCTGTTATATTCCAGAACTGAAACCTACATCAAGTGTCCACAAGAACTTTGTATTCAGCACTCAGAGACATGGCCAAGGTAAAACAGGTTGAAACCTGAAGACCACTCAACAAGAAACTTAAGTCAAAACTGAGTCAAGAAATGTCTTTAGACAGTTTTTTCAATGGTTTTATGAACTAGTGAAAGTGATTGTTAATGGACCAGGTTGATGAGCCTATGGCTAGATCAGTAATGTGCACACTAAGATCAGTTCCCGAGTTCCACTCAAATACCAGCAGATTACTGCATAAATACCATTGTCTTCGTAAATGATGCGATTTTCTCCCTCTAAAAGATCCAGCCATGGGTTCATCCACCCTGTCTGTCAAGAGTCACTTTCCCAAGTCCATAATATCTTTGAAAACTCTGTCCCCAGGTATTTTTGACCAAGTCTTGACTTAATTAACTTGTTGAATGGTTGTCTGGTGTCATCCTATCTTACCTTGGCCATGTCTCTGAGCGCTCAATATCCTGTTCTTTTGGACACTCAGTGTTGCTTTCTGTTCTGGAATATGATAGGACTGCAGGGTAATGTTTTTTTCTAGCTTCACATTAAATTCTTCTCAATCTTTGGCAGTGACATTTCTTAAGAGACTGATGACTTTGTGACAGATTTATGGCTCTTTTTCGGGATCCGGATCCATGGCTCGTTCCTTTCAAAGAGCCGTTCAAAAAACTGGCTCTTTTGGCTCTTTTTTAAATTATTTATTCAGTGTTAAGAATGTAACATTTTGTCTCCACCTCAAGGTAATTTTGTCCAAACAACAACTGATTATTCTCCTGCTTCTAAAGACTGTTTTTGCCTCTCTTTGAGGCAAACAATTGTGTTTTTTTCCCCAAATTTAATTACTCTGGTCGAAGTCACGTGCTTAAAATGAATGAAAAATGAACGAAATAACGGTCGAGTGGCTCTCCCAGCTGTGATCCGGTTCCCATCGTTCACTTCAGGGAGCCGTTCAAAAGAACCAGCTCGTTCATGAACGATACACCTCTAGTTGACATTACGCATGATTTGCTAGAGGGCATTGCTCAGTTTGAGCTGAAGTTGCTTTTTTGAACACCTTACTAGTTCTGGTTCAATAAGTAAAGGGGATCTTCTAGCTCAAGTTTATTCATTTGAGTGGTTACATGGAACGTAAAAACAGGCCTACCAATGTTAATCTTGATGGAACTGGGAATGGTATTGGCCTGAATGCGATACAGACTCTTTGTCTTGTGAGGAACAGTCCTTTAATTTTTGGTGACCTCTTTATTAATAATAGCGCACATTGGACAAAATGCACTGTGTGTGCCACTGTAAAAGAAATGCACCCTGACCACAAAGTGGCGGAGGTATATGACCGTGCAAAGGCATTGTGCGAAACACAATAAGTCCCTGAGTCGTGTGTACCAAGACAAAGGCAAAAGCAAAGACGCCTGGAGGACTACGTAGTCGAGTCTAGTTGTGGGGCAGCGAGTGACAGGCAAAACCTTACCTAGACAGGATGATTGCTTAGCTGGAGTAGCGCTATTCCTCTCTGAACAGCATTGCTCTGAAGGGTGTTCAGGCCTGTAATCCAGGCTCTAGCACCTTTCTCAGTGAGGAAGACCTCAGAGGTCTGGCAGATCACTACAATCTTGATCTTACACAAGAAGATGTGTTGGTAGAAAGCAGGAGAGCCAGCCAATCACTGACATGTGTAGTGGAGTGCCGTCTCCTTTAAGGGTCGTTGTTGCCGTGTGGGGGACTGCTCGTTTTTCCGACGCCTCTTTGGTCCGATGAAACCCTTTGTCCCGACACTCATATGTTCCGACCAAGCGCTGCTTTAGTTTAGATTACCGTCATCTCTGATATGCGCTGTGATCATGCAGCTGTCTGTGACAGGTTAGGTCTAGGGAAAGTTTTGGTCAAGGCACAAATTTAAAACTCAGAAACATTGCAATACTGACAGGTTAGGCTTAGGAATGGTTTTGGGTAGGGCACAATTGTACAACTTGGAAACATTGCATTAAGGCTAGGTTTAGGGGTGGTTTTGGGCACAGCTTGACCAAGCGCCACATGTGCTCATCGCAGCCCATGCAGCTGAAGTCTTTGGCACCGAGAAAAACAGGGTTACGTGGCGCTATTCCGTCATGTCCCTATTCCGACGTTAATGTCTATTATTATATGGTTGTGACGTCATCTGTCGAATGCTCCATTCATTTCAACGGGGCTCCCCAACGTTCGGACGTCTGTTATTTTTCGATAACGGACGGGTTGGTCTATAACAGACCGCTGTCAATGGCAACAAGACTTTTCACTGCTAAAGCGACTTTTCATCAAGACTCTAATCAGCTGCTGTGATAGACAGCACCCGTTGTCCTGGCTACCGCTGTCAATGGCAACAAGACGTTCACTGCTAAAGCCACTGGCTTGTATACAAGTCAGTGGCTAAAGCGAATGTTTCATATCACTCAGGGGGTCCGGTCTTTTGTCACTCTAATCAGCTGCTGTGATGTACAACACCTGTTGTCCTGGCTAGCCTACCTAGCTGTTGCCTAGCGGTGTTCCACAACGGCACTGTTTTGTTTTGCGCAGCAACAATAACATTAAATAGGTCTAAAGAAATGACCCCGCATGTGTGAATCATTTAAGTATATCCATATAATAAGCGGGTTAACTTTCGGCGAGTCGGTCGCTTTGTGGAATAGCAGCACTTCAGAGAGAACAAGACCCCTCCGCTCCGCGTCGGGGTCTAAAGATTCTCTCTGTCGTGCTGCTATTCCACGGTAGCGACCTTCTCGCCGAACGTTAACCCTTACTTGTCGGAATACCGACACGTTTTCCACCGTCCGCCGCTAATCCTACATGCCGCTATTCCGACATTTTTTTAAGTAGCCTATAGGCCTAACCCTAACCCTAACCCTAACCCAATTTCAATGGCACACCGCTCACATGCCATGTGAAAACCCGCTCAAATTATATTTTTAAAATAAATTGCTGCGTGCCAGTAAGCCCTCTCCAGCGCAATCGCCTTGTTAGTGTATCAATGGGACATTATGGAATATTGACGCGTCGGATCAAAGAGGCGTCGGAAAAATGACATGCTACCGCCATGTGGCCTCACGGCCCACGTCACCACGCCTTTGTATCGTGCGCCTGGGGGCAAATTCTTATATATAGCTAGTTGCCATCAGCCGGCAAGCGCGCCGGGTCACCCCCTGCGTTTTCCCTGCCACAAGCGGCAGCTCGGCTTGGGCTATTATCCTTCTCCTACCCTCGTTGAGGAGAGTCTGGCATCGCCACCGTTCCGGTAGAGGGATGTCGACCGGCTTCGTGGTCACGTTCTCATGTTAGCCTGCTACTGGCTGCTAACATGGCATCTTGCTTGGTTACAGGTTGTGCTCTCAGGCTGGCGTGTTATTCCTCTGTATCGTGAGTCCATTCACTCCTACTGGCGAATTATTCAGTGGGTTATATCCTCTTCATCGTGCGCTTACCTGCACTACGGCTGGTGCTAGCTACTTTTTGGAGATCAGAGCTAATCTGCAGCCCTGCTTACCGTAGGCAACCCTTCTGACGGCGGCGCAGAGTCACAATTATGTTGAAAAACAATATTTTGTCACTGAAAATGTGCATTTAAAAAAGTTGCCAGATGCACCAAAAAGTCGCTAATTTGGCAACACTGGGTTGATTCAATGATCCAGTGTTTATCCACCTCGGCATTCCCGATTCCTCTCCTCAGCTGTCCACAGCCCAGCCACACGTTCGGTGCATGCTAGCACCAACTTCGGGTGAGTAAAGCCGGGCATACACTGTGCAATATTTTCACTCGTGGGTATTCAGCTCCTGCTCACACTGCACGATGGAATTTCACTATTTAAAAGTTCACATCTCACGACTGACGTCCTCACACTATAAGAGCCGACAGTCAGATGTGAGCCAAATGCTTCCACTGTGCAACACGACAGGCATGTTTCCCCGGTCTGCAGAGGAGGGAACATGCGCACCTGAGGTGGAGATGAGGTCACACTCAACAGCGAATTGCACGGCCCTATTAATTTGTGCACGTGAAGTGTCAAATCGGGTCGTAGCACTGCTTTAATTGTGCAATTTACGCACGAGGCATGACCAGGATTTCAAACAGTTTTGATTTTCTTCCGACCCTGCGATTGCACGATCGTGAGGTGAACAGTGTTGCCAGATGTGTCTGACCAAATCCCGCCTAAAAGGTTCTCAAAAACCGCCAAAATGCGCTAAATTCCGCCCAAATTCAACAAATTACATTGACTTCTATGGGCCCAAAACGGTTTAAAAAACCGCCAAATGGCCAATTTTTCCCATTTTTGCCCGCCGACGCTCATCTCAAGTAGCCCAATTGGGCGGGCACCCGCCCAATCTGGCAACACTGGAGGTGAAATCGCTTGTCGTTACCCCATGTACAATGCACGATGCGAGACTCATGATTGACCTGCAATTGAGCAAGAAATCGGCCCGAATCTCGTGCGAAAAAAGTCGTGCGAGTGCCAAATCGGGGCAAAATCGTGAGAAAAGTTGCACAGTGTAAGCCCAGCTTAAGACTGCCCCTCATAATGCCGCCGCCATCGTAGGGGGCAGGTTCCCAGCAAGGCAGCCGGGGGTCCAGGGACAAACGGGGTCCGATGCGTCAATGTTCCGAACATTTCCCATTGATCCTACAGCACTTAGTCTCCGATAACTTTTTACCAATAAAATGAAACCCTTTGTTCCGACAATCAGTGTTGCCAAGTCCGCTTATTATAAGCGACCTTGGGCTTCTTTTTTTGAGCAGTCGCTTTTAATTTTGTTAAGTTGCGGGTTGCGGTTTTTTTGGGCTTGTTCTTTTCAGGGTTGGGCTTGCTGTTTTCTCCTGCTCTGCCGGTGATTTGAATGTGTTTGGATGTGTTTCTCAATGGCAACTCGTTTTTTTCTCACTCATCCTTACAGGTGACCCTACTACAAAATTGTTAACTCCCACTTTCTGTGGTCACTTGTGGGGATTTTCGCTGCCACGCAGACCCCCACTAAGAGCAAGGTCTTCCCTGACCAGGCACGCGACTGACAACCCACCCCTTCGGTCGCTTCTTCTTTTGGGCTTGTTTTTAGGGCGTCAGTCGCTTATTTGTCATAGAAAATCTGGCAACACTGCCGACAATCCAATGTTTCGACCAAAAGCTGCTTTAGATCACTGTCATTTCTGACAGCCTGCACAGTGCTAATGCAGCTGTCTGTGACAGGTTAGGTTTAGGGAAAGTTTTGGTCAAGGCACAAATTTAAAACTCAGAAACATTGCAATAGCCTAGGCCTACTAACAGGTTATGTTTAGGGGTGGTTTTAGTAAGGGCACAGCTAGTCCGACTCAGTGCTCGTCGCAGCGCATGCAGCTGAAGTCTAATTGGCACCGGGAAAAGCAGGACATACGACCTGGGATAATGACCAACCCCAAACAGCCATTGGTCGGAACATTGAGCGGTCGGAGCAAAGGGTTTAATTTAATTATTTCGAGTTAGTGGGCTGTAGGATCAATGGGAAATTTTCGGAATATTGACGCGTCGGACCAAAGAGGCGTCGGAAAAATGACATGCTACCGGGAGAAGCATCCAGAATGCCGAGGTGGATGGTCACTGGATCATTGAGTCAAGCACTGTAGAGAGCGCCAGTAGGAACGCAAGCTGGGCAGGGCGTGGGGAAACCACGGACGGCGGGAAAAGGCCAGCCTTTTTGCCTTCGGCAAGAATGGTAAATGTTGACGTGATGGAACTACAAAGGATGAGACTACCCATAGGGGAGGACACTCTCTCCATTCCTTCAGAGAACCGGGGACATACGTGTCCTTCAGTTATGGGTTGTGTGTGTGACTATAAGGTTATGAGTTTGGAATGCCAAACTAGAACTGGCCTTGACTCATGCTGAGAGATATGGTCATTTTCCTAAGAAGTCTTCACAAGGCATACTGTACACGTGTACAATTTGGCATTTCACAGCATGGGGAAGAGCGTGGGGTTGGGGGGGCAACAGCAATGATGCTCCCATGTCCTTTGGAATAAAGGCATTGTTAATTATTAAAAGTGTCAAAATAAAAGACATAGCTGCTTCTGTTGAATAAGCAAAAATATCGACATTTATGGAACAAATATGATCAACTGAAAGTTGTCAGAATACATTTTATGTCGAAAATTGGGGAATTACTAATGGACTTTCATTTGATGTGAAAAAGGAACTATGTCATTTCCAAAAGTAAGCCTATATAAAATGGACAAATATCAGCCTATTTTCGGACTATTTAAATAGTCAAAAAGGATGATGGAATCAATGAAATAATTAATAAAACTCACAGACTTACAATGACAGCTATGAAAGTTTACAAAAGTATAAAACTGTTGAAAAGAAAGATTAAATTGAATGACTGACTGACTGAATTCATTCATTCATTCATTCATTCATTCATTAATGATGACCTCTTTGGTCTGCAGGTTATGATCACATTCTCCTGTGAAAGGGAAGTGTATTGGACAGAGACAGAGATAAGACAGAGATTGTATAAACCGAAACTTCTCAGCTGGTAGCATGAAAATGCAAAGCAAGTGGAAGCAAGCAGAGGAACAGCAGGATCTGTTGGTGGTAGCCATCACAGAGGTTACATGTACCTGTTTTTGTCTATACTGCAAATGGATTCAAGCTCCAGAAAGCATACCTGCAACCGAGACTTTGATGAACAAAGCACACATCACCCTACTTGACCCTACCGTATCATCACATACAAAAAATTGTTGCATCACCGGTACTCTCTGTTTGGTTTTGAAAAGTAACTCATAAGGCCACAGGGGCATTAAAAAGACAACAAGCTGGCAGATCCGGTACTGTGAAATGTACTTATGGTGTATGGATTTTTCGCCACTTTGGTTGGGTGTGTGATGTGATTTTTTTTAGAACAGTCTACAATAAGAAATGCACAGTTTAAAAAAAAACATGAAGTGGCTATGGTATTACAGTGTGTGGGCAGGTTTATAGCCATGAAACGTAATAAAATGATACTTAAATACGTATATATATTTATATGTAACTGTACATTTGTGTAACAGACCCCTTGATCATTATATGGATTTATTTGTGTCTGTTCATGAAATTGATTTTGAACAGAATTAGCACTTTTATTGCTGGGACATGTTTTTGTCAAACTTTCAAGAATCAGTGACTGATTTTAATTATTATGACTAAGCAAAGGTAGAATGTACTTGAAAAGATCGAGTTGGGTAACTGTAGGTCCTAAGTCTAATTGACCATTGTTAGAATACTGGGTGTTTGCCAAAACTACCTTCCTAAGAAACTGTGGGTATGGCTCTATGGTAGCTGACACAGTATATAACACATACACTCACCTCACACCTCTCACACACTCACCAGACCTAACACACTCCTGAGCTGAGCACATCACTTCACTCCAGAACACCACCTGCTCCAACCACCAGCATTCAGCAACATGGTGAGTTTCACTATTTTATACATAAAATATGTAATGTAATCTGCAAATGTAACTTTTACATAATCTTTTACAGATTTCCTTATTTGTCTACCTGTCTGTCTATCTGTATGTCTTGTGTGTAATTATTGCTCTTATGTGCATGCGCATACGGATGCGTGTTACATGTTGTGATTGACAATAATGTACACTTTGACTTTGGGTTTTCTTTCTGTTCAGGTTGTCACTTTGACCACTGAGACGCCTATGGAACCGGGCAACAAACTACAGATCTCTGGCATCATCCCCGAGGATTCCCAACGGTAAGTAGCCATCCCTACCTCACACAGTGTTGCCAGATTGGACAGTTGCCCTCCCAATTGCGCTACTTGGGATGGCCGTCTGTGGGTTAAAACGGGAAAAATTGGCCATTTGGCGTTTTTTTTAAGCCGTTTTGTGCCCATAGAAACCAATGCAATTTGTTGAAATAGGGCGGAATTTAGCGCATTTTGGCGGTTTTTGAGAACCTTTTAGGAGGGTTTTGGTCAGACAAATCTGGCAACACTGACCTCACAGCACCTCTCTCTCTCACACACACACACACACGCACACACACCTCATCTCTGTCACACAGAATTTCAGACATACCCCTATAGGTCTTAGACATCGCATCTTTCAAGGCCAAGTAGTAAGTAACCACCTTCAAATCATTTTCTAAAAATCTAAATAATAGTGTGTGTGTGTGTGTGTGTGTGTGTGTGTGTGTTGCTGTTGGCTATTTATTTGAATTTTATTGGTTATTGGGTCAGAGAAGGGCCCCGGACATTTGTGAAAATTTGGAATAAGTTGGGAACCCGCTGTCTACAGTATGCTGACCTACAAAGACAAAGTGCAGTAACTACGCCAACATTTAAACTCAGGCCTTCAAAGTATTGGTATCAGGTTGGTTGTTGAAGTTATTGTATTTTTAACATAAAATGCCTCTAAAATGAAACACATTTGGTCCATAAGGATTTGTCACAGGATACATGAGGTCTAAACTCAATTTTGACTATATGTAGCCTAGCCACTGCACTTTGCCTTTGTAAGGCAGTAAGGGTAAAGACACCACACCAGCTAAGAAGACTGTGTCACACGTGCACGCACGCGCACACACACACACACACACACACACACACACACACACACACACACCTCAATCCTCAAGCTTTATAACTGTCCGGGATTGATCACTCAAACCTCTCTCTAACCTTGTCATACCCTACAATTATTAAGCCCTCTGTGCAACTATTTATATGGATACAATAATACAAGTAAGCATAGAGTAGCGGCTATGTGGATACAAAGGATAATAAAAATAATTACAAGTGCAATCAGAGATGGCAACCTGACCTGCTTTCCAGTGCTAGATGCACATGATGTTGTGTGGTGGCGCCACCCTCAGGCAACCCAAAACACTGCAGGCGGGTACACAGACAGACAGACAGACAGGGTACTTGCAATACCTGACCCGATAATAATGAAATTGACGTAATAGTTGCACTAGTTATGAGTCTTGTGTCACTACAGTGGCGCTGTGTGTCTTTGATCAGATTACTGGCAATAATAATGACTCTAATGACATGCCTTGTGTTAAATAGTGTTGTTGAGGCACTAACTGTGTCAATTATGTGTCAGTAACGTGTCTGAACAACAATGAATGATTAATGCGTGACCTGCATCATCATCATACTGTGTGTCTTGTGTGATTCAGCATTCAAGTGGGACTGGGGAGCAGCCGGAAAGATTTGTCATTCTACATGGATGTTCGCTTTTGGAACAACACAGTGGTGTTCAACACCAGAGAGGACGGGAAGTGGGGCAAGGAAATCATACACGCCAACCCTTACAAGCGAGGCAGCGAGTTTGAGGTAAACTAGAGAGATGCTAGCAGATTGCTATACTGTAACTACACATATGCAGAGTACAAACATAATTTACTCATATACCTTCAGGATTATACCCTCATTACTGATCTACATTCCCATTTTTGGAAATAAACTCATATTAGCAGTTACAGTAACATTGAGTCCTATGAGACCAGCTAGCCGCCAGCTGGTCTCATACTCGATGTTAACCGCTAGCAAGGAGGTCAAATTTGCACTGCCATACTCAGCGGTTGAAAGTACGAGAGAAAGGTAAACCTCAATAATTTAACTCAAGGGGAGGTGTAATATGAGCTTATTTCCAAAAATGGGACAGTACCACTTTAACCATCAAAGAATGTAGATCAGTAATGTATCCTGATTTGCGATATAAACTCGTTTGTAATCCATGTGTCATCCTTCGTGATTGTGGTGCCTGATGGGCCAGTGTCATACTGTTTTCTTCATAGGTCACTGTGGACTACACTAAGCACAACTACGTAGTGATGATGGGAGGGAATACGCACGTGACTATACCTAACCGCCTGAACACACACAGGACCAAGCAGATCATGATGTCCGATGATGTGGAACTCCATGGCTTCTCCTTGAAACCCTCCAACTAGGCCGGCCGGCCACACAGCTGTTCTTGTAACCGAAGGGCATCCACATTGCTAGTTAGGCCGTGGCTAGTTACATGATGGCTAAAAATGTAACCTCTACAAATATTCAGTGAAAATAAATACATTGGCACAGTTATTTTTGTCTGACTGGTGTGTGTGCAATTTTCATGTTAGTTTGTGTCAAGGCTAATTTGTTCTTGTAGTATTGAAGTTTATATTTATTAAGTATTGAAATCATAAAATCTCAGACAGCTGCCACACCTGTGCTCTCTCTCTCTCTCTCTCTCTCTCTCTCTCTCTCTCTCTCTCTCTCTCTCTCTCTCTCTCTCTCTCTCTGTATTGCACTGTTAAGAGGAATCAAAGAGGATGGAATTTTAATCAAGAGGAATCAAAACACGGCCACNCAATGCAAAAGTGTGTGCTCAAGTTGCCCCCTCCTTCTTCTTCTCTTTTTGAGGTGTTCGCACAAAACGTGCGCTACCGCCATCTACAGTGCTAAGGGGATTTAATTTACTCTCAACCTCAGGACTCCGAAGGTCTCCTAACCGAAGGTCTCCCAAAGGGGCGTTCATCCGACATAAAGTGGATACCGGAAAAGAACCAAAATGACGTATCTCTGTCTAGAATATCTCTGGTGCAATACCACAGCTGCCAGTCCTTGTTAAGTAGCCACAGGCTAACTATTGTCTTGAGGCCTTCTGTGGTTAGCTACAAGCTATTTACTCTTTTTACCATTTCTCGCTGAATACTAGAATTTAGGATTAGGATTAGCATTACCTATAGATTTTATGAGACTGACCTTTCATTGCATACCGACTGATTCAATTATGAATTAGTACATCATTCATAACTGAATATATCCCAAATGTTTTCTAGTACAGTGCACAGCAATAATGAGTACACCGCTTTTGGAAAGCAAAAAACACAAAATGTATCTCCACAATATGCATAGACCAAGTTTAATACAATGTCTTTTGAACATATGTACAGCATAAAAGTATGTTTTATAATGTGAAATATTACATACTTTACAGTTTTGAGCTAATAGGGTGGTGCAGAAATGAGTACACCCCAATGAAAGTCTCGGAGGAAAGCCACATTTTAGTAAGTGAGCAAGTATTTAATCAGTCTCAGAAGAGTTTAAGGATTCATAACACAGTTTTCGATCAAACAGTTTGCTAGAAAACAGTGTTTTGCAGACAAACCTCTTCCCATTTCCAGCTGTAAGCAATAACACTGCATGGAAGAGAAAGAACAAGGCCTGACAAAGAAAAAGAGTTATACATCAGAAGGGTCAATGCTAATAAAAGACCACCAAAGCTTTACTTATCAGTCAAAAAATGGTATCTACTGTGGTCCAAAACTTTAGGACAGATGCATCTTTTCTCTCAATCTCACTCCTCTGACCTCTCCTCTATCTCTCTTCTCTTCCCACCAATTCTACCCTCTGTTCTACTACATCTCTGTCCTCCTTCCTCTCCACTCTCCTCTCTCCCCTTTCTCTTCTCACCTCCACCTTCTCCTCTATCCCTCATCTCGACTCCTCTCCTTCCTCTTCTCTATTTCTTCATTTCACATCCACAAAGACTTTAGCCAACCAACCTGTTTATTAAAGACGGTTAAGTATACAATACATCTGGGAAGAGAATCGTGAACATGTGACACACGGCAGAGTATTTGCCAAACTTGTTTTTAGTGTAAGAAGACATTACAAAAAACAAAAAATATAAAGAAAGAAATAAAAGAGCAAAAAGCCTGCAATCTGGTAAAATCTGTTAATCTGGTAGTTTGTTTTTTTTTACAAGCAAATGTAAAATATGTAAAAAATTAAAATATATTCTATGGCTATGTGCCTGGTCTACACTATGTACCATGCATGCCTGCACACTTTGCAGTAAAATACTTTTTAAAGATTTTATCCCATCTGTTATTATGTAAAAAAGAGTAAATGACACATTTGTGAAAGGAAACATGGACATTTGGACAGTGGACACACATCAATACAATAAATGCACAATCAAACAAATCTAAGAAACAACCAAAATAGCAAAAGTACCTGACAGCGCCTCACACAAATCTTGCAAATGTAAAATATTCTGTGGCACAGCTTTTTTTCTCTCTTTTTTTCCTTTTCTTTTTTTTGGCAAGGCAAGTCTAGAAGTCACCACAGCCTGCAGACAGCCATCTCCACCTTCCTGCCCACCTCCCACCCTTCTCTCTCACTCAGGCTTTTCCTGAAGGTATGATTTTATAAATGAATACAATATACTCATGAATACAATAACATTTCATTTTAAAAAAAGAAGAGAAAAGGCAACATGTGTGTGTGTGTGTGTGTGTGTGTGTGTGTGTGTGTGTGTGTGTGTGTGTGTGTGTGTGTGTGTGTGTGTGTGTGTGTGCGTGTGCGTGTGTGTGTGTTTTGAGTTCAGATGTTGCCTTCAGCCTCCTCCACGTCATCATAGATGTCTTCATCTCCAATGTCCTGCATTTCCATCTCCTGACCACCAGGGGTTAGCGCTTCTCCTCTCCTTCTTAGCTTGAGCCAGATCACAGCAGCCACCAGCCCCAGCAGCACACAGCCCAGCAGTGACCCGTACACCCTGTAGAAACCATTGTCCACACTAAACGGATCCCTGTACACAAGATAGATTTCCCTCTCAAAGCAAACGTTATCTTGACCGTTCCTGGTAGTATACTTGCTATATCTTGACATGTATACCCCGCTGTCCTCTGCTGTGAGGTTGCAGGTGAGCAGAGAGTAATTAGAGCTGTCCACAGTCACTCTGCCCCTCAGATCCTTAGGCATGGCCACAGACTTATTCCAAGAGTCTACAATCAAAAGCTGTTGTAGACCCTTCTGATAGTACCACTGGAGTAGAGGACCTTCAAAAAATAAAGATTGATTGTTTGCTGCAACATCCAAGCGAACACTTTCACCAAGAGAAAACATCACATGCAAGGGGGAGACTGTTGAGCAGAGATAAAGCCAAAGTACTTTCCTTCTACTATGTCCTTCACATGTATATTCTCCCGAATGTTGTTGTGATAAAGAGGGAACGATGAGGGAGTAGTCTCCAGTCTGGCCGCCGTTCAGCATATACATCACTTCCTGTTGGAGGGTCTGATTGTCGCTGGGCCTGACATCCCCAGTGGGAGAGGACCAGTGCACTCGGCCAGGCATCTCCTCCCGGAACACACATGGCAGAGTCAGGTTCTCATTTTGATGGCCAAAGACATGTTTGGGAATTATGTACATGTTGTACCTGATTAGAGTTTGGCACTGAGCTTCTTTCCAGATTGTGCAAGAAAACTCATACGTTTCATCGCTATTTAACTCTGAGTAATTGACCAGAGATGCGTTGAGATTCACCTGCAGCCGTTCCCTCAGATGCTCCTGGAGTGGTTCCAGTGACAGGTTGGAGTCTAGGACTAGAGTGGGAGTCCCACGATGTTGATACACCTGTATGCTGGTCCCATTCCCCAGAGCAGAGTCAGACCTATACAGTACACCGCTATCTGCATATATGGAGCCAAGTTAATTCCTCTCATATTTTCCACAGACAATGAGGCGGAAGCTGCCGTTTGCTGTGACGTTTCCTTCACTCAAGATATCATACCTGTAGTCTCCACTCTGCGCCAAAGTAAG
>NC_085874.1:8184537-8187037 GCF_034702125.1 Engraulis encrasicolus
TATGCAAGAACTATTTAGATGCCCCACCCCCCCAAAAAAAACACTTAATAATTATTTGGAGCCCTCCAATGCCCTTTCTTTGGTGCCCCCTCTCTCTGGCGCCCCCCTGCAACGCATACATCGCATATACTGTAGTTGCGCCCCTGTGGACACACTCACCCTCTGTGCGATCTCGCGCTCCACTATGACGTCCTCAATGGCAAACATCTCGGAGACGGGCCTCTCCTTCACCGGCTCCTTGCGGACGCGCTCCTTCACGCTGCTGAGATCGGGCTCTGAGATGGAGGGCCCCAAACCGGACGCCCCCGCGGGCCCCGCGCCCAGACCACAGCCTCCTGCTCCTCCAGTCACCCCCCCGGCCTGAGCGTGTGTGTGTATGTGGGGGTTGCTGTGGCCGGGCGTGTGTGTGTTGGTGTCGTGTGCGTGTGTGTGTTGTCGTTGTGTATGGGCCGTTGCTGCGGTGTGTGTGTTGGGCTGTGGTGGGGCTGGAGCGGTGTGTGTGTGCATGTGTCCGTGTGTGTGCGTGTTGAGTCCGGGGTACTGGGGCGGCGGCTTGCTGGGCAGCTTGGCGAGGGCCGCCTGCAGCTGGGCATCAATATCGTCATGGAGACCGGGGATGCGCACGTCAAGCTCCTCCCCTTCCTCCTCAAGCCCCTCCTCCTCCTCGCTCTCGCTCTCGCTGCTGTGCACCAGCATGGTGGCGTTGGACAGGGTCTTCTGGTGGGCGTACGCCTCCGCTTTCTGAGCGGGCATTGGCACGGACGCCTCTTTGGGGGCCTGCTGAGGCTGGGTGGGAGGGGCCTGAGGCTTGGTGGGAGGGGCCTGGGCGGCGGCTGTTGTGCTCTGCTCTCGTAGTGTGTTGCGGCGTAGCAACTGAGAACCCCCGCTGGCCCCGCCCCCGCTAACGCTAACCCCCCGTGCTAGCAGAACCTCCATACTGTGCCGCTTGGTCAGGTTACTCAGGTTGTGTCTGCTGCTGCTCCTGCTGCTGCTGCTGCTGTTATTGGTGGTGGTGGAGCGCTGACCTGGAGCTCCCCCTGGTGGAGAACTGGTATCCTGCAGGACCAATCAAGATTACATTAACAATCACATGCACAGTCACAGTCACAATCACAATCGCAACATTAACAGTCACATTCACAGTGAGAATCACATTCACATTCACATTCAGTGAATTACTTAAAATCCCATATCGTCCTATTTCTCATGTCAGCCGTGACTGAAGTGTCTTTGAGGCAGGCACCTGACATCACATGGGAAATTTAGTGCATTTGAATGTGATTGTGTATGTGAGCCCGTTATCTGTGACGTTTTCCCAGAGCAGCAGCAGGGGAAGTGACACAGAGAGGAGCACACAGACACAGGTAACACACACACACACACATGTCTGACAGAGAGTGACACAGATAACGGTGGCACCCACACCAGGGGCCTGTACTACTAGCTAGGTTACGGGTTACTTTGAGAGTAACTTGGTCATGTGCAGTGTAACTTCCCAAGTAACCCATACTACTAAAGTCAGATATGTTTGAACAGAGGTAAGCTGCCGAGGCAATTTACTCCGCATCTCAAATATGGTACTGGAAGTTTATGTTCTTGGTTAAGTTCGGGTTTAGCTACTCCCTGTCCCAAATCTTGAAACAGATTGGCCCAGGCAGTGAGGATTACTCTGCCACGTAACGGCGAAGAACACATTCCAACATTCTTCCGCCTCTACTGACGAACTTTGTCAGGAAAATTAACGCTCACGTTCATGTTCATTTACAATCATGTGTGATTGCAGAGTTGGTTACTAATGCCTTGTGACTTTATACTTTGTACAGACTCCGCCAAAATTTGTGCTGGTCCAGTTTAGGCAACTCGAGACAAACCAACATCTAAATCAGTGTCGTAGTACGGGATACCACCAATCAAGCTAGCCTGGTTTTGTCAATCCCGGTTTACCAAATTAACCCTGGGTCACTTCTGGGTAGGTTGAACTCCATACGTAGCACAGGCAAATGGACTGCAACCAATACCCTGCACCTAAATGACTTTTCCCACCTGTGCCAAGCGTATACAGTATTACAGTATTACTTACTACTACAACTACTACTACTAATATATAGTAATATACTATAATAGTAGAGATTTTCTGTTGGCACCTGTGCTGAGCACTGTGCTGTGGCAGCATAATAATAATAATAATAATAATAATAATAATAATAATAATAATAATAATAATAATAATAATTATAATTATAATTATAATAATATATACAAAAATGACCTGTGTTGAGCGCTGTGCTGCCCCTAGAGGCTCCTGCAGGGAGTGTCTGACGGCGCCGCAGCTGCAATAGAAAAATTAAGGAAATACATTTAGTCAAGATTTTTCACCCACTTACGCACAAAAATGTTATCCATGGCACTATTTCTAAACCCAGATGCTCTGATTTCTCACAATTACCTCTGAAGTTATATCCGAAGCCTATCACTAATTCTCTGATGTGATACTTTTTGC
>NC_085874.1:8199537-8232037 GCF_034702125.1 Engraulis encrasicolus
TGCGTTGTTTCATTGTCAGGTATGTGAATACAGCGATTCTTGTGCGCCGTCATTTAAAGTTGAGGCAAAATGTCCCATGCCCATATGAAGGCTGTGACTTTGAAACCCCTGTGTATTCAACCTTTAAGGCACATAAAAGCAGAGTGCATAGTGAGTGTGCTGCTCCATTCAAACCTGAAGTCAGAACAGTTGCATCACAAGATGGAGATCAACAGTCTGAAAATGGAGAATATGGGCTCAGCAGATAGCATAAATGATCTTGAAAATCAGTTAGCGTAAGCAGTAAGCAGTTAGCAGTCAGCGTAACCTTGCTTTGCTTTTTTTGAAAATGCAAACTGTCCCACATATTCCAGAGTATGCTGTCCAATAATTAATTCTGTCTCTTAATCAGATTCATTTACTGTCACACCCAGTCTTACAGACTGCAATCCAAGACATAGTGAAGCAGTATTGTGTTAATTTGGATGTTAATTATGGTGTCACTGAAATATTGAACGCTGTTCTGCAAAACAATGTCCTGTTGAAACATACAGATAAAGATGGATCTCTATCAACAGCTAGCAAGAGAGCATCTTACATAGCACAGCAATTTCCAATTATTATGCCAGTCGAATATCCTCTGTATAAAAGTGGTAATTCTGTTGTCTATGTTCCCATACTGCAGATGCTTCAAGCTTTGCTGAGCCATAACGACATCTTGGAGAAGGTACTGCATCCAGAGACCTCACCTGAAGGCTACCACTCATTCAGAGATGACACTTGTTTCAAAGGTAATCCTATCCTGAATGTGGATGAATTTAGGATTGTTCTGGGGCGATATATATGAGTATGATCACAAGCTGTTACTGTTACCTTTCCTAATATGCGGTGTATTCTGTTTTTACTGTATTTCACAGGTTGTCTCAGAGTTCAACAGAGTGGCAACTTAAAGACTTTTTGACGTCCTGGATCGTCACACTGCCCGTTTTGTCGAACTCTTCAAATCTAAGCATGGAGTTGTTGGCGAGAGGCTCCAAGAACTCGTGGGACAAACGGACCTAAACGGTAAACATGCTCTAAATAGACAACCTATATAAGTCATTGCATCCTTAATATTGGTGTGAGATTTGCAGTTTTTGGGTCTTACCTAGCATTAAAATAAATGCTGGTTGGGCCCAAAAGTCAGATGAAATGACTCCTACTCTACGTCATAGACAAGACAACATTGAAATGCACACCTCCTTTTGCCAGGTGCGTAGGAGTGGATCCACTGGGTCACCAATGTATAGAAACAAAGAAGTCCCCGCACACTGTTCACATTTGCATTGAGTTTTTACTGGCGACGTTTCGGTCTGTGACCTTTCTCAAGCAATTCAACCATTGCTTGAGAAAGGTCACAGACCGACAGGTTGCAAGTAAAAACTCTGCAAATGTGAACAATGTGCGGGAGCTTCTTTGTCTCTGTAAAAGTGATTCCTACCATTACGTCAATAATGCAATGTATGTGGTGTTGTTCACTTCTAGAAACAAGATGTGGTGGCTCTATGCACACTAATACTCCGCGGTCTCCCAATCCTTCTTGGTGATGCCCCCACAGACTTTTACAACACCTGCTTGGTAAGTTATGGATGTAGAACAATTAGCTGAAGATACAGCTTGAAAAATAAAGGGAACACCAAAAATTGCAATGCAACTCCAAGTCAAACATTCTGTGATATCAGCCTGTCCGGTTAGGAACAAACATTGTTTGGGAATACATTGGGAATACATTTTGATTACTGTTAAGCAAATCTAGCAAGAAATTAGTAGATGTAGAGGTAATAACAAAGATATATACTAAAAATAGTTGCTATGCAAGGTGACCTTGTGCCTAAGTAACACTACTTGATATATGGTTAATGCCGTGTACAGTATGTCATGCTCGTTTGTGTATTTTAAAGTGTACCTCCGGGATTTTGGACACCAGACCTCATTTCCGAGTCAGCCAGGGTGTAAACAATGTGTCCAGAATGTTTTTTTCACATTCCATGCAGTCCTTGTGAATTCTCATATCCATGTTACTAAGCTAGCGCAAGTGGACGGAAATGGTAGTAGCCTGCCCCCAAAAATAGTCTTATCCAGTTGCAACAACATTCAAAACAACCCCATTATTATGCCAGACTGCAAGTGTAAATACTTGTCTTGATAGAATGAAGTTTGAAATTAAACCAACATTGCAATCATGTTTGATCACCATCAGCAATTTGTGTTCCGGTTTGAAAGCTTGACAGCCGCGGAGTGATATTCCTAGTACAAATCCTAGCTTCGTTTGACACATCCATAACTTTTCCATAGAGCGAACTCCAACATCTTTGAAGTTTGTAAAACTGAACGGTTTTCCCCTCTCCCTGACCTCGCTCGCAAACATCAAGAGTAATGCTTTCTGTCCGACTTTGTAAACCTTTCGTAACATTGAAACATATGCCATAACAATGTTTGGTTGTTACTAGATGACCCGTGTGTCTACACAGCATGTTGGCGAACAGAACGCACACTCTTCTCCCTTTCATCCTCCCATTCCATCTCGTCTCAAAAAAACATTCCATGTAATAATAACTAGAGCTACGAGTGACATATTTCACAATGTCAAGCCAGATCACATAGCGTTGCGTAACGTATGAGTCCATACGGCAATTCTAATGCCATTTGTTATAGCAATTACACTAAATAACAGTAAAGCAGTACAACATGCAAATCCAAAAAGTTTGCAAAAGTGAACGCTATTCCCCTCTTCCTGACCTCGCTCGCAAACACCAAGAGTAATGCTTTCTGTCCGACTTTGTCAACCTTTCGTAACATTGAATATGCCATGACAATGTTTAGTTGTTACTAGATGACCCGTGTGTCTACAGAGCATTAGATGTTGGCGAACAGAACAGTGCACCCATCTCTTCTAAATCCCTTTCATCCTTCCATTCCATCTCTTCACAAAAAAACATTCCCTATAATAGAGTTACGAGTGACATATTCCACAATGTCAAGCCAGATCACATAGCGTTGCGTAACTTATGAATCCATAGGAATACGGCAAGTCATGTCTAATGCCATTTGTCACAGCAATTACACAAAATAACAGTAAAGCATTACAACATGCCAATCCAAAAGGGTAACTTCTAGCCCAAGTTTTGGCTAACGTAGGCGAAGCCATTATACCACTGGGCTACCATCATAGAAGCAGAAAGCATAGCAAACCTGTTCTTCGGAGACAGTTGGTGCATGCCACAAAATGTAGATCTGGGAATGCGGTTGGCACCGCGGACACTTTTAGAGTTTTCCGTGTAGACTTCGAGAAGGACTTTGTGAAGTCGTCGGGACTGAAATGGTCACTGCAAAGCACCGGGGTAGCTTACGGAGCGTCTCCATCGGTTTGTTGATGTAGCCCTGCAGCCAGGAGCCAGAGTTTGGTTCTTTCAACATCTTTCACGGAAACCAATGGAAACTTGCCGATACCCATCTGTGGGCTTTATTATTGCAGTTGGTATATACACATTGATGTACCATGGTGCGATGTCGTTGGGTTTTAATCCACTATTCGATCCGAAAGCAGTTGTAGAACTAGCCTTGATTTGCAATGTCTCTTGCGGGTCCCTGCAGTGGGTGGGTGGGCTACATCACAACTGAAGAGAGCAAAGTAAAATTCCGCCGACCCCGAGAAAATAGTCTCTCAACATGGCAAAATCCACGCAGTGCAAGGTTGGTTTAATTTCAAACTTCATTCTACTAAGGCAAACATTTACACTTGCAGTATGGTATAATAACGGTTTTGTTTTGAATGTTGTTGCAACTGGATAAGACTATTTTTGGGGGCAGGCTACTACCATTTCCGTCCACTTGCGCTAGCTTAGCAACATGGATATGAGAATTCACAAGGACTGCATGGAATGTGAAAAAAACGTTCTGGACACATTGTTTACACCCTGGCTGACTCGGAAATGAGGCCTGGTGTCCAAAATCCCGGAGGTACACTTTAACTGTCATTTACATAGTACTATACAATGACTAAACCTACTGAAATGTGTAATTCCATTGTGGTTTACAAGTGAAAGAATGGATCAGGAACTGCTGAATGTTTGAAAGTAATGCATGGAATGTATTTTTCATTCCACAATGTAAGCATTTAAGAGGTCTCATTTATTGGTCCACCCTGTATTTACCTGTTCTCATTGTGCTGCTATTTGTTTTACAGGATTCTGATGGTGACGACGTGTTGGCCAACGTCTCCTTTGGGACTTTGACTGTCATTGAAGACGATGGCATACCACCCGGACCCAACCTCCTCTACCTGGAGTCAGTGTCAACTGGAATTATCAGTGAGGGAAGTATTGTGATGGATGACCTGAAAACATTGCCTGAGGCCTTTTGCTTGCTATTTAGTTTGTCATACGCCCTTAACCTTGACTATCCAAAGGGAATGACCAACACCTTCAACTTTGTGCAGCGTGTGATGTTTAGATTGGGGCAAAACAGGCTAACTCTCAAGAACTTGCTGTTGAGTTAAACATGTGGAGGGTTGGGTTCAACATTTGAAGCATAACTGTTCAGTTTGAATGTTTGTCATGGCTCCAATCATCCTGTGTGTGTTTATTACGCTTGGAAGAGACATTATTGAAACATTGATCATGATTGATGTTCAGATGTACTTATATAGTTATGATTTATGCAATGTACAGTAAAGAATTGTGTCTTGGAAGACCGTATAGACAGCACTCACTGTCAGCAGTTTGTATATAGACGGCACTCACTGTCAGAAGTTTTTGTTTGTTGTTAAAGGAACAGATGACCCCTTTTTGATTTTCACATATTTGCAGTATTTCCTAGCATTATTCATGAATGTGCATATCATATTCTTCTCAGTGTTTTCAGTACTTAGAGTTATTGGATCAGAATAGTTAGCATATCTTGGCATAATCACTGGAAATTACTGGTAACTTTAGCATCAAGCCACAAGTGATCAGAGGGCAGAATTAAATTGCAATTTTACACTGTGGTGAATTTTATATTCATTTTAAAGTGGGTAATAAGTACTTAAGTTCGATTTGTTTTATTTGTACCATAGACTTGCATTGCTATGCATTATTTGGCCATAAACGAGGCAATGCGAACACAGAGACAAAATTGCACATTCATGAATGATGCTTGGAAATACTACAAATATGTGAAGATCAAAAAAGAGTGGCCTGATCCTTTAACTTATTCTTTCCTGCTACACTGTAAACCCAAATATATTTTATGTTTTAATATTATCTGTTCCAAACCTTTTAATTTGGCTAGTGCTAAATAACTTTACTGCTGAACATGGGGTTGAGGTGGTGTGCAATTTTGTTGTGCCTTTGAGTTTGTATGTCAAATAAATATTGAAATTATCTGTCATGAAGGTTTAAATGTCTTTTTTTGTAGAATAGAACCTGTTTTTACAGTAACTTGTGCATGCAAGTATTATTTACTTGTTCATTTCAAGGCAACCGGTGTCCTTCATTTTACCAAGTAAGATCAACTTACTCTTAAAGTATTATTTACTTGTTCATTTCAAGGCAACCGGTGTCCTTCATTTTACCAAGTAAGATCAACTTACTCTTAAAGTAAAGGTTACAACATATTTCACATTAGAGGGACTGGTTGATTAGTTGTCACAACTTCACAACATGGGTTTAATGAATGAAAATTGAAGTATACGTAACTTGCTATTCATAGTTACATCAAAGGGGGATTTGCAGTACATTACACTGAGTAATTGCTACTAGATTTAACTTTAGATTCTCAGTCCACTTTAGTCTGTTTTTTCAAGGCAATCGGTGTCCTAGCTTTTTTCAAGTAAGGGTTACTTATTGGATTTTACAGTGTAGTTCCAATACATTGTACAGTAGCTCGGCTGGTGTAGCTTCGAGCTACAGCATAACCCGGCTGATGTGGACCTATTAACTATTATTATATGGTTGTGACGTCATCGGTCGAATGATCCATTCATTTCAACGGGGCTCCCCAACGTTCGCACGTCTGTTATTTTTCGATAACGGACGGGTTGGTCTATAACAGACCGCTGTCAATGGCAACAAGACTTTTCACTGCTAAAGCGACTTTTCAACAAGACTCTAATCAGCTGCTGTGATAGACAACACCTGTTGTCCTCGCTACCTAGCTGTTAGCGGTGTTCCACAACGGCACTGTTTTGTTTTGCGCAGCAACAATCTTTTGACATTAAAAACTATAATAGACTTCACATTAAATAGGCCTAAAGAAATGTCCCCGCCATGTGTGAATCATTCAAGTATATCCATATAATAAGCGGGTTAACTTTCGGCGAGTCGGTCGCTTTGTGGAATAGCAGCACTTCAGAGAGAACAAGACCCCTCCGCTCCGCGTCGGGGTCTAAAGATTCTCTCTGTCGTGCTGCTATTCCACGGTAGCGACCTTCTCGCCGAACGTTAACCCTTACTTAGCGTAGGTTTTTTGTTTACATTTGTGTTGTGAGGAGGGGCAAGATGCTAAGCAGCCAACCACGTGAGCTCATTTTGTGTCAGTTTCCAACAATCAGAGGTTGAACAGTGCGCAGCCAGGGTCACGCAGCCAGGGGTGCGCAGCCAGAGATTGTTAAGTAAGGGTTAACGTTCGGCGAGAAGGTCGCTACCGTGGAATAGCAGCACGACAGAGAGAATCTTTAGACCCCGTCGTGGAGCGGAGGGGTCTTGTTCTCTCTGAAGGCCTGCTATTCCACAAAGCGACCGAATCGCCGAAAGTTAACCCGCTTATTATATGGATATACTTAAATGATTCACACATGGCGGGGACATTTCTTTAGGCCTATTTAATGTTAAGTCTATTATAGTTTTTAATGTCAAAAGATTGTTGTTGCGCAAAACAAAACAGTGCCGTTGTGGAACACCGCTAGGCAACAGCTAGGTAGCCAGGACAACAGGTGTTGTCTATCACAGCAGCTGATTAGAGTCTTGTTGAAAAGTCGCTTTAGCAGTGAAAAGTCTTGTTGCCATTGACAGCCGTCTGTTATAGACCAACCCATCCGTTATCGAAAAATAACAGACGTGCGAACGTTGGGGAGCCCCGTTGAAATGAATGGAGCATTCGACCGATGACGTCACACCATATAATAACAAACGGTAAACCCATGTATAACTCGCCTGATGAGAAACTATCAGTTACAGCATAGCCCCGCTGGGGTGGGTTTACCTGACTTGTAGTCAACCTGTTCCTTTATCTGTTTCAACACTCTAGACATGAACTCATTTGAGGGTTTTCTTCAAAAACATTTGAAGGGACTTGTTTGTTTGAGGAACACAATGGGATGAATTGACACTGCATGGTACATTATCTATCCACACTGTTGTTTAGTGTGTAGTGTGTCTGTAGTGAGTGTGTGTGTGTGTGTGTGTGTTTGGGTGGAGGTGTTAGAGAGAATGAGTGTGTGTGTGTGTGTGTGTGTGTGTGTGTGTGTGTGTGTGTGTGTGTGCGCGTGTGCGTGTGTGTATCTGTGTGTGTGAGAGAGAGCGAGAGAGAGAGAGAGAGAGAGAGAGAGAGAGAGAGAGAGAGAGAGAGAGAGAGAGAGAGAGAGAAAGAGAGGGAGCGCCTTTAGGATATAATCAGGCCCCTCCCTCCAACCCAAGCCTGTCATTACAGGACTCTGTTACCGCGGCAACCCATCAATTAACCCAGCCAATCACAGCAGAGCGCTGGGCTCACCACGACGAGCAGGAGGTGGGACTTCTCTCCCCCAAATACACCCCTTGGTTAGTGTGTGTGTGTGTGTGTGTGTGTGTGTGTGTGTGTGTGTGTGTGTGTGTGTGTGTGTGTGTGTGTGTGTGTGTGTGTGTCTGTCTGTCTGTCTGCCTGTGTGTGTGTGTGTGTGTGTGTGTGTGTGTGTGCGTGTCCGTGTGCATGTGATTGTCTAAAAAACTTTTGTGGGTGAGCTCTGGAATGGTGTGTCTGTGTTTGCAAATGTGTGTGTATGCGTGTGTGTGTGTGTGTGTGTGTGTGTGTGTGTGTGTGTGTGTGCGTGTGTGTGTGTCTTTGGGTATCTCTGGAATGAAAATGTGTATATATGTGCTGTCTCTCTGTAGTGCTCTCTGCCTCTAACTGTGTGTGTGTGTGTGTGTGTGTGTGTGTGTGTGTGTGTGTGTGTGTGTGTGTGTGTGTGTGTGTGTGTGTGTGTGTGTGTGTGCTTCAGAGTAGTTTGTAGTTTACACTTAAAGTTGATGTTGGGGAGTTTAATGGCTATGTACTGTATTTTTTTACATATCTTTTTCCTATGGGTCTCACACATGTAGTTCCCAACATCACATTCCTATGAATGAGGTTTGGCAGCCCCTTACCAGACACCGTCCCGCCACTGGGACATTGTAACAGTCACTGAAAAAAAAACATAGTACTACTCCACTATAGCAGTGCACAGGGCCGTAAATTGTATATTACGACTTGGACATTACCATTCTGGTAACAGCAAATTTATAATAGGGGTAGTGTCTTAATAGATTAAGCATAGTTTGGGAAGGGTCTGTGGAGCGACAGACAGCTGCCTACTTCTCCCGCCTTCTCAGAGATTAGATGTAATGCCTCCTGTTTATTCACCTGCCATGTGTGAAAGCTCTGGAATTGCCCCACCTCCTCCCCCTACTCCTCCATTTCACTCATAGTCCCACTCCACCATTCCTCTGTGTACACAGGGGGGCAGTGATGGGCAAAATGCATTCATGACTTACAATCCAGTGCCACATATTCCAAATGACTTGGTTTGCCTGTCCAATTCAGCCAGGTGATTGGCTGGTTGAATGATCACCTGGTTTAATTGGACAAGTAAAGCAAGGTCATTTGGAATATGTGGCCCTAGATTGTAACTGATGCATCCATTTGCCCATGACAGCAGGGGTGTATGAGTGGATCTCATCCCACTCACAGCATCCTGCCAAACATGTACTGTACAAGCACTCACAGGGCGAAATAGTAAATACGGTTCACAAATGTAGTATATACGCGCTACTCTTATACATATTTTTTTTACATATCTTTTCCATCAGGGTCTCACAGCTCAAGTTCCCATCCTCTCAGTCAAGCTGATCTCACCAAAGAGCCTCACAATAGAACTATAAAAATTTGCGCACCTATATTCTGACACTGAACATTCGTCCTCTCAGCTTATCTCGCCACACATTATAATGGTTGTCACACTTAAGCTGTCACAGTCAAGGTGTGACAATACAGTTGTCACACTAAGGTTCTAACACTGATTTTCTCGGACTGAATTCCTCACATTAATTTCTCACAATTTAATTATATATATATATTTTTTTATTTTTTTTTAAGGGGCTTTTATGACTTTATTTTATAGGACAGTCTGAGATGGTGACAGGAAGCGAGTGGGACAGAGAGGTGGGGTAGGACCGGGAAATGACCTAGGCCGAACTTGAACCGGGGTCCCTGTGGGCATGCAAGCCCAAATGTGGGGGGCTTAGCGCGCTGCGCCACTCTCACATTACTGTCTTATATACCATTGCTGTATGTAAGAAAAACAATGTACGGTAAATAAAAAATCTTGAAGAGGAATGATGAAAAATCGAGTGCTCTAGCGTTAGTTCTGGCCACGCCATGGTGGTCAAGAGCTGCTGCTTATTTGTCTCAGGTGTTCTAGATCAGATAGTCCTCACTCCTCATTGGTCAATTTCAAATCTGGCGCCTTTAAAAAGTTCTGTTTTGTTTCCAACTCTTGGCTGCTCGCTTCTTCCCAACCCACCATCTCCCAAACACCACCTTGTCGTGTATGACATGGCATGGGCTACTCCTTGTCATGTTGCCTGCTCTGTTCATAGGGGAATTGTTTGCTCTCCTAACCTTAAATAGGGTGAGCATTCCCTATGCTGCTGCTGTTCCCTGAATCCCTCTTTTCATTGGTGCTCATGGAAATCCAGGGGACTCCTCTGAACAGAGCCATACCGCCCAAATCTGATTCATAACTATTTAATACAGAAATTGCGTCTTGAATTTCTTGTCTTGTGTTTCTTGACTGTAATGGTCCTGACAGAAATGGTAACCCATTATAACGCATGCCAATCCACCAGTGGAATGCTGTAATAGTCGCAGAAAAAAAACTTTACTACCATAGTGCTATATCAGTGCACATTACATTTAGTGATACATTACGACTTGGTCATTGCCATTCTGGTAGCTGCTAATTTATAAAAGGTGGCGTGTCTTACTGGGTGAAATTGGAATCAGGATTATAGGCCTCATGTCTTCAACCAAACAACAACATTTATTCATACGGGGTGAGGTATTAGTAACAGGGTGGGGCGGGTTTATTTTAACATGTCTTAATGACTGTGCATACTCTATGTATTAAGAAGGTTTGGTATTTGTAACTGACTAAAAATGTTTAATTTTGAATGGGTTTGGTAAAATGACTATATTAATATTTCTTTAATTTTAGTGGACTTTGGTATTTGCAAACGACTACCTTTTTATTTGTATTATGTAAATTACTACCTGTGTGACCTACAGTCACCAAGCCAACAAATCACCTTAAGCCGCTGCATGGATCTGTGTGTGTGTGTGTGTGTGTGTGTGTGTGTGTGTGTGTGTGTGTGTGTGTGTGTGTGTGTGTGTGTGTGTGTGTGTGTGTGTGTGTGTGTGCGTGCCTGTGTGTGTGTGTGTGTGGGTGTGTGTGTGTGTGTGTGTGTGTCAGCATGCGTGCCTGCCTGTGTGTGTTTGTGTGTGTGCGCGTGTGTGTGTTTAGACAGCACTGTGTGAATGTGTGCTTTTTGCTGTAGGCTTGTGAATGTTTATGGGATTCAATGTCTAAATATGCTCTTGTGTGTGAGAATGTGTTTACATCTGTGTGTGTGTGTGTGTGTGTGTGTGTGTGTGTGTGTGTGTGTGTGTGTGTGTGTGTGTGTGTGTGTGTGTGTGTGTGTGTGTGTGTGTGTGTGTGTGTGTGTGTGTGTGTGTGTGTGTGTGTGTGTGTTTGCGTGTGCGCGCGCGCGCTTTAGAGGAATTTAGTGTCCTCCTACACACAGATCCCAGTTGCCAACATTCCACAGCAACTTCTGACTGTAAGCAGGCTCTGAGACAAACACACACACACACACACACACACACACACACACACACACACACACACACACACACACACACACACACACACACACACACACACACACACACACACACACACACACACACACACACACTCACACACTCACTCACTCAAACACATCCACAACCAAATGACACAAGGCCTTGTGTTCGTCTCCGACAGTCTGTCCCATTGTTCAGCCCCTCATCCCACAAACTGCATAGGGAATGCACCACACACACACACGCGCACACACACACACACGCACACGCACACGCACACGCACACGCACGCACGCACGCACGCACACACACAAACCTTCTTGTCTTGACTGCAGTAATGCCAAGACAGCATGTATACTCATGTCCATGGGAAAGACCTGTGTGTGTGTGTGTGTGTGTGTGTGTGTGTGTGTGTGTGTGTGTGTGTGTGTGTGTGTGTGTGTGTGTGTGTGTGTGTGTGTGTGTGTGTGTGTGTGTGTGTGTGTGTGTGTGTGTGTGTGTGTGTGCGCTCGCGTTTGCTGATGGCCATTCACATTGCCCTAATGTTGACCTTTCACACCTTTCAGCAGCACCTTTCATCTCTCTCTCTCTCTCTCTCTCTCTCTCTCTCTCTCTCTCTCTCTCTCTCTCTCTCTCTCTCTCTCTCTCTCTCACACACACACACACACACACCATTTGTGTCCTTCCCTCCCCAACATATGACACCTCCCCCCACCCCTCTATAGCACATTTCTCAGCACCATATCTAGAGCTCTACTAGTGCTGTGCTCAGACCAGCAGCCCCGACCCACAGCCCCGTGCCATGAGACCTGATTTTTTTCCTCACCACAGACCTGCCGGCCTCCCAGGGTTAGGCCTACGCCCGTTTGCAAAACGCCATTTCTAACCAAAGCACATTTTTGTAAGTTCGAAGAAGATTGACTTTGAGGATACGTTTCAGAAAATAGATAACACAATTCTGGAGCTGAAACAGAATTCTTTTTAATGAGAAAAAGAGGAATTAAACTACTAAATCACGAAACAAAAGTTGAGATTTTAACACTGTTTACTTTATGGTCATCATTTCAACATGGTGTTAATATGCTCACCGTAACAAGAGGACCATTACCTATTACCTCGCAAGATCTTGCTTAACGGGGCCATACACTGGTATTCAGCTCCTGCTCACACTGTACAAGGGAATCGAAGGGTTTAAAAGTTCACATCTCAAGACTCATGTCCTCACACTATACGACCCGAAGGTTAGATGGCACCAGAGTTCTATCACTGTATGACATGACAGGCTTGTTTTCTGGAACTGCAGACAACAAAAAAGTGAAAAGGAAACGCGCACCTGAGGTAGAGGCGAGGATGCGTTCAAGAGCGAATTGCGCTGCCCGGGCAATCTGTGCCTTTTTGTGTATGGGCAGTGTCAAGTCAGGTCGTATCACTGCTTTAACTGTGCACTCACGAGGGTCAACCAGGATTTCAAACAGCTTTGATTTTCTTGTGATCATACGGTCATGAGGTGAAATCGCTTGTCATTACTCCATGTACACTTCATGAGGGAGACTCGCGATTGACCTCGTCCCGATTCCCAAAAAGTTATCGGACTGACAAATCGTGGCAAAATTGGGCCACAAATCGCAGTGTAAGGTTGGCATTATGCCTGTTTTCTCAACACGGTCTCTAAATTTAACAACTAAGATGGATCCTACAACCCAGGATTCTGTCTGACAGCTTTCTCGTTGTGGTGAAATGTAAACAAACATGACTCCATATCTATTATCTTCAAAATGTCTCAATTGTCACCATTCATTTCTCAACGAATCGTCACTCAAATGAATTCATATTCAACATTAGACATCAGAATTTGTGTGTGTGTGTGTGTGTGTGTTTGTTTGCGTGTATGTGTGTGTGTGTGTCAGTGTGTGTGTGTGCACACGTGCGAACTGTTAAGTACTTGTATAAGTGTGTAAGTGTTTAAAATATGTCTAAATCACCTATCATTTGACCTCTCCCAGAATGTCTGTATCTTGTGTTCCTTGGTTGTCTCTTGGATCCAAATTCTTAAAAAAAAAAATTCAATGTGTGTGTATGTATGTATGTATACGTGTGTACGTGTGTGTGTGTGTGTGTGTGTGTGTGTGTGTGTGTGTGTGTGTGTGTGTGTGTGTGTGTGTGTGTGTGTGTGTGTGTGTGTGTGTGTGTGTGTGTGTGTGTACCTGGTCGCCTCCTGCTCTAGGCGTGCCACATTAGGTACGTAGAACATCACCCCAAACATCAGTAGAGGCTCGCTGCCAAACTTGTCCATCTGCTTCTTCAGGGGTTTCTCCAGCTCCACCCAGCGCTGCTGCTGCTGCTGCTGTTGCTGATGGGACTGCTGCTGCTGGGGGTGGTGTGGAGCCCCCTGGTGGCCTGGAGTAAGGTGGTGGTGATGGTGGTGGTGGTGGTGGTGCTGTGCCGCCTTACCATAAAACCACAGGCCAAAGAAATGGGTCTGGGGAGAGAAGATAGGGAACAGTATTGGTCTAGGGACAGCACGTACGTACGGCATGAGTGTGTGTTCAGTACGAGAGGGATAGTATTTGTCTGGAACACTAGGGTGGGCGCCACAAGATAGGAATGGTGTGTGTGCATGTGCGTGCGTGTGTGTGTGCGTTTGTGTGAGTGTGCTTGAACAACAGAGGGGCAAACAAAAGAGAGAAACAGGGAGAAGAGAGAAACAGAGAAAAGAAATAGAAATAGAAATAGAAATAGAGAGGGAGAGAGAGAGAGAGAGAGAGACAGAGAGAGAGAGAGAGAGAGAGAGAGAGAGAGAGAGAGAGAGAGAGGGGAACAGCGTAGGCAGCTGGTGCTTGAAGCTGATAAGCTGTGAGAACACCACTAGTCAAAGAGAAATCACAGGCGGCTGTTTGTGTGTGTGTGTGTGTGTGTGTGTGTGTGTGTGTGTGTGTGTGTGTGTGTGTGTGTGTGTGTGTGTGTGTGTGTGTGTGTGTGTGTGTGTGTGTGTGTGTGTGCTTCCTGTAAAGGTCTGAGGACACTGCCTGTGAAGACGGACGAAAGAAAAACAGCTGGCAGATAAACACACAGACAAACACATTCTCGGCCTCTTTCTCTCTCTCTCTCTCTCTCTCTCTCTCTCTCTCTCTCTCTCTCTCTCTCTCTCTCTCTCTCTCTCTCTCTCTCTCACACACACACACACACATCCCTGTGAGAACCTCTAGAACGGCGGGAATGTTTGGACAAGAGGCAGCATGAGCCTCTGCAGATACCACACACACACACACACACACACACACACACACATTCACACACACACACACAGAGAGAGAGAGAGAGAGAGAGAGAGAGAGAGAGAGAGAGAGAGAGAGAGAGAGAGAGAGAGAGAGAGAGAGAGAGAGAGAGAGAGAGAGAGAGAGAGAGAGAGAGAGAGAGAGAGAGAGAGAGAGAGAGAGAGAGAGAGAGAGACACTGCAGGAGACAGAAAATGTGCACATGAAGATGGGTGTGGGAAGGCACTGTATAGTATGTAGTGCATTGCAGGTATGCACTGTATCTATTTTCCAGTTAACCTTCCTTCTCCAGTTATGTCTCCACTTAGAACCAGACAGACATATGTCTCCATATAACTTTGTTCAAGACGACTGCTGAATGTTCCCTTTTTAACAAATACTTACCACCACAATCAAATTCTAAGTAGGCCTATTCATTATGAGTGGGAAAATTGCACTTTTCATACATGAAAAGGGGGATCTTCTCCTTTGTTCGCCATTTAGAATATCCAGAAATATACATTTTCAGTTGCAAATCTTCCTGTACTTTGGTCATCCTAGTAAATATTGGTTTACAAAGTTTTATTTTGTAAACATTCAAGGAAAGATGCAATTTGGCAATAGGCAACACAGTGTCAATGACCAGCATCATTGCAACCTAGCCACCTAGGCCACCATCCTACACAGCGCACCTTTAAATAACATTACATGTCATATACATTACAAGATGATACTACACTACACATGAAGATAGTTGTTGAGGATAGCTGTCTTCATATCAAGAGATGGGACACTACATGAAGACTGTTGTAGATCAGTGGTTCCCAACATTTTCCAACTCGGGGGGCCCACTTAAAATGTTCACACGTTTTCCAGGCCCAATAAAAAATAAATCTCAAACGATTTTGAGGCCCATTTAGAACACAGTCAGGGCCCACAGTTTGAGAATCACTTTTGTGAAGGATAGCTGTCAAGATGGCTCCTACTACGCTACACATGGAGACTGTTGATAAGGATCTAGTCAGGAGGATTCTCCCTTGTGCGCACACACACACACACACACACACACACACACACACACACACACACACACACACACACACACACACACACACACGCACACACACACAGACTACATGAAGAGAAATGTATAGAAGATAGCTATCTTCACCATATTACTGTATATCATAATACATATACACATTACAAGATAGCTAATGCCACACTACATGAAGGCAGTTGATGAGCATAGCTGTCTTCTTATTAAGAGATGGGCAATACTACGCTACACGGGCAGTCATGGGTAAGTGTTTAGGGCATCAAACTTGTAACCCAAAGGTGGCCCTCTCCCCCATCCTCCTCCATGACTGAGGTATCCTGAGCATGGTACCGTCCCGCCATTCTGCTCCCTTTGGGGCACCACTGGGGGCTGCCCCCTTGCACAGGTGAGGCATAAATGCAATATCATGCTGTGCAGTGAACACTTGAGTGTTGTGGAGTGCTGTGTCACAATGCCAATGAGAGAGTTGGAGTTTCCCAGTTGGGCTTTCACTTTCACATGAAGACAGCTGTAGAGGATGACTGTCTTCATTCTTCAATGTGCCTCCTCTTACACATCAAGACTCTAGCTCTCCTCATACTGCCACACATCAGAAGTCTCAAAAGTAAAAGCAGAAGTCAATTTATTTTGGAAGTACACCAATAGCACATTATATAACATAGTTGTTACACCACCTATTCCACTGTATCTAATGAGGTAGACAGACTGTGTTATCTAATGAGGTGACAGACTGTGTTCTCCTAAAAAGGAGATCCGCCACAAATTTGATCCAACCAACACAGAACCAGCTGATCAACGACACTGTAGATCAGTTATTCAGTGAAGTTATCTGTGCTTAACCCCTTAGCGCAGAACCTTACTGTCACCAAAATTGTAATGGCTGTCTTAATATATTACTTAAGGTTCTCAGTAATATCATAGCAATGTTCTTATAATCTAGTTGAGTGTTTTCAGCAAAGAGTGACTAGGCCCGCACTAAGAGGCTTTATTTTTTTTATTTCTACTTTTACTTTGGACATCCCTGCTGCTGCACATGAAGATCCTCCATAATTCATTATAGGCTAGCTTCTGATCCAAGGTTATGATTAGCTTGGTCACGCCATCCGTAAGCTCCAGTCAATTCACCTTTACCATTACATTCCGTCTGTGCTGGGTAGACACTAAGGCATGTTGTGCAGTGTGTGTGTGTGTGTGTGTGTGTGTGTGTGTGTATGTATGTGTGTGTGTGTGTGTGTGTGTGTGTGTGTGTGTGTGTGTGTGTGTGTGTGTGTGTGTGTGTGTGTGTGTGTGTGTGTGTGTGTGTGTGTGTGTGTGTGTGTGTGCGTGCACGCGCACAAGGGAGAATCCTCCTGACTAGTCTATGTCATGGCTTAAAAAAGAGAGAGAGAGAGAGAGAGAGAGAGAGAGAGAGAGAGAGAGAGAGAGAGAGAGAGAGAGAGAGAGAGAGAGAACTGGCTAGGAGACAGCACTGCAGACAACCTTCCTTCCTCTCAGATACCTGCTAAAACTCACAACACCCCAGCACACACACGCACGCACGCACGCACGCACGCACGCACGCACGCGCGCGCACGCACACACACACACACACACACACACACACACACACACACACACACACACACACACACACACTGTTAGTGCCAATGCCAAAGCCAGAATATGACCCCTCACCCTCCATCTGCCTGTGTTCACTCTTTGTGGCCCTTGTTAACTGGACATCTGGCATTACAGCTGTAGCTTACTGTGCATATTAATCACTTTTCTCTACTGTTGCATCCACTACAGCCAGTCATGCATGTGTATGCAGGGCAATGTTGTGCGTGAACGCGTTCAAAAGAACGCGTTCATTGAACACGCTCATTTTTTCGTGAACGTTGAACTGAACGCAACACATTTTTTAATAAAGAACTTGAACGTGAATTAGTTCACATTACGTGTCATGAACGGCAGACATCACTGTAAATGAACGTTGGAATTTGTTTTCCATTGAAAGCTGAGTGACATCTGTTTTCTCTTTTGAAACGCAACGAGAGAAAGTTCCCCCCTTCTCTCTCTCGCTGGTGCCGCTTGTATCATCAGTGAGAGTAGGTGCATTCGATATGTGTCAACGCATGAATGCGCATTTAGACAGCAATGCACCCTGGATGGAAAATGCTGCATGACGGTTAGATTTCCTGTCAAACTTCGAAATTTCGTCGACGTTGCGTTGACGAGGTGACATGTCACATGGTGTAAAACTATCGCGGGATGAATGCGGTTGCAGTCAGATCTTGCAACCTCTGCAGTTGCTTATCCCCTTCAACGCTCGTCGGCGGACTGCCTCCGAGGTCACGCGCCCATGAACTGGTTGGTCAACAACTCACTCACGTGTGTATATGGGTCTTGTCTCACACCTCTACACAAGTTTGCGCAGGTCCCCACTTCAGCTCCTCCTCACTGCCTGTCCCCCCACTCCTCACACGTGGTGTGTTAGTAGAGCAAACCGGTGCGAGCTCATCGTCTCGTTCATATTTGTGGCCGACTTTAAATGCGCTGTATTTAATAACACCCACATCGTGACAACAAGTTCTCGCTGACGTGCCTTGCGCAACGTCGACGCTCGCAACGAAGTCGTATGCGCTTAATATCTTTTGACATCTGTGTGCGCAATGCATTGTGGGCAACGTAGTGTGCGGCTGAGAATAGTTGAATAACATAGGCTTAGTTATTGCTGCTTACGCACAACGTTACCCATGATGAATTGCGGCGGAGAGGGAGAGAGAGTGCGCGAGAGAGCGAGAGAGCGAGAGGCAGACAGACCAAGCGCTGCATTTAAAAAGTGGTTCGTGGAAGGGATGGCACGGAGACAGACACCGATTATCCTTATGAACATTTAAACCACCTGCGCAGCAAAAACAGTAAGGACATCCACAACGTCCTGTTCGAATTTGAAACGGCACATTGAGTTAAAACATCCATCCAGTGTGAATGCATTTGCACGCCCTCGAGGGTCATAAGGGAGGAAAGGGAGAGAAGACCCTACCAAGCCCAAACGTAGCAAATATGACACTGCCAGCAGCCTCCAAGAGGTCTGTGATGGTCTCACAGGTGCAGGTAGATCAACTGATTATCGACTACTACATTGTGAAAGATGTAGGCCTACAAACTCTAAACAAAAAAATCACTGTATCACACGTGTGTTATAAGTGTGTCGCATAAGCTAGTTTCCTTAAAAATATATAGGCATATTTGTGCATTTGACTTTTGCCTTCATTAGGTCTACCTTCATTCAAGAGTTTTGCTCATGTAAATTAATTCATACACAAACAGATAGGCTATATAATATACCGGTAATATCATATAACATTATATATACATATTTCATATTATATTTATATATATATATAATTTATTTATTTATTTATTGAAATGCTTGTAGACTTAATTGCACTAGGCTAGAACTGGTCTACTTTGTCTGTACTGCATGCTGCAAGTTTCATCACCTGGTATGCAGCGTCATGAGCAAATGTCTAGTCAGTTTCAAAGAATGTATGATTTCTAGCTCGTGGTGTGAAAAAAGTAGGCCTATTTATTTGAACATTTCGCGAAAAAAAGAACTGAACTGAACTTTGAACTAGTTCACAATTAAAATTGTGAACTTTGAACGTGAACTGTTCACTTTGAGCATCTATGAACTGAACTTGAACTAGTTCAGAAAATCTGTGAACTGGCACAACACTGATGCAGGGCCACTGACAGCTCTGGCTGGGCCCAGGACAAAGTCATCTGAAGGGCCCCCCCACCCAATACATTCAATGTAATGAGGAACCAATTCTGGGCCCCCTCTTCTCCCAGGGCCCGGGACAACTGACCCCTTTGCCAGCCCCCCCCCCCCCCCCCCTGTCAGCGTCCCTGTGTATATGCTTACATCCACACTCGGCTTTACATATGTGCATGCGATGTATAGATGTATGCACAGTATCTATATGCATTCTGTATGCCTATTTCATTCGTACCCCTTGTGTATTTACAAGACATCTGTGTATAGCAAGTTACGTTTGTAGTTGCTTCTGTGTATTCCCTTTATAGTAATTTATTTATACCTACCCTTCATCTTGTATTTCTACCTGTACTGTAGGCTGCACCTCCCATAACTTGTGTACAAATACTGCACAGAAACTGTTCATCCTATTTATCTGAACATATTCCATACTAACCTTATAACCATCTCACCTGCTGCACTAGTTGTAACTGTATTTCATCTGTAAATACTGTCTATCTGTACATACTGTATTTCTCTGTAATAATTCACTTCTGCTAATTGAACTTCTGATTACGTAGATGTTGAATTTATACTGTATCTGAATCTGTATCTGAATCAAATGTAGTAATGTAATGCTACATATAATGTAGTAGGCTACAATAGGGTGACCATATTTCTACATATTCTACATATTTGCACATAATGTACAGGTAAAATCAGATAATTACCTCCACCAAGTTTATGTTTTCGGTCGCGTTGGTTTGTCTGTTTGTCTGTCTGTATGTTTGTTTGTCTGTCTGTCTGTTTGTTTGTTTGTCAGCAGGACAACTCAAAAACCAATCAACAGATTTGGACGAGACTTTGTGGAGTTGTTGGTAATGACCCAAGTGATTCAATTATGGTGGTGATCCGGATCACGAACCGGAACCATTATCTTTTTAAAGATTCTTCAACATTGCTGGCCTATAAATCTAGGTGCCCCTAGAAGCAGCAAATTGAATTGCGGACAGGGCAAATCTTGACATTCCAGTTTCTAACTCCACAAAAAGAAGGCATAGATTCTTCAAATAAAAATAGGGTGTGTGACATAGTCAAATGTTCTATCAAACAGTTTCCTTGGCGGGGGTCTGCACTCTCAGCGTGCATTCTAGTTTGGAATATGTGGCAATGGTCTCTAATTAACTAATGAATCAAGGCTACCTATCACTGCATGGTAAACCTTGACATTGAGAGATGTTCCATTCATGGAGTTAGTCTTGATGTGAATCCAACAAAGTTTGTGCGCTTTAGCGGCATTGACTTGGAGTTCATATTGCATCTTTGACTGTTATTGTCTTTCATCTTCAACACTGCATCACAATCTTTATCACCTTTTATTTTTGTAATTATTGTCAATGTCTTCACCAATATGTTTAGTTGAAATGTATATTGAAGTTTATTTCAATTTTAATGCAATTTCATTCATCTTTTATTTTGGACAATATACACTTTGACTTTGACTATTCATCAACCACATTGTTAATCTCACAAGCTTCAGCTAGTTGTTAATTTGCTAATCAGAAGGATTCTTTTTTACTATTTCGGTTCATTCATTTAGCATATCTGCCACATATCAACTTGATGCACGATGATTGCTTTTCACTTCGTCCCTACCGATATCGGGGAATATCGAATAGTTAGCTATCTGCTTGCTCCTGGATAAAAAAGCAATAAGACACATACTCAGGTATGCACCACAAGAGTGCCCATGTCATGAGTTATGGTTGGCATTTCCTTTATGAAACTCGTAAAAGTCTTGCATTGTTGTCAGGTGTGCAATGTACAAACCCCAACTCCGGTGATGTTGGGACGTTTGGTTAACTGTGAATAAAATCAAAATGCTATCATTTTTAAAACATTCAATCCATTCATTAGATGGAGAATAGTGAAAAGACAACATATTAAGTGTTAAAACCGAGAAAAAATATTGTTTTGGGGGACATATGTACTTATTTCTAACTTGATAACTGCTACAGGTCTCAAATAAGTTGGGACGGGGATCAGTGAAATGTAATAAACATCCAAATAAGATAAAATAATAAAGAAGAACATTTCAAAATGTATTGTACTGATGGACAATATGAGTGTCCAGGTATAAGGCCACCACAGAGAGGCTGAGTCACTCAGAATTAAAGATGCAGAGGGAATAATTACCATAGTTATTACATACATTTTTGAATTCCCCTTGATTTACCATGATTGAGTGTATATAAGACACATAAGATATAATTTTTGTCATTAAAATCATTGTATAGGTTCACGACATCATGAAATATATATTAGCTGTAGTCTCACTCTAGCACTCCAAGAATTACAGCTATTGAAAATTGACCATATTAAGAAAGCGTCATGTGTGCAAATGATAGAGGGGTTTAACAGTCTCTTATGCACCCGAGCTCACTTGAAATAGACCCAGAAGAGATGGGAAACTGTCCTTTGCTTACAGAAGTCAGTAGAAGTAGTAGAGGTCAATTCTTTTTGAAAATAATAGAGTCTTGCGCATCCTGTACTACAGTGAAAATGGACCATCCAACTTGTGCTAGTGCTAACTTCAAAAGTCAGCCTCCATGATGGCATGGGGGGGGGGCAGTAGTGCATTGGTTAAGTTGTTCTCACTCATCTGTAGAGTTAAATACAGTGCTGAATGATATAAATGGGTTTTAAACAGCATGAAAAGCCACTCATGCATTATATTTTGAAGGGAGATCTTCGATTACTGCCACATGGTAAGGACAAATTGCATTCTCTACTATGTTATAACAGTTTAACTCCATCATAAAGACCAGCAGGTGATAACATGCTGGGCTTTTGGTCAATACCCATCACACTGTAAGCACTACAGAAAGGAAAACATGGCAAAACATGACAAGGAATACACCCACCATTTAAGATGGTGAAATTATGTCGAAAATAGGAATTAACACTGTTTTTTCATATAAAATCATCTCATTGGTTAATGTATTTAACTGCTAAGTGTTGTCTTTTGTTTTGTTTTGGGTCTTCTTCCTTTGGTTGACATTTGCTGCCTTTTATTGTCCCCTTCCCAACTCTTTTGAGACGTGTTGTTTTTACATATTCATGAATATCCCCCAAAACAATAATTTTGGTCAGTTTTGATGGCTGATATGTTTTCTTTGTGCCGTTCTTCATCTAATGTAAGAATCAGTTGTTTTGAAAATGGCAGTATTTTGTTATTATTCACAATTTACCTTGTGTCCCAACTTCTATGGAGTTGGGATTTGTATGTATTTGTGTGTCCGTGGATTTGGCACAAGTGAGAAAAACAACAGGCTATGGAACATGAAAAGGTTGAAATTGTAACTTATACTCTCTCTCTCTCTCTCTCTCTCTCTCTCTCTCTCTCTCTCTCTCTCTCGCTTTCTCTCTCTCCCACCCCTCACCCCCCTCCTGTCTCTCTCTCTCTCTCTCACACACACATACACACACACACATATACACGCACGCACGTGCACACACGCACACACATGCACACACACACACGCACGCGCACACACACGTGCCCTTACCTCTCGTAGCTCTAGTCTCTGTGCCACGGCCTCTAGACACTCCTGTCCTGTGCTCTCCACTGACAGTGTGCACTCAATGGTGCTGCTGTCCAGCAGTCTGATGCGCGTCACAAAGTAGTTTTTGCTCAGCACATTGTAGCGCCGAGTACGACGCAGCTTCAGGCCGAACGGCATGGCAAACCGCTCTCAAGCAGGTCTTCTCCTGCTCTCAATCAGGTCCTCTCCTGCTCTCAATCAATCGGGTCAACTTTGGTTTCACTATGCAGGCGGTGCAATCCACTCCTCTTTTCTTAATCGGCTCCCAATCAGGCTCCGCTTTTTAAGGTACAATCCACTCCGCTTTTTAAGGTACAATCCACTCTGCTTTTTAGGGTAGAACCCACTCTGCTTTTTAAGGCACAATCCACTGGAATGCTTACGGTACAATCCACTCCACTTTTTTATGTTACCATCCACTCCACTTTTTAAGGTAGTATCCACTCCGCTTTTGAAGCGCTACTCAACTTTTTGGTAGATTCGATTTCACTTTTATAGTGCAATTCACGCCGCTGTTTCAGGTAGAATCCACGCCGCTTTTTAAGTGCTACTCCACTTTTTGTTTAGAGTACAATCCACTCCGCTTTTTAAGGTAGAATCCACTCTGGTTTTAAGATGGTCCACTACTTTTGGGGCCCAGGTGTATCTCCTCAGGTGTATCCCTTCAGGTGTGGCCCAGGTCTATCCTTCACGTGTACACTTCATGTGGCCCCAGATGTCTCTCATTCAGGTGTAGAGCCCAGATGTGGGCCAGGTGTGTCCCTTGAGGTGTATCCTTCACGAGTGGCCCTCAGGTGTGGCCGAGGCCCATTGTCGGAGCTGCAGAGTACAAAGGAAGAGAGGCAACAAACACGCGCGCACTCAAACACACACACACACACACACACACACACACACACACACACACACACACACACACACACACACACACACACACACACACACACACACACACACACACACACACACACACATTATTACACACAGATACACACCCAACACTATATTATATCATATCATATCATATGATTGTATCATATCATATCATATTGTAGTATATTATATTATATTATATTATATTATATTATATTATATTATATTATATTATATGGGGCAGTCATAGGTAAGCGGTTAGGGCATCAGACTTGTATCCCAAAGGTTGACTCCCGACTCGCCAGGTTGGTGGGGGGAGTAATTAACTAGTGCTCTCCCCCATCCTCCTCCATGACTGAGGTACCCTGAGCATGGTACCGTCCCGCCGCAGTGCTCCCTTGGGGCGCCATTGGGGGCTGCCCCCTTGCACAGGTGAAGCATAAATGCAATTCAGCAGTGTGCAGTGTGCAGTGAACACTTGTGCGCAGTAGAGTGCTGTGTCACAATGACAATGGGAGTTGGAGTTTCCCAGTTGGGCTTTCACTGTCACTTTCACTTATTACTGTGATACTGTTATTACAAAGGATTTCTGATGATGGGCAGCATGCAATCATCATTTTACCACACAACAAAATGACACAAAACTCCCCCATCTCCCCAATGGATGAACTCCTAACCACTGTAATAGAGACATATAGTACCGGAAGCAATAATGCAGGTCTGCATAATACAGGCCCGAAACACTGATCCATGCTCCAGGTCAGTGTTTCTTAACTGGTGGGTCGGGACTCAAAACTGGGTCGTGGAGGGCTCCTGGGTGAGTCGCAGAGCTGTGGTGTAAAAATGACATTGACCCTTTTATTGTCAGTCAGTCACAAATACATGACTGATGTCAAAGTGAGAGTGAAACATGGTTAATAATCCTCTCCACTAGTTGATACCAGACATGCAAAAATGCTGATGAATATTGTCAAATGCATGGATATATTTTTGATAATTATTTGAAGATTCTGACTGTGCGACAAAGAATTCACAAAGTAATGGTCACAACGTAATTGCCATGGAAGATTGTGGGTCCAAGGCTATTCCAGTTAAGAACCATTGCTCTAGGTTGAACTTTCATGAAGGACTGAGTAGCCGAAACATTGTGCTGTTAAAACTTTTGGGAGCATAGATCAGCATACCGGACGTTTATTACTTCTTTTAAGAGTGGGATTCGAACCCGGAACCTTCTTATTCCAACGTGCCTTCCAAACCATTATCTTCCTTCACCAGCCCTCTACCCCAGCACACAATACAGGCCTTTAAAAAGAACACAAACTAACACAAACTGACACAATATAACACAGAATAACACAAGTTAACACAAAGTGACACAAAATAACACAGAATTACATAAAGTAACACAAAATAACATGTTGGGAGTGTACTTGTACAGTATGTGTGTGCAACAACAAAATAACACGGGTTTGGAGTGTGTGTGTGTGTGTGAGTGTGTGTGTGTGTGTGTGTGTGTGTGTGTGTGTGTGTGTGTGTGTGTGTGTGTGTGTGTGTGTGTGTGTGTGCACGCACGATTGTGTATTTATGTGTATGTGTGTTTCTTGCATCCAATTCTAGTCTCTTTCACTGCCAATGCAAACACACACACGCGCATGTGCACGCACGCACGCGCACACACAAAACCATGGGAATGTTATCAGAATAACATAGACAAGTGCACACACAAACATGAACACAGTCACACATATACACCCACGAACAAACACACACACACGCATGTACGCACACACACACTTACACACACTTACACATTCACTTACACACACACACTTCTGCGAGCGTGCACGCACACATACACACACACACACACACACACACACACATACACACACAGTGCATACACACACACACACACACCCTGTTGTGGACACCTCTGTAGGCAGTGTGGAATGCCACCATAATGATATGGTGCACAGCCCTGCCAGCTCAGAATAGACGCTCACACACATGCACACACACTCACACACAATCATACACACACACACACACACGCACACACACTCACACACAATCACTCACACACTCACTCACACACACACACACACACACACGCACACACACATACACACACACACACAAACTCACTTAAACACACAAACTCACTCACACACACGCGCACACACTCACACATGCATATACACACACACGCACGCACACACACACACACACACACAAACTCACTTAAACACACAAACTCACTCACACACGCACACACACTCACACATGCATACACACACGCACGCACGCACACACACACACACACGTGCATGTGCACGCACACATATACACACATACACACACATACACTTGCAAACTCACTCACACACACACACAGCCTTATGTGGATGCTCGAACTCAACTATCCTGTAGACAGGGGGGGGGGTATTCTGTGCAGTGTTTGGGTGAGTTTGTGTATGTGTGTGTGTGTGTGTGTAGTGTATGCTTGGTGCACGAATCTGTGTTTTTTTTTTCTGCGCCTGTGTTAGTCTGCAGGTTTTTTTGGTGTGTGTGTGTGTGTGTGTGTGTGTATGTCTGTGTGTGTGTGCGCGTGTGTGCTTTCTTGGCTGTGTCATTCCAGAGTAGAGCAGAGCTGCAAGTCCCAACCGATCCCACTCAACCACACCAGTCTAAACACACACACACACACACACACACACACACACACACACACACACACACACACACACACACACACACACACACACACACACACACACACACACACACAGGACCAAACAAAGCCTGAGAGAGGACTGTTGTTTACCACAACTCTAGCCCTGTCATGACCTTCACACACACACACACACACAAACACACACACACGCACACCACAGACATACCAACACACACACACACACACGCAAAAGTATGGGTACATGCACCCAAACTATACACCACAGACACAGAACCACACACACACACACACACACACATCTACAGTAAAGTCTTTCAAGGAGGGTTGAACACTGGTGCGCTTATACACATGGAGATGCACAGATGCAGTTGCCCATTTAGGATATATGCAATAAGCCATTCAATATCACAGACACGATTGTCACACACACTTAAGCCCTCAACCCCCACCTTACAGATATGGCTGCCCCTCCAAACACACACACACAAACACACACACACAAACACACACACACACACACAAATGTCAGTTAAATATGTGAGTCGAAACACGGAGAATGAAAATAAATCCCACTTTTTTGGGCCTTAGAGTGTCATTCTGACTCTTTTCCATTCCGACTCTGACTTTTCTTTAACCGCGAGCTGTACTTTGCATGGAGCAGCATTGTGTGTTACGCTCGTATCAAGGACAGTGTGAAATGAAATAGATAGAAAGAGTGAAGAATGTGAAATAAAAACAAATAGTCGGATAACCACATGACCGATGTGCCATATCATGTCACGGTTATGATTCCCATTGCCATTGCCATGTCATGTGAGTTTCCTCTTCAAGGCATGACATTGGTCTCTCTGTGAGACTAGGGAGCATTGTGTTGTGCCACAGGCTTTGCAGCCAGTGCGTATGCTGCTATGCATGTAGTCCATTGACATGCACTGTATGTGTGGCTATCAATTAGGGCTGTAACGATACACTCAACTCGTGATTTGGTTCGTATTACAATCTTTGATACACCCCATGATTTTTTAAATGTATGCTTTTAAATGAATGAATTAGCTTTTTTTCCACAATTACCAAAAATGTCAAATAAAATTGTACATAAAAACTGATAGTTTATAGCTAAAAGGGGTTACAAGACGCTGCTGATGATGATGATGATTTGAAGCTTGGAAGCACTATCATATCATAGGTTGTTCTTTTCTGGACTGAAGGGTAACAGAAGTTTGAGAGGGCATATCACGATACTGCCTTCTTGCCCCGCGATACGGTATTGTGACTCTACATATTGCGATTTCTCGGTTCGATACAATATTGTTACAGCCAGTCCCACCAGGAAATCGCGGGCATTTTCTCAAAAAATCGCGGTCGGAATTGCCAGATGGTGCGCGAGGATTTCCAGAAAATCGCGCTTAAAGTTGCGGAGCTTCTTACTGTGTTGTTGCGATTTTGTTGGGGCATGAAGTGAAAGGGTGCGATTTTTGTTGCGATTTTTAATGTGTTTCCCCACGCTTGAAAGTAAAGGACACTGCCACATTCCAGTCCTCTGGTGTTTTTATATTATTTCCATTTTGATATTATAATTTTGGTCCTTAAGCAAAGCAGGGAAGCGGACATGGCGAGTTTTTCGCCAGAATGTCATCGTGAAAAGTTCCATCTCTTTCATGCTGCCATTACGACACCATTCATTACAATGCTGTTTATGGACGTTTGACTCTGTTTTAAATGTCATCACCGTTTCAAATTGTAAGCATACAAACTTCGTATCATGTCCATTATATGTCCGATATCCATTCCCGACTTAAACAGTGGATACATAATTAACTATAAGTAGGCGGGTCAGCCGTCAGTCGGCTTTAAATTAACGGCTGTTGATCATCATTCATTGTAACGAGGATGGAGTTCACAGATTTCCTGTTGTGAAGGGTGCTTGCTGAATAATGCTCAGAAATTATATTAATTTTGGTGCTCTTGTGAATATAAAAGACGACGAGATTGTTATCTATAAAACACCACGTCGCCTGCAGAACGGAGGTCTCAGCTGTCAATCAATACCGTCTATCGCGCAAGGAAGAGAGAAGGAGAGGGAGAGACAGAAAGTAGTTTTCCAACTTACTCCCACAGCTTTCCAACGTATCTGCTCTGGTTTTATTCATGTTCGGTGTTCCTTGCCCGTTTGACCGCGCCAGGTTAAACGAAAGTGATTTGACGACACACGGTCACCACGGTCACCAAGTGCTCGTATCCAGCCATAGCCCAATTTGCGCGAAAGATATTACTATATCGGCCAGGCACGCACGCAGCATTCACAATGAAGGATAGAAATTACTCCTTTGTTGTGGACAAAGCATTTGCGCATCTCAATTCGGAGGGAAAATGTTGCCTTCTGTATACGCACAAGTCAAACACCAAAGTGGTCCAGCAGGTGGACCGCTTTAGAAAAAAGAAAACACATCTTGTTGTACTAGGAGCCCTATACTTGGCGTAATGTAGATGACTGTCATGAAGTGTTAATTATATATTTATGTAGGCCTAGCATGTTTTAAAAATGTAGGCCTATTGGTTATGCCAGACTAGTCATACATTTTCCCTCCTGTGACCATGCGAGCAGACGCGCAATGAGAACATGGCGTTTCCTACATTCTGAATTATTTATATGGGAAGCGCAGACAACTTTGTACATGCATAGTAAAGTGCTGGGACTGATTGCTAGGTTACTTTTTTATTGTATTTTTTTTATTGTATTATCCTTTTTGAAAGGAAGTTTGTCGACCTCAGTGAAGTCAGCGCAACATGGATTGGTTCAAAGTGTTCAAAGTTGCGGGAAATCGCGGTGATTTGTTAAAGTTGCGCTCTCGCGCAGAATTCGCGGGAATTCATTGAAGTTGCGAAAAACGACGCGATCGCAACATCGCGATTTCCTGGAGGGACTGTACAGCCCTACTCTTAACCCTTTGAGGAGTACCATCACAAATATGTGATTAGAATTTTGCCCAAATTTTGAGTTCTCATTATGATGCCATAAGGACTTAGCAATATTTTTTTAACACAGGCTTCTATAGGAGCTGTAGAGTGTCCAAGTAAAATTCTAGAAGAACCTGGGAAAAGTCCTTACTCATCAAAGGGTCAATTTGTGGTGCTCAGTTTTCAGTCTGTGGTGGTGCGCCACATAATGGTCTATGTAAGGGAAACACAGGTCTCCTGACTATCAAAGTCTTGTCATTGGCTCTCCTGTCATGTCAGTTAACTATTCTCATTGGCTGTCCTCTCATACTTAGCATGACATCTGTTTGTGAGTACCAGAGCCATGACAACCGGGGTACAGGAAGTCAGTTGGTGACATGATTAACGTAGATTCAAATAATTCTAGGCAGCTGCTTTCTTTTTGCTAAAGATTAACACAGAAGCACTAGATAGCTGGCAAAGATGATGTAAAATGAATTAAAATGAAGGTCCATGAAGACAGATGCTGAGGCACTCAAGGTTTCAAATTTTTTTTACTTTTTTATTTGGCTACAAAAATTGCAACCTTGAGTGCCTCAGCATCTGTCTTCCTGGACCAAGTTTGAGAGCGCCTACACTGATGAGCACCAAGGAAAAAAGGTGAAGACCCAGAAGCACTCCAATTACCTGCTTGTGTTTGAATTAAAATGAATTACATTCCACTTAACTGCACTTTCTGTGTTCGACGTCCACTGTTTTGGAACTACGTCAATGGCGAACTGCATGTTAATGGCTCCATGAACCTCCATCTTTGTGTAAAAACGGAACTATGATACAGTATAGAAGTGGCCTAATTAATCCATGGCTCTGGTGAGTGCACTAGTGAGCAATCATTCCAAGTGCATACCGTTTCTGTGGAAACATTTCTCATACAAATGAAAGCAAAAAAAGTATCTTGTAGTGGCAGTAGAGTATGGTGCTTTCATATGCAATGAGGATTGAAATACATGTACATTGACAGTGTAATTACATTGTAAGTTTACAGGTAAAATGTAATGTTTAGCAACTGGACTTCTTTATAGAGTTTAGTTGAAATTGAACTTCGCATAAATATCCTCCAAAAAAAAACAAAAGGGGGTCCCCACTAAAGAAGTTTGGAAACCCTGAAGTAGAGCAAACTTGCCAATACTGCGAGAAGTGGCCTCCATTGTTTTGGTAGTGTGTGTGTGTGTGTGTGTGTGTGTGTGTGTGTGTGTGTGTGTGTGTGTGTGTGTGTGTGTGTGTGTGTGTGTGTGTGTGGCACAGATAGGTAAATGTGTGATTTCTCTGTGTTAGTGCATTTGTTTAGAGTGTCTTAGGCTGTGTGAGAAAGTATGTGATTTAATTATCTGTGTGTTTGGTAAGTTAGTGAGCTATTTCTCTGTGTTCGGTGAAACTGGCCTGTGAATGGAGCGTGTGTTTAGTGTGTGGGCCAATTTGTTCAAAGGATGTGTGTGTGTGTGTGTGTGTGTGTGTGTGTGTGTGTGTGTGTGTGTGTGTGTGTGTGTGTGTGTGTGTGTGTGTGTGTGTGTGTGTGTGTGTGTATGAAGATCTCTCTCAAGTGGAACTGGTCTGAGAGCAGAATGTTCCCATGAGATCTGCGTGGGCCTACGCGTGAAGACTTTCCCCCCTAATTCACGCGCACATAGACAGGCACAGAGAGACTCGCATGTAGGCTAGGAGTGGAGCCCCAAACGGCTCCTCACCAGCCAACTTTTTTCTCCGGTTAAAGGGAGAGTTCTGCAGCTGCGAGCTGCGACTTGCCTCGGACCCTGTCGCGAGACCCCTTGGAATGCTCGCGCTCACAGGAGAGAGAGAGAGAGCTCTAAACGCAGAGTGGGCAGCGCGAGCCTTTGTTTACGCTACGCTGCAGATGTGCCGTACGTTCCGTTGAAGTTGGATGCGCGAGAAAAACTTCAGCCATTACAAAACAGGCCCACGAGCCCCCTGGTTGTGAAGCTAGCTAGTGTCAGAAGCAATGTGCTCGACTTGAAGAAAAGTTTTTTTGATCGAGTAGCTGAGTAAAATATTTCCACCCACCGTTTAGTTTTCGCATTCCGTAGTCACGTAGTCTGGTTCTCTCCTGAAGTCGTTTTGGAGAACCCACCCACGTACTTTAGAGAAATCCACAATCACGTAGTCAGATTGGCTTTACAATCCACACAGAGCTGTACTTTAAATCCATGCTGCTCACGAAGTTCTGGCCGAGTGTCTGGTTTGCTTTGGGGGGCGCCTACTTCTCTCCCTCTCTCCCTCCCTCGCTGCGTGCAGATGTGTCTGACTGTCCCCCGTGGCGAAAAGGGGCAACTCCGACAGAGGGGAAAGTGTGGAAGGGGGAGTTTATCTAGATCTCAAAAAAGTGTACAAAGTGTTTCGATTCCGTTCCAGAGAGGTGAAATGCGTTTCGCCGGAGATAAAATAAAACTGTGAGGTCGGAAAGGAGGAAGAGGAGGAGAAGGAGGAAGAGGAGGAGGAGAAAGAGGAAGAGGAGCGTACGGATAGCCTGCGTTTCAATACGTATGCGCCGCCGTTCCTGACATCAGAATCCTGGAATTCCAGGAATGTGTGAGTGTGTGACGGTGGAGGAGTCACGGCTGCGACCATCATTGCCGTTAAAACCACCCACGAGCGCGCATGGAGCAGGACAAAGCTCGCGGCGCACCCGGCCTTTGTGTGTGTGTGTGTGTGTGTGTGTGTGTGAGAGAGAGAGAGAGAGAGAGAGAGAGAGAGAGAGAGAGAGAGAGAGAGAGAGAGAGAGAGAGAGAGAGAGAGAGAGAGAGAGAGAGAGAGAGAGAGAGAGAGAAGTTTATGTGAAAGGTGGATGGAGCAGATCGATTCCGGAACGTAGGCTACCTGGGTGTAGGCCCTATGGGGTCTTTCACTTTACGCTTTAGCAGACGCATTTTATCCAAAGCGATTTAGGCCTAAGTGGAGAGTAGATATGACTAGGCTACTACTAGCCTATATTCTATTTGCGATCAACTTACGAGTTACCGACACGCTGGGCGTTACTACTACGTCTGCTTTATGCATGTTGCAACACGTGTGTTCTGCGGTCAAGTAGGCCTACTAATAACAAGATCCAGGAGTAGGCCTAGCGCCTTATAACCAACACGTTAACGTGTTTGCAACCATGTCTATGTTCAGTCAACACAGAGTGGGACCAACCAGTGTGGGTGTTAAATTCAACACTTTAAGTGTT
>NC_085874.1:8242037-8252037 GCF_034702125.1 Engraulis encrasicolus
CAATCTCCAATGGCCGAAGTCTGCAAGTTGGCGAACAGGGCCGTTGACAGCTTTGGCTGGGCCCGGGACAAAAATAGCTTCGGTCACTGACGGTCAGATATGAAACACAATGTCATTAAGACGTTTGGATTATGAAATTATCAGATGCAATAGAGCTCGAAAGTCCCGCCCCTTAGTTCCGCGTTTCACGGGACCTAAGCTGACCATCTAACAACGTGGAAGCGAGTAAATATCTTCTGATCTCAGTCATGATATGCGCTGGGCTACAAATATGCTGTTTAAGATGATAAAGATTAAGATTATTCATGCAGAAGTATCAATGTTTTGTTCCGAGACCGTCGGCATGAAAAATGTGAAGAAACACAGCTTTCTGAAAAATGTGGGGGTTCGTACGAAAAATTAAGCAAAAATATCAGAAACAACATATATGGAGCTCGTGGCACAACTCGAAGGGGATCGAAATGCCATTTTAATACCGCCATTGGATTACATGCTACGATTCTCTGCTAAAAACGCCGTTGAGGTCCCATGAAATCGGGGGAAGTGACGTCACTTTCGAGCTCTATGCCCGTGTTTATCATCGTAACTGATATATCCCCTCCCTTTTAATATGAATGCAGTGCAGTGCATGTCTGGTTGGGATGGAAAAGTTTTTTTCTTGGTTCATCTCCCCCTTGCTAGTACCTGCATCATCTGAGGAATATTTTGACTGACTTCCAGAGGCTCCTTGTTTTTTCTTCTTTTTCGCTTTTTCTTCATTTGTTGGCTCTTAGTTACCGACCAATCCATGTGCATTGGGGGTGGAGGGGGGTTTCTTGAACCCTTTTTAAGGGCAAGAAAGGCAAAATATCTAGAAATCATTTATTTTATGTAAAATATAGCGCATTCGCACTCCCTCAAAGCAGCTTATTTTGAAATGTAATACAACAATTAATCGCAACTTCATGAGGACCCAGTTCTGGGCCCCCTCATTCCTGGGCCCGGGATAAGAGTTCCGTTTGTCTCCCCTGTCGGCGGGCCCGTTGGCGTGCACACGCACACACACACACACACACACACACTCTCTCTCTCTCTCTCTCTCTCTCTCTCTCCCTCTCTCTCTCTCTTTCTTTCTTACTGTCATAGAAACACACATAATTGCACAAAAACACACTCAACATCACAGACATAGCCAACCTCTCTTCTCACAAATCACACACACACACACACACACACACACACACACACACACACACACACACACACACACACACACACACACACACACTTGCAAATTGTACATTGCAAACAGATACTAAATTACACACCGACATTACACACCGACATCACACACTGAAAATCACACATCACATACACACATTCTCAACAACACACAAACACAGGCACGGAGCCACACGCGCGCGCGCACTCGCGTGCACACACACACACACACACACACACACACACACACACACACACACACACACACACACACACACACACACACACACACACAGAGCCGCACACACACACACAGAGCTGCACACATACAAACATATGCATGGCACACACGCACTCATGCATGCACACACACACACACACACACACACACACACACACACACACACACACACACACACACACACACACACACACACACACACACACACGCACGCAAACTAGTCTGTAGGTGACATGGCGAAGCAGCAACCCTATAATTCACTCTCAAACACCGCCCACCTTACACCACATCTGTGTGTGTGTGTGTGTGTGTGTGTGTGTGTGTGTGTGTGTGTGTGTGTGTGTGTGTGTGTGTGTGTGTGTGTGTGTGTGTGTGTGTGTGTGTGTTACAGCTCTATTGTGCTTTATAAACAGATGATAATTAACTAAACCATTTTTTTTTATTCCAGACAAGATGTAATATGCATAAAGAGATGTGGTCTATGATATTTATCCAAAGCTTTTTGGTCTGACAGACCTATAATATAGTACATAAAGACACAAGGTCTATTTGAAATACATTAAATATAAGGATAAGTAAAGTTCAATTTAAGACATAATGTGTCAGATATTTTAACTGAATAATACCCATGTTGTGTCACATTTCACACAACATTAAGCAATAAAACCATCTTAACATAATGCATGTCAGAAAAATGAAACATTCCTTTTTAAACTATATGATATATTATATTAAGTGTCCCTAGTGGCAGACATATAATATCTATGCAAAGTGTGTGTGTGTGTGTGTGTGTGTGTGTGTGTGTGTGTGTGTGTGTGTGTGTGTGTGTGTGTGTGTGTGTGTGTGTGTGTGTGTGTGTGTGTGTGTGTAGGCTATTGAGCAGAGGCGTGAGGTGTGCACCCACTTGGACATCTTTTTCTGGGAATCTCTCTCTCTCTCTCTCTCTCTCTCTCTCTCTCTCTCTCTCTCTCTCTCTCTCTCTCTCTCTCTCTCTCTCCGCGTACCCGACACGAACGCGATGTTCTGGTAAATACATCGCTAGAGCGCAATAAACTGGTGGCGCGAAGGGAGGAGTGCGCGTGTGTATGCGTATGTGTGTGTGTGAGCGAGAGGAGGAGGAGAGGAGGCAGGTGTGTATGCCAATTGACAGGTCCGTCCGCAAGCTCCAGCCGTTCACGACGCCAGAAGCACGAGAGGAGAAACGAAGCCCCGAAAGTTATTTCTCCCTGAACACGAGACTGAAGCTGATGTCTGCCCGCGAGGACACGGTACCCGGCACGGCAGAAGTGAGTGACGGCTGTCTGGAGCACACACGCACACGCACTCTTGTTGCACGAGGTAGCTCGAGGGTAGGCTACCCGAGCCCTCGCCACAATACCAGCGCCAGCCGATTGAGGAAAATATTTCGTAAAATAGAGTGGAGTGAAACGGGTTGTTTATGCAGTGTTATGGTTTGCATAATAGCCGTTATATATTCGTTGATGTGCTATGGTTTGCCTAATAGCTTTTACATGTGCGTTGATGGTATGTATGATCATCTGTATATGATGATGCAGAAGTTTAATGCAGTAGTGCTTCGCTGTGTTTATTACCCGTTGACGTTTCTACATGACAGATGGTGGTTTGTTACGTGTATTCATAAACGTTGCTGCGCAATTTCAGGAAATTCTCGTGCAGTAACGTGAGATAAATCCGGTAATTGTGAAACGCGGTGCATGCGATGTGGCTGTAGATGTGACGAGTGTTGATGTCCGCCGACACGTATTACGTAAAAGCCTGAAAAACTCTTCTCTTCTCTTCTCTTCTCTTCTCTTCTCTTCTCTTCTCTTCTCTTCTCTTCTTCTCTGTTTCTTGTGGAGCGCTTCTCCACAGTTGCTATAAATGTGTGTGTGTGTGTGTGTGTGTGTGTGTGTGTGTGTGTGTGTGTGTGTGTGTGTGTGTGTGTGTGTGTGTGTGTGTGTGTGTGTGTGTGTGTGTGTGTGTGAGAGAGAGAGAGAGATAATTCAGGGCAGGTGACTGCTCTCTCTCTCTCTGTGAGTAGTAAAGTAGATAGCCACGCGGGCACTGCTCTTTTTCCTCACACACTGCGGAACACCTGCCCTAAAACACACACACATACACACACACACACACACACACACACACACACACACACACACACACACACACACACACACACACACACACACACACACACACACACACACACACACACGCATGATTTGATATTGATCTCTGTGTTTGTATGTGTGTGTGTGTGTGTGTGTGTGTGTGTGTGTGTGTGTGTGTGTGTGTGTGTGTGTGTGTGTGTGTGTGTGTGTGTGTGTGTGTGAGTGTGTGTACAGGTGCTCCCCACCTTCACAAGAATCACTGTGAGGTGTGGAGAACAGAAGGGAACAGAATGGAGCGGAGCAGAACGTGCTGACTTGTTTTCCAGGGTTCACTGATCTACACACACATGCACACACGCACGCACACACACATATAAACACACACACACACACGCACGCACACACACATATAAACACACACACACACGCGCGCGCACGCATGCGCACACACATATACAGAAGGTGCTGTCCTGCTTACAGGGATCACTGGATCTCTCTCTCTCTCTCTCTCTCTCTCTCTCTCTCTCTCTCTCTCTCTCTCTCTCTCTCTCTCTCTCTCACTCACTCACTCACTCACACACACACACACACACACACACACACACACACACACACACACACACACACACACACACACACACACACAGCATGCTGTTAACAAGGATCAGTGATTACAATTCATCAATATCCCCACTATAACATCAATATCCTTCCTAAGGGACAAGACCGTGTGTGTGTGTGTGTGTGTGTGTGTGTGTGTGTGTGTGTGTGTGTGTGTGTGTGTGTGTGTGTGTGTGTGTGTGTGTGTGTCCGTGTAGATCTGCGATGAACCCTGAATGACCTCTGGCGGTGTGTGTCCTCAGAGAGTGTTTGCCAGCAGAGTGACAACTCTGATGTCCTTGGTGTGTGTGTGTGTGTGTGTGTGTGTGTGTGTGTGTGTGTGTGTGTGTGTGTGTGTGTGTGTGTGTGTGTGTGTGTGTGTGTGTGTGTGTGTGTGTGTGTGTGTGTGTGTGTGTGTACCCCCTCAGGGGGCTGCTGTGAATGACACAAACCTGTTTCCCTCTTAATGGCCTGGAACATCACAGTGGCCTGCTACAGGTGTGTGTGTGTGTGTGTGTGTGTGTGTGTGTGTGTGTGTGTGTGTGTGTGTGTGTGTGTGTGTGTGTGTGTGTGTGTGTGTGTGTGTGTGTGTGACGGCTCAGTATCCAGTCTGCTGCAGCTTGTTATTGCTGCTTAATTTCCTTACGGATTAATTCATTTCCTCCATTAAACTAAACTACACATTTCCTGTTTAGCTATTTCCTGTCTGCTATATTGATATTCTGCTTCATTTCTACTTACTCTCTACTATGGATTTCTTTTTAATCTCTTCTCTCTTATCTACTTCACACAGTAGGTTTCACTACACAAAGCAGTCTACAATATATTTCTATTCAATCTCTGACCTATAGATTTCTTTTTTAACCTCTACATTTCTGGCAGAACTATTTCAGTCAAAAAATAGAATGGGATTTCTTTATTGTAAACAAATGGTCTCCAATTATTTTCACCCAAGGGCCACATTGTGTAGCGCAAATGAGGCTCAGGGCTGAACAAATCGCCCGGCCGCATGGCCACAGAGAGCATACAAGCATGTTTTGGTAACACTTTCTATGACGCCCATATCGATAGCGCATTATGAGCGTATTTATTACAAATTATAATGCACATTATAATTACTTACAACGCATTACGACTACACCGATGATGTTTCATGATGCTTTATGTTAACAGTAATGAAGAGCCATGAATCTAGCTTATAACACTTTCCAAGGGTATTATGAGTGCTCATGACTGGATATAAACTACAGGCTGCCTGATGGGGTTTACAGTACATTATGATGCATTATAGATGTGCATTATACAGTGCATTATAGATGCATCCATATGAACTTCACTTTACTTAGAGCACACAATGGCGACTTATGATCTCATATGAAACATTATAGCAGTGTATGAGCCCTTATGACAGTTTAGCATCCAGGTCTGTACATAGAGGGGTATAGGTACTCATAATGTTCTATAAGCCCCATCGGGCAGCCTGTAGTTTATAGCCAGTCATGAGCACTCATGACACCCTTAGATTTATAAAGTATTATAAGCTAGATTCTAGGTTATTATAACTGTTAATATAAAGCATCATGAAGCATTATGAGTGTAGTCATAATACGTTGTAAGTAATTATAACGTGCGTTATAATTTGTTATAAATGCGCTTATAATGTTGGCTTTAAGTAAAGTGTTACCCATGTTTTCATTTGTTCCAACCTCATGGCGGGCCAAAAGTTTGCCATGCCCATTTGGAGACCACTGTAAACCATTAATTTGGCAGTATGGCTTTGTTCAGAGGAGCCCCCCTATTTCCATGAGCACCATGAAAAAGCAGAAAGTCAGGGGGTGCAGCATTTAGGGAATTCTTGTCACTACAGTACCGGAAGAGAGAAATATTTCCTTCACGAACAGAGCCAGGTGACATGACAAGCGAACGTGCCATGTCATACATGACAAGGCGGAGCAGGGGAGGAGGTGGATAGCAAAAACTACGCAGCATACTGTTGAGGGGAACAGGGTGAAATTTAAAAGATGCATCGAAGGTGTGTGGCCAATCGCTAGGGAAGACAGATAATCAGCTGAGGGGATACACCTGGATCAATTAGTAATGGGATGAGAGGTGAGGGGAAAGCGGCAAGCTTCTTGATTAAGGCCTGGCCACATTTATCAACTGTATACAATGCAATATGTCCGTCTTCTGGACTACTACTATTGTACATACGTTGTCTCTCTACTATATATAAACTATTATTTTTATCTATTATATATTTAGTAATATAAATATACAGGCCTATATATATATATTCTGTACGCTACACTGTTATATATTTTTTGTTTTGTCAGTACTGTACTATATATTTCCATTATGTCTATTACAGCAGCCTTATAAGTTTGCATAGTGTGCCTGAACACCACACACTACGTACACAAACAGTCTATTTTTTTGGTAAATTTCAACACGCTGTGATTCCATTATATTTGTACTCCCTGACATTCTATTCACTCTGTGCTATGTTTTGGTTGGTGACATGTGTTCATGTTCCGCATTGCTTGCAACAGCTGGAGTTGTCATGGGTAATGTAGCACGTTAGGGATGTGGCGCATTGTGAGTATTGTAGCCAGCATGGAGGTGTGCTTGGGGAGTTGTGCTAGTAGGCATGTTCTGCACTGAATTTTGTCGATCAAAAACTGCAGACCACGCCAGCGAGAACTTCCTGGCATGGCATGGATGTTTTCAGTTTGTGGAGTATGGCGTGCTTTTATCCAGATAGTTTGTTGGATTCTTGGGTTTGGGTGCTCTTTAGTCCAAGGTATAGTACTTCCAGGATCAAAAAATGAGAATAAATTCTCTGACTAAGGCACTCCAAATTAAAATGTCTTTATTAATATGACAGGTCCTACATGGACATATTAAAAACAAGGCCCACGCGTAGCGGCATGAGTGCCTTCTTCAGGGCAGTGATGATCCATGGCGTGGATGTTGCTAACACAGTGTATGCAAAGTCGAACACAAATTTGAACGAAACGATGAGCGCAAACCAGTTTGATCGATGTAGCACAACACATGTAAGGTGTGTAAGGAGTGCCTTGCATTAGGGGTGCATTAGTGTGTTACAGCGCATCTACAGACGTAAGTGAACCTTTGGCCAACCAGTTCAAGGGGTGCGTCACTGTGGTGGCAGTGTATAGACCCTTACAGTGAGCCTCAACAGAGATAAGCAACTGCAGGAGTTGCACGGTCCGTCTGCAATCGCTTGTATGAGAGTTTGACACCATGTGACATGTCGTGTCTTTGTCACAGCAGGACGGAATTTGGTCAAGTCGAACACAATTTCAAACCATCATGCAACATTCCTAGAATGCATTGCTGTCTATCTATGCATGCAGTCGTTACGCAATGTCAAATGCGCCTTATAGTTCAGCAACGGCGCCTGTTGCTTACGGTCGCTAACCACTGTTGATGTTATAGATCTGCGCACGAGGTGTCATGTCGTTAGCTACATTTGGCTACATAGCTACAAGGCTACAGTACAGTAGTCAGACTGCAGGCATTGTGCTGCGAGTGCTAAACTGATGTAGTGTTTGTTTGCAACTTACTAATTCAGTCATTGTAGCTTCATTTATTTACACAGACTAGAAAGAAAGTGTTCGTATTCCACAGAATATTGTCAGTTTGGCTCTCGTAAACTACCGGAGAACTGTGCCGCCACGAGAAGAAGGAAGTATCGAGACGACCAATCACAGCGCCTTTTCTCTGCGACCTTCGCAACCGTCTGTCGCGTAGTCAGGATTTTTTTGAGGCGCGCGACGACGGTTGCAGAGCCTCTGCGCGGGGGGTGTGGTCGCGCACAGACGGTTGCACAGGCTCTGCAACCGTCAGCGCCAATAAGTATAAATTGGCCTTAATGTTGTGCATTATATGCAGAGAGGAAACGTCTCTGTTATGTGCAATGTAGTGCATTATGGGTAATGAAGGGCATTAGGTGTGATATGGTGCATTGTGGGTATTATAGGCAGTGTTGAGGCACGCTTTTGGAGCGGGCAGAGACAGGCAACCCATCAGTGAAAATATACTGTATTTAGAAGCAACCCATAGGGAAAATATAGGCTACAGAACTTGTATGACTGTATAAATCGTATATGTGTAAAAAAGGGGAATGGGACACTTTTATAGGATGTAAAAACACAAACACATTCCATGTACAATGTTTATAGGTTGTAGTACATGCCATGTATACATGGGTCTTTCTCACGTATGGGATATGTACGTACTCTATGTGTGCCTTACGTAGGAGGAGGACGGAATTATATGCCATATAAGACTCGCATATGAACATTTTTGTAATTGTACATTTTTCATATGACAGGCAGATAGACAGATGGACTAGTAGACAGACAGACAGACAGACAGACAGACAGACAGACAAGCAGAGAGACTGACAGGCAGGCAGACAGACAGACAGACAGACAGACAGACAGCCAAGCAGAGAGACTGACAGGCAAACAAACAGACAGGCAACAGGGAGGCAGGCAGGCAGGCAAGCAGACAGACAAACAGGCAGGCAGGCAGGCAGGCAGGCAGACAGCCAGCCAAGGAGAGAGAATGACAGGCAAACAAACAGACAGGCAACAGGGAGGCAGGCAGGCAGGCAAGCAGACAGACAAACAGGCAGGCAGGCAGGCAGGCATGCAGGCAGGCGGAAAGACAAACAGAGAGGCAGACAAACAGATAGGCATATAGACTGACAGACAGTCTAGTATACAGACAGGCAGGCAGATAGACAGGCAGACAGAGAGGAAGACTAGGAGTCAGACAGACATTCACTCTCACTCATGTGGGGTGACATGTATGTCAATGTTTGTGAATGGGCAGCTGCAAGGCCAACTACAAGGGTCTTAAAGACTGGCTCCTAACCAGTCAGTACTCAGTTATTGGAGAGTGCTGTGGAAGTTTAAGGTGACTCTTAACCTCTTAATATGTCTTCATATTGCAATCTTTCTGTCACGCAATGCTTAGGTTCATTTTATAGTGTCCTGTGGTGTGCTCTTATAGGAGGAAAAAAGTTTTTTTTATAAATGAAAACACATATTAAGGTTAAACACAATGTCATTATCAAGTTAGCATGAGCTCAGATGTCAGTCATGTATACAAAAGGATTAAAATGGCCATAATGCAGTGAATTCCCTGTGGTGTGACTCAATTTTCCTGCGGTGTGACTATGCCTATGCAATGTGTTGATGCAAGACACATTTTGCCAATTTTTTTTCCATTTTTCTCCAATTTTTATCTATCATTTTTTTCAGGAATTTGAAAAACTTTTTTTTGTTTTGCGTTACGCCATTAAACGTAAACCACCCACACACAGAATGTAAACATCAGCTACCACACTGCAGAACATCAGACCACCATCTCACCGCTACACACACACACACACACACACACACACACACACACACACACACACACACACACACACACACACACACACACACACACACAGTGGCAGCCCCAGGGGCGTTGCTAGACCTATTTTACAGGGGCACGTGCCTGGGTATTGATTTATTGTGCCCCGGTATGAGTTTAACAAAAGAAAACAACAATCTTGCTATCTTGGAGTTTAGCTCAAGTTTAGCATACAGAGCAATCTACCGAATGTGCACAAAATAGTGTACATGCACTACTTACAATAGTACAATTAATTTAAAAGCTTTCTAAAATAAATAACAAAACAAAAATTTTGCCTGCACACTTTGCGCGCTAGCATTATCTCTTGGTGCCCTTCTGTGCCCCTGTATAGCATTGGGTCTGCTGACGCCCCTGCGCAGCCCTATGGTGAATAACTCTCCGGGCACTGGCG
>NC_085874.1:8262037-8277037 GCF_034702125.1 Engraulis encrasicolus
TGTGTGTGTGTGTGCGTGTGTTTGCGTTTGTGTGTGTGTTTGTGTGTGTGCGTGTACCTGTGTGTGGTGTGTGTGAGTGCATGTGTGTGCATGTATGCGTGTGTTTGTGTAAATGTTTGCTATGAGCTACGTGGAGACCAAGCAGTTTGCCTTTTCCTAGAGAGAGAGAGAGAGAGAGAGAGAGAGAGAGACGCAGAAAGAAAGAGAGAAAGGAGAGAGAGTTTGCTTGTGTGTGTGTGTGTGTGTGTGTGTGTGTGTGTGTGTGTGTGTGTGTGTGTGTGTGTGTGTGTGTGTGTGTGTGTCCCTGTGTCCGTGTGGGCGTCTGTACAATAAAAATCACTAAATACCAGGTCTGGCCTCTTTTTGAAGCATTACAGTACTCTGCATGAGGGACAAAGTAATGAGTTATTCTGATTCCTGGGAGGGGGTGGGGGTGGAGTGGGGGCAGGTTGCCATGTCAACAGATTGTTGAGTATTGAGCTGCTGCTTTGAGCTGCTGGGTTTGAAAAATGAGCTTTATGTTTGCAATGCTGCACTTTTGGTCTGGGTTGGTGTGTGTCAGCGTAAGGGTGTTTGTGTGAGGGTGTGTGTGTGCTCACGGGAGAGAGGTATGTGTGTAGGGGACCCCCCACCCCCTCCCCATCCAAAAATAAAACACACACACACACACACACACACACACACACACACACACACACAGGCCGAAGTCCAATCATTAGAGAAATAAATATACGCGTTAGTACTGCAGTGTTTCTCTCTCTCAAGATGCGCGCACACACACCCACCCACAAACACACACACACACATCGTGATCAGATAAGTTGTAACTAGTGCAGCGTATAGTACAGTGTATTGTATGGCTTAGCATTTTTCTCTCTGCGTATACTATACTGGTCTCTCCAGTGGTATAGCGGTAGCATTCCCTATCTCCTGTAGCATTATGCTGCTGCAGCAACGTCAGCTATTTCACCTCACTATAGATCACACACATCATCTCTTACAAGCACACACACACAAGCCACACACACACAAGCGCGAGCACACACACACAAACATACACACACGCGCACGCACACACGCAATATGCAACGAGTGGAGAGGACCAAATATCGTGCTGATGTGAGTGCGGCATTGTGTGTGTGTGGGTGCGCGTGTGTGTGTGTGTGTTAAGAGAAATGCTTAACGTAAGATACTTTTGCTTTATCTACTAGAGTCCCAACTGATATACTAATCCAACTTCCGTATCCTGAATAGAGAAAGTCTCTGTGTAGTGGAACATTTCTGTGCATAAGCCTTTCTGTCAGGAGCTCCTCACACCTGAGAAATGAGAATCAGCATTTTGGGGGAAGTGTGCACTTGCTCGGTGCGGTCAAAGACTAGACCAAAAAAACCTTAAGATTTATACAATGGGAGCAAACAGCCAGTCAGTCAGAGGTGGGCTGTATTGTGTATGACTTCAGCGATATTTGGGTGAAATACCTATGTGTGTGAGGGTGTGTGTGTGTGTGTGTGTGTGTGTGTGTGTGTGTGTGTGTGTGTGTGTGTGTGTGTGTGTGTGTGTGTGTGTGTGTGTGTGTGTGTGTGTGTGTGTATGATACAATGTGTTTCGATATGATGTGATATGATACGGTATGACATCAACTTTATTGTGAGTTTGTCCCGAAATTCATTTTCACATCCCTGAGCAAGACCCGTCACAGGACTGTATCACATGTGCCTTGTATGTGGAGCATCAGCACCATCTGACAAAAAACGTGGTGTGTGTGTGTGTGTGTGTGTGTGTGTGTGTGTGTGTGTGTGTGTGTGTGTGTGTGTGTGTGTGTGTGTGTGTACACGTGCCTGCGTGTGCGCGCATATGTGTATGGGAGAGTGTGTGCGTGCATGAATGCGTGTGTGCGCACAGACATAGGTGTGTTTCTGTGTGTGTTGTCTGGGGCAGCAAGTGGTGCAGGCCATCCGGGCAGTGTATTAATGTGTGTGTGTGCATGTGTGTGTGTGCGTGTGTGTTGTTTGGGCAGTATATTAATCGTGTTTGTGTGTGTGTGTGTGTGTGTGTGTGTGTGTGTGTGTGTGTGTGTGTGTGTGTGTGTGTGTGTGTGTGTGTGTGTGTGTGAATGTGTATGTCGTCTGGACAGCAAGTGGTTCAGGCTATCCGGGCGGGTGTCAATCCCTCCGATAACTCCTCCAATCAGACGAGCCTCTGGGACTTAAGCTCTGCCTTCTTCTTCGCTGGCACTGTCATCACCACCATCGGTGAGTCTCTCTCTCGTGCTCTGTCTCACACACACGCACACGCACACGCACACGCACACACACACTATGTTAAGTGCACGAGACACACAATACACAAAACAAAAAATCGTTTGTAAACATTGCAGCTTTGTAGTAAGCAGTTAGTTTTGTTTTAGAGAGTTGTTCCATGATGTTCGCTGTCAAAATCAGGCAGCATGATCAAACACATTTTCCAAATGAAAGGACGCGCATGCTGACGCATTAGAATGGATTCTGATGGGTTAGTAAACCAACAGGCAATTATTAAAAATTGTTCCACGGGACCAAATGCCTCCATAGATTCGCAATAATATGCTCAAAAATGAATACTACATTGTGGAGATGGCACGCACGTCACGACAAGTGCAGTCACAACGGTACGTAATGAGTTACCACTCCAACTCTCTGTTCGTTTACTGAGATATTTTAATCCTGTCCGAATCGGCCATTTCTATCACTGACATCCTGAGATAGAATCACATTTCTCCATGTCCATACATAAAACTAGTCCCGTCTGAATAGGGCTTTATGCCGGGGGTAGGAGCTTCCCAATATGCAACCAGGAGGCAACTACCTCCCACTTGAAAGCGTTCCAACCAGCAAGTCAAACTTAAACTATTCCTATCCCTGTGTGCACTGTCATTGCTGTGTTGACGTCACGATTTCGAAGTCGGGGTGCTTCGATTTGGCCCCAGTTCTTGAACATTCCGCTTCAACAGGCGTTCCAATGCATTTCAGCAAGTAGGAGGTCAGAAACATCCCATCTCCTATCCTTGGGGAATGCACCATTAGTTACATCATCACCACCATCACTGACTGCTGTCATTCCTGATGTCATCCCCCCATCTGTGACTCACAGGTTTCTCATCAGTGATGTCACATGATCGCATGGCCAGGGTGACACACTGTGCATTTATAGTATTGTAGCCTCAAGCTTTAGCCAGAGACGGAGGCAGCAGATGCAGTTTGTGGTCTTGTCCCTTTTTTCGTCACCCTTTCACTAGCTAAGTGAGTAAATGGAACGGAAAACATCATCGTTAAACTCTGACCTCTGGCCTCTATTAAAATCTCTTCAGCTCTGATTAAACTCTACGAAACATCTTAGAACCCCGATCTATTGCCCCACCCTTTATCAGTACCCATGCTATCTAATCCATTCATTATTCCTGCCCAGACCCCGACCCCTATTCCAGGCCCAGACACCGACACTCAATCAAAACCCATCCTAAAACCAATCGACACACTCACAGGATTCTACGAGACACACGAGGGAGTGGAAACAACATTGACACACACATTCACATGCTGTCACACATACAGACACAAACAGAGATTCATATGGGGAAGCATGACACAAAGTTCAGTGTAGGGGGTCTAAGTATGCCTCAACAACCAGAACCAATGCACCAATGCCCGGGCAGTAAATAAGACATGGCAACCCAGCAAAAAACATTTTGACAATAACAACTGACCAAGTTTAAGAACACTGTTTGTGTAGAATTCTTGCACACCTCCTTCAGCCAGGTGCGTGGGAGTGGAACCCATGGGAATTGCTTGAAAAGGGTCAGTAGACCAAAACGTTGTGGGTAAACTCTGCAGATGTGAACAGTGTGTGCGTGAGCTTTCCTGTATTTAAAGCTGAAGAACACAAAATGACAAACAGACTTTTCCACAAACAACCAAAAAACTCGACACAATAACCTGGTGACACAGCGCGATGGAACAATACAACACCCCATTTGACCATATGAAACCCTGAAATAACATCCAGTAAATAAGACATGACAAGATGATCTGTCAAACTGACTATTGACAGAGACTGTTGTACAAACATATGCCTCACCTTCATCCCAACGAGGGAACGACGTTGGAGGATGGTACCATGAGGTCCTCAGGCATGGAAGAGGATGGAGGAGAAAGCCCAACTTAAGTATTCCTCACCTGCTACATTCCAACCAGGTTGCAACAAGGGAGGGGTGTTGGGGGATGGTACCATTACTTCATCAGTCATGGAGGTGGAGAGGTCTAGTTATAAACACCCCCACCCACCCAACTACACTGAGATGTGTAGAGTTGGTGATATTTTTAGAGTTGGTGAGATGTGAAGAATTGATGTGTGGAGTTGCAGACATGTGTGGTTGGTTGATATGTGGAGTTGGCGAGGTGTGGAGTTGATTAGATGTGAAGAGTTGGTTAGGTTTGAAGACACACACACACACACACACACACACACACACACACACACACACACACACACACACACACACACACACACACACACACACACACACACACACAGGTGTCCACAAACATTACACTTCCTCCCTCTCTTCTCTCTCCCTTCTTCTCTCTCTCCTCCCTCTCGTCACTTTCCCTCCCTCTCCTCCTCCCTCTCCCTCTCCCTCCCCCCCACTTCCTCTCGTCTCGTTCCCTCCATCTCGTCTCCCTCCAGTTAAGCAATACGCATATGCTGTTCGAGGTGTTCCTGGGAGGCAGTGGTGGCCTTCAGGGATGTGCTATTACTCTCTCCATAGCTCTTATTCATTCATTCCTTCATTTATCCTTTTATTCTTTCTCTCCCCCTCTCTCCTCCTCCAGCTAATGAGCATGTGCAGTTTGAGGTGTTTCTGGGTCAATCGCTGGTGGCAGCGATGAACAGAGGAAATTTGTGGTATAAACATACACACCTAAGGGCCTTTCCCATTGCTAATCTCTACCCCTACCCCTTCCCCATGTCCCTCGTGCTTTCCAACAAAGCTGTAAGGTGCAGGGCTTGAAACGCAACTGCTACGAATTGGGATATCCCTTCAACAGCTGTCACTAATTCCATGCATTAGGTTGACGATTGTTTTCATGTGCGTTTCACGGAGAAAAGGGCCATCACACATTAGGAAAATGATAAACTTAGTGCAATGGAATAATTATTACCGCTTTAAAACCGTCAATTTGCGGCGAAAATACTGAAACGTGTGTGCTGTTGTGGGTGCTGTGGCTTGCCGAACAATTTTTAAATGAATTTGCAATGCATTCAGGGAAACCAGTCGTAGCCCTCCGCCGCGGAGTCTGGTGTCGGAAAATCTCTGCGCGGAGGGGTGGAAAGCCCTTTTCCGTACCCCTACCCGTCTGTCTGAACGTGAATCGGGATGCCACTACCCCTGCGCGTGGACGCGCAAAACGGAGGCAAAGGGGTTCGCGTAGGGCTAAGGGGTGTAATGGGATTCACTCTATGTCTTTGTACAGCAGGGGTAGGGAGCCTTTTTCATTCGAGGGGCCACTTCAAATTGTATAAGGTCCTCCGAGGGTCGTGCTATGAACACAAACCAGGATTTCCCCCAGCATTTTAGGCCTAATATTGAAGTCGGCCACCTTTAGAACAGACCCCACCTTCAAAAGGTCCCTTGAAAATATATCTCAACTGTATTGCGAATGTTATTTCTAAGATTTACAATGTAGAGGATCAAAGACACCAAATGTCAAAAGATTTTAATTGGTTATCTGCCGGTATCTGTCTTTTCCTTTAAAGTAGGAATGTTACTGAAAACATTCACACCTTCTCACCGCATATACACTTGGAGATACTGGATCTCTATTGAATACAGGATTTCTATTGACTAGTCTCAATGGAGAGCAAGACCAGGACACTCTGTTCACTGATAAGAAGGAAACACTTGTGAATAATCTGCAGATATTTTAATGAAAAAGGAGAGAACACTCTTGAATAATCTCGCATTCGGTCAATTGATAAGAAGGGAACACTTGTGAATAATCTTTTAATCTGTTAATGACTTAAGACGGGAAGGAGAACTGTGCACTGCTGTGACTAACGCGCTGTCAGGTACCCGTGATGGAGTGTGTGTGCGTGTGTGCGGGAGGCAGGGCCACTGACAGCTTTGGCTGGACCCTGGACAAAGTCATATGAAAGGCCCCCCCACCCAATACATTCAATGTAATGAGTGCCCAATTATGGGCCCCCATCACCATGTGCCCGGGACAGCTGACCCCTTTCCCCCCCCTTGTGAGCGTCCCTGTTTGGAGGAGTAATATGAGATGTGAGAGCTGCCTGTGTGATGTAATCACAATTAGCGGCTCAGCAGTTCAATCAATAACCGCCACTCAAACTCTAACACACACACACAAGCGCGTGCGAACGCACGCACACACACACACAGTATCTGTAGATATAGATAAGGATATGTCTCTGGAGATGTCCTGTGCACGTGTGTGTGCCTGAGAGAGATGCCTGTGATAATCAGATTGTGTTTTGTGTGTGTGTGTGTGTGTGTGTGTGTGTGTGTGTGTGTGTGTGTGTGTGTGTGTGTGTGTGTGTGTGTGTGTGTGTGTGTGTGTGTGAGAGAGAGATGGCTGTTATTACAATTAGTAGCTCTGCTTTGGACTAATTGCCCTTGAGAGTAAGGAAGGAATGAATGTGTCCTGTGAGCTACAGTGTGTGTGTGTGTGTGTGTGTGTGTGTGTGTGTGTGTGTGTGTGTGTGTGTGTGTGTGTGTGTGTGTGTGTGTGTGTGTGTGTGTGTGTGTGTGTGTGTGTGTGTGTTGCATGCACCATCACTGGTGGTGGGTAAGCAACGCAAAGTCACGGGTAATTAGATGAAATGCAGCACAGCTGATTAGGTGGGCGGGGGCACTTACCTGGCTTGGAACACTGGCTAGTCGTTGGTTGAACATGCTGCCAATAATACAAATAACGTGTAGATACGCAGGGCCGAGCACGGTTTTGGGCAAGCGCAAAAGCAGACGAATTCCATGCCTTGAATTGCATCGAGCCGCTGGTAAGGTGCTGTGTAAATCCTTGTGCTGTTTGCTTAAATCACTTGATCTGCCGCGGCTATTGGGTTAAGCAGGATGGATGTTTGGTAACTTTGGTACTTTGTCAGTTTTGATCACTTGGTGAAAGTGTTGTTTTAACCTTGTTTTTATAGTTTTAAGTTTATCAGCTTGGTTGTCGGTACAAACATTTGAACTGCAGCACTTTGCAATTGCGAGTGTACTTCATTTGTAATGAATGCTGGGTAGTGTAGTCAGGTTGTAGTCCACTCTTTCCCTTGATGCATGGCGGATGATATGGTTTATTCACTGGCCATTGATGATTAGTTGCCGTGGACTATTTGAATTGAATGTAATGCAATGGTGATGTTTATGTATGTAATGCGATGGCTGCTGTGTAATGTTGTCTGTCCTTTAAGCAATGTAGAGTTTTAATTATTGTTGCCTATCTTAATAACCTACATGCAGTTGTTTATATTCATAATTGAATAACTTGTTGCGGCTTAAAGGAATATTGTGCATATTAATATTTGTATGAATTATTTATGTAATATTATTATATAGGTTACTAAATAATGGTGCTTATGAATGTTCTCAATTATTTGCATAGCTTATAAATATTGTGTAGTTATATTTATATGGGTGTATCTATTTTAAAAGTTGTATCTATGCTGGCACTTTTTATATTTATATATTGTATTTATATTTGGATGAAAAATTATATAGCACACATTTTGGTCCATTTTCAGGTGTATAGCCTGCTGCTGCATGTTGAGAAAATAAATAAATACGAAGACAACGTTTGTTGCCTTCCTGACTCCTCCTCCTCTTTGACAGGGAAAAACAGAAAGAGCCGAACAGTTATAAACCAAAGTTACTGAATTAGGAGACGTGCAGCAACTCAACTCCAACAAAACCACTCAAACTTCAGACACAGCCTCATAAGCCCTCCCCTGTGACTGACTGCTGCCTCTTTGGAATTCCAAGTATATAACCCTTATTGTCAATTGGCAAGGAGAAAGGAACCTGGAAACTATTCCCCTGTCAACCAATTAGAGCTAAGCTCTGCTGGCAAATCCCTGGGGAGAAGGGTCCTTCAGAAGAAACCAAAAAGTTGTTCACCAAGTCCACTGATGGCCAAAAGGATGATTTCTTCAGCTGCACTGTCTGCGATGAAGACTACCATGATTAGATTATTTTACTCGTTTCAAGCAAATATTGCTTACAACAAATACAAAAATATCACCAAGTAAAAAGATCTTGCCCCATGGACAAATGTTCGAAAACAAGTATAAATAATCACATTTCTAGTTCTAAATTCCAGTAAAAAAGTACTAGTTATTTGGTGATTTTTACTTGAAATAAGATTGATTAGATGTTTTTACTTGAAACTAGAAAAATGAGCTTGCTAAGATTTATTTTTTTTTCCAGTGTAAGGCAGCTCATTGCCTTGGGCTATGTGGCCAAAGTATAAAGCTCATAGTCCATGGAGTTGGGGGTATGAAGACAACAGTTGTAACAAGATGCTATTTTCCTCCAGGTGTGGCAAGTGCTCCAGAGGAGGGAAGGAAATGACCCTCAATGAAGAGTGGGAGAAAAGATCAAGGAATACCTTACCTTTGTGCTGGAGGATAAACACAGCAACTCCTTCCAGATGCAGTATATCCCTGGACAGGAGACCTCACAGGACTCCCAGACAATCTGCAAGCAGTGGAGGTGGCATTCAGAAACACAGAGGAACACCTGGAGAAGGAACCGGTGTGGAATACAGAGACCAAATTCATGAAATGGTTTCAAGAGGAGCTGCTGCAAAACTCGCAAGGGAGGAGATGGATGCCTGGAAAGGACCCAAATGGCACATCAGTCATCTTGTCCCTCCTATACCTCACTCCTCCTCAACTCCTGTGAGAATTGTGTGGAATAGCAGCCAAAAATTCTGAGGTATAAGCCTAAATGATCTCCTCCACAAGGGCCCAGATGTCCTCAATCCCATCAGAGGTGTACTTCTTAGGTTCAGGAGTGGACTGCGAGATGAAGGAGATGGAAGTCCACCTCCACCGCTTCCTCTGGAAGTAGCTATGAAGGAGAGGCCAACTTTCCCCAGTTCACTCACATGGCCGAAGGATGACGAGCTCTGAGGGAAGATAGCTATGTGGACGTCATCCTGTCCTCGAACAATGACCCCAAGACACTGGAAAGAATTACCAAAGGCGTGGAAGAGATCTTGGAAGTAGGCGGCTTCTTCCTCAAGCCATAGGTCCTGTCTTGCCAAAGTGGGAGGAATGACGCAACTAAAGATTACAGTGAGAACAGCTCTGGTACTGCCCAACCTACAACACTGATACTGCCCAACCAAATGCATGATGGGGAGAACAAAGCTCTCGGGGTAGGCTACAAACCAGAGACTGACAACCTCCAGCTGCTAACATCCGTCAATTTCTCCAAGAAAGGAGGGGAAATGAGGACTGGACTAACTCTGTGTGTAGCTGATGTGAGGGAAGAAACGCCAAACCCCCTTACCTGCTGCATTCTTCTCAGCCAGATTGCCAGATTCTATGACCCAATTGGTCTTGCCTCACCAGCCAAACAGAAACGAGTAATGTTGGTACTGGAAGCATTCCAAGAGGCTGGAAAAGATGATCAGCCCAAAGATACATGGGATGCCACACTCTCCCCCAGGCTTCATGAAACTGTAAGAACTCTCTTTGAGAAGTATGTCAGACTAGGCCAGGTAAGGCTTGAGAGAAGCCTGATGCCACCTGGTGACACAGGCCCACCTACAGGGATCACCTCTGATGGAAGCGAGTCCTCCTATGGAGCAGTACTCAGCGGAAAGCATTCTCTGCCGCAGTCACTAGAGCCCAGTCACAACAAAAACTGGACCGTAACCAGAAGGCAGGCCCAGCCTGGACTCACTAGATATAGAAGGCAAAAAGAGAAAACCCTGAGGAATTGGTCCAGCGCTTTAGTTCCCAAAATACATTACATTGTAGCTTTGGTACGAGGAGCTGTAGAGACCTGGCTGAAGGTACACCAGACCCCAGAGCCTTCAAAGAGGGGACGGGGATCACACTATTCTGTCTGCTGAGGAAAGGATGCAAGCTCTGCAAGACCTGGTCCTTGCAGCTCTAAGTACATGTGAACTTTATTACAGGCTCTAGGCCCAATAGGCAGACACACATCATAGTATACATAAAAAACAATAACATATAAAATAGGCAGGAAAAGAAGAGGAAGAGAGAAAGAGAAAAAAACAACAAACAATAATGCTTAAGCATATAAAAACATATCTGTCATGACAGTCTTAAAAGGCAGCCATACCAATGCTTCCACATATATGATTGATATCGGATAGAGCTGCATCTGGAGCTTGTGAGAATCATTATAATACAGTTTTTAGACTTATCCAGACGGCCCATGAACTTAAACATTAGGTTCCCCAAGAGACCAGGTAAAGTACAAAGTCACAAAATAATTTACTAGCACTGCAACTCCTAGGCTTTTTCAGCAATATCCTCAGACAGTCATTATATGCCACTTGGAGTTTGCGCAGTGTTTCTTTTTTGTAGCTGACCCATAATGAGGCTGCATACATAGGGCTACAATAGGCACGAAACAAGCTTATTTTCACATCATCAGAACAGTGGTGAAATGTTCTTACCAACATGTTTGCTTGGACATACAACATTCATCTCTGCCTATACATGTCAGCATCATCCTCTAGCTTATCAGTGATGATGTGCCCAAGATATTTTGTGCTGCTTGATGCACATACATATAGGTTGTCCTGACAGGTAAAACATTGGAAAGGGCACTTTATGGTCCTCCTTGGTAGTCAATTCCTTGACTTGACATTGAACTGCCTGGTGGTCCACAAGGACAAGAAGGCAGAAACCAGTCCTGGACTGAAGATGGAGCGGCTCTTCCCACCCTCCTGTCAAGAGAAGCTCACGAGGAGAACTATGAACGTATTACTGCACCCCCCGAAGAAAGCATGGATTGTGCAAGGTCAGAGAATAGTCAAGAAAATTGACTGATTGTATCACTGTAAACTAAAAGTGAAGATGTGCCAGAAGGTGATGAGTGATCTGCCACCAGAGCAATTTCAACGTTCCAAGCCTTTTGAACACACCACCCTAGATCTCTTCGGACCTTTTGAAATCAAGGATGCTGTCAAGAGAACAAGAAAAAAAGGTCTGGGGCATAGTGTTCTGCTGTTGCTGTATGGTGTCACAAGCAGTTCACATGGACCTTGTCGATGACCAATTATCTGAGAGTTTCCTCTAAGCTTACTCTCATTTCTTGGCCTGAAGGGACCATTCAAGAAAGTTGTGGTCAGACAAGGGAACCAACTTTATCAGGGCTAAACCTGCCCTACATGACCTGCAGAGTCACCTGACTGCCAGAGGACAAAACTGCCAGAAGTGGAATAGAGTGGATGTGTCTGTGTGTGTGTGTGTTTTCCCTCTTCGGCGAGGAAAACAGAAACATCCGAACAGTGTGTGTGTGTGTGTGTGTGTGTGTGTGTGTGTGTGTGTGTGTGTGTGTGTGTGTGTGTGTGTGTGTGTGTGTGTATGTGTGCGCGCGCGTGCGTGTGTGTTCAGTACATCATGGTCAAATCCACAGCTCTAAACACACTGTGCCTCAGGGCTTCCTTAATCCTCATCTCTCTCTCTTTCCCACTCTCTCCCATCCTCTTTTTCTTCTTCTCCCCAGGCCCTCTTAAATCCTCTCCTCCTTCTATCTCTCTTCTTCCTCTCTTCCCTTTCTTTGCATACCTCTCCTCTTTCCCCTCTTCTCTTCTTTCTTCTTCTCCTGTCCTTAGGCCTCCCCTAATCATTTCTTCCTCCTCCTCCTCATCTTCTTCTTCTTCTTTTCTGTTGTGTGGTCTGTCTCCTCTCTCCTTTTCTCTCCTCTCTTCACCTCCCCCTCCCCTTACCTCACATCTCCTCTCCCCCTGTCCTTTCCTCTTCTAAAATACAATCTTTCAATAGCATATAAAATATAAATGTCTTCAATATTTTCTGTCGAAACTTCTGCAGTCTTGGCCTGACACTTGGCTTCATCTGAATACTGCAGTACAGGGCTTAACACTAACACACGCCAGGTAGCCAAATGCGGGTGAAAGTCGGCGTTGGCTAGTTGATACCGAAGGTTCACTAGCCATTCTGGCGGGTCCGTCACTATTCTAAATTATGAGGCACCGCATTTTGTAGTTTTTTCCCCTCGGACCGTCTTTGCTACAAACGCAATGCAATGCGATTTCGCGAGCCTACAATACCCATGAAGCACCTGTGTCACGTGTCACCTGTGTCTCAAGCACGAGAGGAATCTGATAGAGCTAGTCTTGCGCACAGACCTGTATCTGTGGTCTTGCGAATATGAGTGGCAGCAGCGAGCTGCCTACCGGCACATCAGCGCGCGTTTGGAAATTTCACTGAAAACCTTCACGTGAAAATAAAGTAGCGAAGTTCATCTCAACTGACCTGTTTTGGGATCTGTCATTGGTACAATGCATAGTAGTAGTGGACATTAAAATGACCAAGGCGAGAGGAGAACACCTCAGTCTTGTGAAAGTCTTGAGATTAATTAGCGCAGTGATAAGACAAGGACACATGCGGCATTAATAATGTTCGTTTTAAATCATTTTCTGATTTGCCTGTATGTCTTCATACCTTAATATTCCTCCATGTTTCTTGTGCCGTTGTTCCCGACTGTCAAACGGGGCACACAACGCGCAGCCTTCACAAAATCATGTCCCATGTCCCTTCGCATGTGCCCATCTTGCCTTGCGTCCGTTTATATTTCAAACAACTCAATATTAAACGGAATGAAAGGAAGTCGTAGCTCCTTCTGTAGTTACCGGCCGCATATGTGTGTGCCTTCTATTAGATAGCCTACTTTTATGAGAAAATATTCCAGAAGAGGTGTTATTCCACATCCATGACCGAGGACATGCGAAGCTTGGCAATGACTTTGCACTATCTACTTTGCGCATCGAAAGTGCCCTTCAGATCAAAGACGGAAATATGTTGCTCTCATGTAGCTTACATTTGTGCCCTTCCACAACACTGTGCTTGGTGTTTCTGCACGGCTATGCCATTCCTCAGATAAGTTAATCTGTTCTTATAGCATGCATGCATGCATGGACCAGTTAACAACAATTCTAGTTATTAGGCCCTATATTATATTATATTATATTATATTATATTATATTATATTATATTATATTATATTATATTATATTACATTATATTATTTATTTTATGTTATATTATGTTATATTATCCTACATTACATTATTACAGCCTATTATATAATTCATTAAAGCTGCTATGATGGTTAAGAAAATTATGGCTAGTGAAAAGGCCCAATGGCTAGTGAGTCAGGAAAACCACTAGCCAAAATGGCTGGTAAGCGAAAAAGTTAGTGTAAAGCACTGCTGCAGTAAGCACTGCCTCCTCACCAGAAGCTATTACTACAGTAGTTACATTATTGTTTGTGACTCTGCAGAAACCTGCTTTTCATTGTTTATTGAATCACAGGAAATCGCTGTGTGTTAACTTAATTTCGCGTGCGTGTGTGCGTACGTGAGTCCGAGTATCCAGTGGCTTGGTGCATGCATGACTGCATACTTGCTTGCGAGCGTCCATGCATCCATACATATGTGTGTGTGTTTTTGTGTGTGTGTGTGCGCATGTGTATGTGTCCAGTGTTGGGCATGAAAAAGTAAATAGTTATAGTTACTAGTTGCTTCTTCAAAAGGCTACTGAGTTAGTAACTGAGTTACTCCATTAGAAAAATAACTACTTACCAAGAAAACTAATCATACTTTTTCTAAACAAATGTTAGGGACTTTGAATTTGAACATACAATAGTCTGACCACATTCATCCTTGTTCATTGATCTTATACTGTATGTGATGTGACAACCTATAGCCAAACAAAATTGTGGGTGGAAGTGCATGAGATGCTGCCCAACATGCTATCAGCACTGTCCTATTTGAGCCATCATACTTTGACATGAGAGTGAGAAATTGCATTGAAACGAAATGGGCACTGAATATTACCAATAAATTAGCCATACCATTCTAAAGTTCTTGAGGGTGAGGAGGTTTGCGCGATTAAGAGCCGAAACGCATCTGCTTGTGTACATGGTGGTAATTTATAAACAAATAATGAGACGTAGCTTATGAGTGAGTTTTTTTCTTCTTTAAGTTGATACCTTTTATCGCACACCCAAAGACATTCAGTTTTTTTCCCAGAAGTTGAGCGTGACCTCTGACAAACTTTTGGAACAACAAAGCCTAATCTGACTTTCAAGCAGCTTGTTCAGTAACAAGCTGTGACAGCAGGTTGGGGTTGGTTTTACAATGGTTACAATGATTGGTAATTAATTAGATTACCCGTTACTGGAAAACGTAACAGTGTTAGTAACATTTTCTGTGTGTGTGTTGTGTGTGTGCAGGTTTCGGCAACACCTCTCCCCATACTGAGGGTGGGCGGATCTTCTGTATCATCTACGCACTATTGGGCATCCCACTATTCGGATTCCTATTGGCTGGTGTCGGGGACCAATTGGGAACCATCTTTGGCAAGGGCATTGCGCGCGTGGAGAAGATAGTGGTGAGTTAAAACCCCTTGTCACACTTTTGCGCGAGGGCTTGCAAGATTTGTCATATTTTGTTTACATGCTTGCATAGCATTGCCTTGTGATATAACTCTTAAGTGTAATGAGTTTGGATAATACAGAAAACTAAGATAAGAAAAAAAAATGTTTTGGTTCATTTTTTGTGCGAAATTGTCCGATTTTTTCTTTTTTAAGCAACTTGCCTCACAGCGCTCTTACAGACTAATATGATGTAGCTCGGAACCTCCTCTCACTGAAAATCCCTGTCAACTGATAACTTAAAGCCATTGGCCATACCTCACCCGACACTGACACAGAC
>NC_085874.1:8282037-8344537 GCF_034702125.1 Engraulis encrasicolus
GGAGAGGAGAGGAAAGGAGGAGGAGAAGAAAGAAGAGGAGAAAGGGGAGAAAAGGAGATCCGAGCCAATGTGGCTGAGTGGATGGCTAACGTGTGTGTGTGTGTGTGTGTGTGTGTGTGTGTGTGTGTGTGTGTGTGTGTGTGTGTGTGCGCGCACGTGTGTGTGTGTATTAGGTGGGTGAGTTCCGGGCGCATGCGGCAGAGTGGACGGCTAACGTGTCGGCTGAGTTCAACGCCACGCGGCGCCGCCTGAGCGTGGACATCTACCAGAGCTTCCAGAGAGCCGCCTCCATCAAGCGCCGGGTGTCCGCCGAGCTGCCCCCCTCCCCCGGCGAACTCAGCCCCCCCTCGCTAGACACCAGCCTGAGCCCCGTCAGCCCCGGGAAGAGGACCCTGTCGGCCTCGCTGGGGGGGTACGAGGTGGGCGGGGGTGGGGGTCATCATTATCATCATCATCATCACCCCGCCCCCGGGGGCCTGGCGCGTAATGGGAGCCTCTTCCTCAACTTGAACGGCCTCAGTCCTGACTACGCGCGCTCCCCGATGCGTCACCTGTCCCCCCGCACCCAACACCCCGACTACACCCCTCTGAGACACTCCTCCTACACCCCCGCGGCCCCCCGCACCCCAGAGTATCGGGTGCGTGCCAGCACCCCACCGCCTACAACACCCACAATGCAACGCTCTACCCAGAATACGCCACCGCCATCCACCCAGGATTCCACACAGAACACTCCGCCGTCCACAATGCAACACTCTCCCGAGAACACACCCCCACCCAACAGAAGTAGCCCTGAAGAGTCACCATGCAAAGACATCGCCATCATAGAAGAGCTGACATAGAGGAGGGCGGAGAGAGAGAGAGAGAGAGAGAGAGAGAGAGAGAGAGAGAGAGAGAGAGAGAGAGAGAGAGAGGTGGGGGAGAGAGAGAGCTGTGGGAGAAACAGATGATAGAGGGGAAGATGGAGAGAGAGAGATAGAGGTGCATCCATCACGTGTCTGAGTGCAGAGGGTACATTTGAAGTGGAGACGGGTCAGACAGAGGGAGGATGAAAGGAGCCATTACACAACAACTGAATGAGAGAAGGCGGGGGGGGGCAGAGCCATGATGAGAAGGAGAGGAGAGGAAGAGAGAGAGGGGGATGATGAGGGGAAATGAAAGAGTAGTGGAGGAGAAATAAGAGCGCATGAAGACCAGATGGAGAGAGAACGAGAGAGAGGGAGAGAAAGAAAATGGCTTGGGAGATTGAGAGGAGTAGAAATGGCATCTGATGTCCCCTGTGGCAGTGGAGCCATAAAGAAGCTGAATGATGGAAAGATAGATGGATAGACAGATAGAGAACGGGGAGTGAGAGAGTGAAAGATACCATGAGGAATAGCAACGACTGCATGAGACGCATCGTAAAAATGACTGACATAAAAAAAGCAATGATTGACAGCTGGACGATGATCAGGAGGGAATGACAAAGACATCTGAGTGATCATCTCCTCTATCATCCTCCACCATCACCTGCTCCAGCACCTCTACACACGCACACACACATACAAACTAAGACACACTTCATACAGAAGCATTTCAAGAATGTGTAATTTCGTCCCTTTGGGACCATATGACTGAACAGGAAGTTCCACGTATGGGGCTTTAAAGTCTGGGAACCCTGGGAATAGACAACAGGCTGTAGCGCCGAAAGCAGCAAAAGCGTTGCTACAGTAGAGTTGAGGGAGTCAAAAGCGTTAGAAGAGAAGTTGGGACTTTGTGTGAAAAATGTGTAATGAGCCATGACTCGGTTTGGCGGCAGCAGGCAGCAGTCAACGCATTGTTTACATTTTTCTAAACACGAGCTTCGGTTGGTCGCTCTTCCTGATCGAACATTAAAGGTTGACTCTTTAGCCAAATTCGTCGCCCCTGATCTGTGCTTTCCAGGCGGGACTCTGCAGCGTTTTAGCTCTTTCAATGCCTGCTGTCTGTTCCTACTGTTCCTAATTCCCACCCTGCCTTGTGTTTGTGGCCTCGTGAAGACGTCATTGACAACAGAAGTTTAATTCAATATCTCGCAAAAGCGTGATTCAAATGTCATTTTCTCATTTACAATTGGGATGTTGAATGTGGACAGGTCCCCCAATAGTTGTTGTGCCTAGGCTGACAGGCAGGGAAACTTAACGTTCGTTTGCAACCACCATCTATTTTGACAACCACTACGAGATCTGCTAGGTCTCAAAAAGGTGGGAATGAATTCTCGGCAACCATTGTGGACAGTAATATTCAATTCAATTCAATTCAAATATGCTTTATTGGCATATCTAATGTGACTTCCAAAGAGTTAAAAAATCCAGCTTGAAGCAACAGGCCACAAGCACAAGTCAACGACTGGAGTTCGGATAATGATAAGAGCCCTTTGTTTGAAGAATGTAGCAGTAGGCCGCTGGACTGTACCTTGTTTTGGGTGCTTGAAGATGTTTCACCTCCTCACTAAGAGACTTCTAATTGGACATTATAAGAATGTATTTATTATCTGAGAGTGGACCTGTAGGAGACGCCCCTCTCCACATGACTAGGTCAAAGAATCGTCTAGTAGAGAAAGATAACTCCAAACTCCCCCCACCAAATGTAAAGGAGTGTGCTCAAGTTTGGTCTCCAAAGAGAGTCTTGTCCGCTCCCTGTCTTTTTGTGGTGTTTGGTGTCGACTTGTACAAGATGTGCGCTACCGCCATCTACAGCACTAAGGGAACATTCATTCTCAACCGTAGAAGGTCTCCAAAGGTCTCCTAACCGAAGGTCTCCTCCTCTCTAAAGGGACGTTCACCTTCATCACATGGATCCCGGAAAAGTAGGAGCATGAAGTATCTTACTCTACTTGACGATTCTTTGACTAGGTCTGAAGTGGCCTGAGAGTCACATGGGAAAACTAACTTGACTCTGGCAATCTTGGTCACATGAAGAAAATGCTTTTCTGCTGCATTGTAGAGCACGACTTAACATGCAAAGTCAGTACACCGCAACGCAGAAAACACTGGCGTAAAATAATTACGTCTTTGCGTGATGCCAGTCTGCGGGGTGGTCATACCAAAGAAGCCTCGGGTGATAAGAGGAAACCTCTCCAAGCATCAAAACTAGAACCCCAGCTGTCTACAAACTCAACTCTTTTCACTAAGATGATATGAAAGAGAATGTCTGTGGAGAAGCAACAGCCGTCTAAGAAGAGAAGGGTGTTCTGTGTTTTATGTGTGTGCAGAACCAGCGTCGTAAAGTGCTCAACTGTTCTGACTCTTGGACGATGTTGGATGATGCTGTCAGAAAACACTTGAAAGGAATGCAGAAAGCTCAAAGAGAACATGGCGAGAACAATTGTTGAAGCACCCTAAGAACGAGAAGAGAATGTCAGAAGAACACTCCTAGAACGCTGTGAAAACAATACAGAAATGCTTACAGAACGATGCGAGAACACTAAGAGAAAACACTGAGAGAACACTAACAGAACGCTGTGAGAGCACTCACAGAACACTGTGGGGTTCTGTGGAGTAGCTTAAAGAACGCTGAGAGAACTCTAAGAGAATGCTTACAGAACGTTGTAAAAACACTGTGAGAACGCTCATAGAACACTGCGAGACCGCTCAGAGAAAACTAAGGGAACACTGAGTGAACGCTATGTGGAGCTTATCAGCTCATTACAGATGTAGCACTGGTACCATAGCAACCAGACCCGTGCCTTACACACACACACACACACACACACACACACGCATGCACACAAAGCCTGTCAGAGTGAGATATGTAATAATGTAGTCACACACACACACACACACACACACACACACACACACACACACACACACACACACACACACACCTGAAAGCATCATGAAACATCCTCACAAATTGAATTACATGCGGTACAAACATGCATGTGCGCATCCTCATTACCCCCTTCACACACACTCACACACCAATTACAAATGATGCATTTCATGCACACACAAACACACACACACTTGGACCCATCAGTGGTTCTGACCACCAAAATGAAGCTGGCTCTTCTGAAACTTGTTGTAAAAAACCCCAAAACATTTCTGACCCACTGTATTTCATGAGGGAAAAGTCCTACGTCCACCAGAAAACCAACCATTCATCCAGGCCTATTTCTATGGTGGAACCATTGAACTTGATGAGGGTCTATGAGGGAAAGGATCACAGACTTTGACCCGGAACGTTTAAATCACCATGAAAACTCTCTCTCTTTCTCTCTCACGTGCACATTCCCTCCACACACACACACACACACACACACACACGCACACGCTGAGTGCACTCTTTTGTGACTGACTGCTTTTGCCAGTGACAACACACAAAGCCTGCACTGACTGCATGCATGCGTCAACTAGAGCGCGCACACACACACACACACTCACTCACTCTCACTCACTCCGTGTCTGTCCTGAGTGACTGTATTATGTGACGCTGATTGTACATGGTCGGGAGGCGTAGCTTAGAGGTGGAGAGGTGTGGCCCATCAGAGGGGCTGCCTCACTGGCGCCACACTGTGGACACTTTTACACGTCTCCACACATTTAATGCTTAATCTTTCTCTTCTAGTGTATGTCTTGAAACTTTTAATGCTTTGTTTCTCTTCTATGTCTGACAGGTTTAAAGCCACATTCCACTATTTATGGAGAAATGCTCACCTCCCTTCAACTGAAATAACTGAGCTTTACATTTTCTCCTTCCTTAGGGCTAGGAATGTTATGTTTAATGTTTAAGCTTGGGCATACTTTTCATATGTGTTCAGACTAATGGAATGTTGACTAATGGGTCTCTCATTTAAAGACTTCACAATTTTCACAATAATGTCAGACTTCAGCGGTCAATTATCTGACTAATGGGACGTCTGACCAATAGGCTGTCGGACCAATGACTTGGAACCCTTGCTGCTACTGTAGCTGAACCCCATGCCTGCTTGGAGGCACACGTTGAGTCGCCAGAGGCAGAACAAGGCTGGAAGAGCAGGGGAAAGATAAAACTCAGTTATTTAAAATGGAGGTGGGAAATGAGAACATGTGCAAAATAGTGCAATGTGGCTTTAATGCTGTTTTGGTCTTTTCAATGTCTCAACACTTTGGTGTGTCTATTGACCATCATGCTTTTAATGCTTTCAATGCTTTTATGCTTCTATGCTGTTATGCTTCAATGCTATTTTGGCTCAGACGAGTGGGGAACTCATTATGATGTGAATGCGTCCATGACACTAGAGATCACAGTTGTAAATGTTCATATGACATACAGGGCCAACATAGGCTATACCGTACCTTACAACATTGCACAGTACAACACGGCACACATGATCACAGTTATAAATGTTCATAAAGGCTACATTATACACACTATAGCACGTCACGTGACATTGTGGCGTTGACCCTTCCAGATGACGGTTATTCTCAGGCCCTGATGACACACATTTGGGTATTATTAGAAAGGCATGTCCTACGCTTGGGCCTTTTGTTTACAGGTAAACAGAATTTTAGATCCCTAATAAGAATATTTCTGAAACCGGAATTTTAGAAGATTTTTTTAACCACATGCTGTGTAAATAGGATCAACATATGTACATCAATTAAAACAATTTATACAAAATATGTAACCAAGGCCTTAAAGAGTGGTCCAGGGACTGCTGCTTTGCAAGACAACATAGGCTTTACTAGTAGCATTATGAGGAACATCTAAAGAAGAACATCTAATGCTGACTGTCTCTATCAGTAGGCCTGTAGTGCATATTATAAGCCATCTGCATCTGAATTCACAGAACCTAAAACTTGTAGCACGAATGATCCTTTCAATGGAGTTGACAGCTAGTGCCTGACGGGAAAAAGTGGTCCCTTTTCACAATGATGTCAAACAAGTGACATTTGGAAGAAAAGCAGGTATGGTGGTGCCTTCTTTTGAAACTCGGTTGTCGGAAACCCAGACCTCCGCCTCGGGAAAGTGCAAAAGAGCGGGTACTCAACTTGGGGTTCCGAAACTCAAACTCGGATTGTCCCCCGCTGTTGCAATAGAACACATTTACAACGGTTGTCGGGAGAACAACCTCGGGTCTACCGACAGCCGAGTTTCAAAAGAATGAGCCATAACTCCCGGTTTCAGACAGATAGCCATAGGATGCAGTAGCGTCTATGTTTATGTCTCTACGACTGGATGCAACTTTTTGTTTCGGATGCATTGAATGAAAGGTGTCTGACATAAGGAGAAAAAGGCCCATACTACTCATAGCTAAGAGGTCAATCACATGGGACAGCAATCACAGCTAACACTCACATGGGACAGTTACCCCAGTTAATCACATAATGGGACAGTTACACCTGCTAACAATCTAGCTCAACCTATTATGGTGTTAGTAATCACAGCTAACAATCCTGGGGTTCTTTCTAATGTGCGGACTCCCGTCCTCCCTTGCTCCCTTGCATACTTGTGACCTCAAGATGACGTCACTGACGACAGAAGTGTGTTTCGATATCTCGTAAAAGCACAATTCTAATGTCATTGTCTCATTTGCAATGAGTGACGACTAGTCCCCCAAAAGTTATTGTGGCTAGTCAAAGATATGGTCAAACTTAACATCAGTTGCAGCTGTAGTTCAAGTCTTGCCAATGATCCCAAGCTGGCACACTGCTTGATAAAGTTAAAAAGCCTTTAATAGCACAGGTTGAGGACGGGAGTCTGCATTTTGTAATGCACTCCACATCAACAGATCCTGCAAGCTGGAAAAAACGGTTCCTGGAATAAAACGTCAATGGCGGTGCGTCGGAATGGCAGGGTGTAACCATGATTATTTGGGGTGGCGGGTTTATTGGGGTGCAGTGCGGCCAGTCTGGCAGTACATCGTCAGGATCATATTTACTGACAAAAACACAGACCGAGTCATTTACCTCAATACACACACACACAAACACACTCCACCATCGTGGGAGTGTCACTGTTTTTCAGATGCCCTTGCCAGACTCAGTGCTACTGCAGAAGAGGAGAGAGAGAGAGAGAGACACATCTCTGACTACACAACCATACTCTGGGGACGTGTGTGTGTGCATGTGTGTCTGCTTTATGAATCATTTATTGCATGCTTAGAAGTACTGTAGCTTGTCTGACCCCTGATGTTTGTGTGTGTGTGTGTGTGTGTGTGTGTGTGTGTGTGTGTGTGTGTGTGTGTGTGTGTTTTGCTCATCGGTGCCCTGTCATCTGTGTGTCTCAAGGGTTTGTAGGCCTCATGTGATTGGCCAAAGCGTCTCGTCCTTAAATCTGATTGGCTGGGCTGATCTCAGCTGTCTCTTTCTATTTATCTCAGCAGGAGACACCAATGTATTTAGGTGTTCATGTGTGTACGTGGGTGAGTGTGTGTGTGTGTGTGCGAGCCTGAGGACAGCATGTGAATGTATCTGTCCTCGTCTCCAAAAGAGAAACACATCTGTCACACACCACTCTGCATTTAGAAAATCCCACAGTGTGTGACTTGCAGACATCTGTCTCTGTCTCCCTCTTTCTGTGTGTGTGTGTGTGTGTGTGTGTGTGTGTGTTTTCCCACATACTCTCTCTCTCACACACACACACACACGCACACACACACACACACTTCCTCCAAGACATAGCTAATCCCTTCCTTTTGTCCTCTACACACAAACATACACACACACACATAAAAAAAGAATATTAACCCAAACACACACACTGTGAATAAACATACAGTGTCACAACACTAACATACTAAGTGCATTTGCCTGTTTACGCACACACACACAATATGTTTGTCTGTTTCAACATTAATTTTCCTGTGAGCACTCACATTAATATGCTAGTCATTTCATATAGGTACTAGTCTATTTATAAGTCAACTTATGCGCTACTAGCCATTTTGTATGCTAGGCTAGTTATACGCTAGCCTGTTTCTACGCTAGCCTGTTTTTAAGAGCACTAGTAGTAGTATCGGCTCTCAGTAGTACAGCTTACGCCATTTATTGAGCAACTTATTGACAAATTTCTAAGAGCATTTCTAAAAGCATTTCTAAGAGTGCTGCAATGCTAACACCACTAGGGATGTTTTCTCATGTTTTACCCTTCTGACAAAATCTTTTTGCTGCTGTGTTGCAATATATTTGAGTCCAACATATTGCATTTTGCAATACTATGCCATAAAGTCCAGTGTTTTCGTGTGTATGTCATTTTCTGTGCTCAATTCATTGCGTTTTTAGCAGTAATTCTGCAGTACTTTTGTAGGCAAAATAGCAGAAATGTGTGAGCCTATTTACGGGAGTTTGTGTCCGAATTGTTTTGGGTTTACTTCCGCTCTGTGCTTCCTTACACCATCATGTCAGTGTTGCTATTGCTAACAATCGCTAACTAGCACTGTGTCTCTATTCAGACCATGTAGCTAGCACTAGGCCTACAGACTCCCCTACTCGCCTGCTAACTAGCATTATAGGCCTAATGTCATTCACAGGCCATCATATATAGAGAGACTCATCTCATTGGGACCTACTGACATACGCGAACTAGCTAGCTAGCATCTAGTGCATAGAGTACCATTCACACCCGCTAACTAGCATCACCCGCTAACTAACATCTATAGAGTATCATTTACACATCTACAAGAGTAGGCTACCATTTACTCATGCTAACTAGCATGTAAATTGATTACCAATCAGAACTGCTAACTAGCATCTGCATAGAGACCAGTTTTGCAATGAATTCTTTGATACCATATTAGGGGTAGGGAGAGGAGGAATTTGGTTATGGTGGGCGGGGTTGGGGGTTGCATGAATAAGCATCATAAATAGCCTGTTTCCGTTTAAGTTTATGAGTGTGTACTGTAAGGGGTTTGTTTGTGTGTGTGTGTATGCGTGTGTGTGTATGTGTGTGTGTGTGTGTGTGTGAGAGAGAGAGAGAGAGAGAGAGAGAGAGAGAGGAAGGGGGGTGTTATGGGTTTACGCCAACTGCATGTTTGTTTGTAAACTGTTTAGTTTGAGCTTTTTTATAGAATACTAATGTAGTGCAATTCACGCACGCGCACACACACACACACAGTGGAGTTTGTGGAGTTTTTGCAGCATTGCATCTTGTATATGGCTGATTTTCATATGACCACAATAAAGCCTCTATTTTAAAAAAAAACATACACTGCCTGTCCCTCTGTGTGTGTGTGTGTGTGGTTACTACTGGTTGTTACGGTTACTGTTCCTGTTGTTACTGTTAGAAAGAAATTAATCAATGATGGCACAGCAGCTGTTTTTGACCAAGTACTCTCTGACTCTGAAACTCAAAGTCAAAATGTTCAGAGTGCAGATGACCTAATGGCACACTTCAGCAGTAGGATGACACATGTTATGGATGTTATCGCCCCGTCCATAAAATTTTTTTTTGTTTTTTTACCGGCGTTGGCAAAAATACATGGAAACAGATCTGTCTTTCCACACCAACTGGCGGTAGTGGGACAGTAACGGCGCGGGAGCCGGCTCCGCTCTGCACTGCATTTGGAAAATGGAACTCGAGCGGATTTTGGACCGCAGCGACTGGCGGTGTCCATTCAAATGAATGGCAAAGTTGCGAACTTTGAACTGAACTGTCCGTGGACGCCAATGCTGTCGGTGTGAAAGGCAGAGTAGAACACACCGGCCGAAACTAAGCAGAAAGACCTCAGTCGTCTCGCTGCCGTTCCGCCCTGCTCTAGTCTGAATTAGGCCTATTGGCTACCAGTAAGCTATACATGGGTTGGTCTGTTTTGGCTCTACCTGAGTGCGCCCAAAATGCTAAGTGGCTAGGTGTAAAACATTGGAAGTTGCATTGGACCAGTGTGGTGCGTGGTAAATATCTGTTTTCTAGACGGCTGGATGTTGTAGCAGTTTCTGAGCTCCTACCGACTCCATTCTGGGATAACATATCTTAACGTGAGTACATCAGAATTGGTTCATATGCTTTGTAAATGAAGTTATATTGTTTCACTCCAATCACACGTGAGGACAACGTTTGAGTGACGGCAGCTTCCAAACAATCAGAGGCTGCCTCCGATCATGAAAACCCGCGATTTCAGCAGTGGCTACGCTTCGCAACACAATATAGCGTTTTTTGGAGAGCATGGCAAAGAATTCTGAGCGACTTGATAGTATGTTTTTCTAAACGGCGTCACTGACAGTACAGTGTGCGAGTAAGTGGAAAAAAACACAAGCCGACAAGACAACAGGTTCTTGTAATACACTGTGCAGGGCTCCAATGGGACTTCCAATGATAAACACCTAGCCGCCTAGTATTTTGGAATCCCTGGCTGAGCACGAATTCAACTGTTTACCAACAGCGGAACCCATGTAAAGAATCGACTTTAAGACATTACTACTTGTGTTCATACTACAAGTCATTAAATGGGTTGACGCCCAGCTACATACTGGACCAACTGGTTGTAGTCTATTTCTAGCCTGGGCGAATAGCCGACGGTTGACTCCGTCAATCAGTCTGGCAAAAGCCATGAGGAATCTGTCTCCGTGGACGATGAGAGATGGTCTGATCTTACTGTATCGTTTAAATTAATTGAAGTTCCAAACTCAAATTAAAACCCATATTGTGCTTTATTAGCATGCCTGTTACGTTATAGCGTCGCAAAAGCATACAAATAACAAACGAAAGTGTGAATATAGTTACCTTAACCAATCAGTAATGGAGCTTGCGGGTGAGTTCTACGTCACCACTCTCAACTGTTTGCTGATTGGTGAAACACTGAGAGAACCGAGCTCGAGGCTTTTGCCAGACGATGTGCGGAGCCAAAATCTTTGGGTGGAGTACAGAGGATGGCGTCGCGAGGCTAGTCTATTTCAGCTGTCTACACCAACTAGGCATTAAAGGTCTATGAAGCAAAAAATGTCCCTACTGTTGATAGTTTTACAGTTTTTTTTTTCAAATGCTAAAAAGCGCTTACCCATACCTTGGACACTTTTTCTAAACTCTTAACACAGAGTGACACCTAGGAAACACAATTCATGCAAACGCCTCCACCCTTAGCAACGGTTCCTATGTCAGTCAAACACACTCGTCCCAGGTTCTCAGTATTGAAATGAATGGAGGGCTAACATACAGTGTTTGATTGATTTCTATGGGCCCAAAACAGCAGAAAAAAACGCCAAATGGCAATTTTTTCCCGATTTTGCCCGCAGACGGTCATCTCATGTAACCCAATTTAATCTGGCAACACTGCTAACATACCCTTCACCAGGGCTTGAAAACGAAATTATTTTTCAAACGTTCCTTTCCCAACGGTTCAGGCAAGTTTCAGTTTAACGTTTTCGTTCTTGCAATCGTTCCGCCACAAAAAAACGAAGAATGAACGTAAATTTTCGTTCCGCGTTCCGGCAGTGTTCAACGGGCCTGTTAAACGTGGGATAGGTGAACATGTTTTACCATATCATCTGAAAAGCTCCTCATGACGCCATAGCACTCATTGAAATAGAGTGTTTGGGAAAAAAAACGAAATCTTTTGGTCCAGTGTAGAGGGCGTAGTCAGAAGAAAACGGCAACCAATAGAAGTAATACTCATCATCACTTCTATTGGTTTCTGACACGTCCATCAACCGCCAGCACTCGCCCCTCCTCCCTGCGCGTTCACCTACTCGTGAACTTGACCGACCCCACCCCCGCCATCATTCATGCACACGCGACGAGGCTCATCATCACTCGGCTAGCAAGGTAACGAGAGTTAGCAGCAGGCTGAGCTACTTGGAAACGTTGGTGGCTTTTGCAGAGCTACAGGAAGAACTTTGGCTTTTGGTACACTGGACTAACCATGTCAGGATAACATACTCCCTTGGATTATAGTCATCGGACTCGCAAGACCAGACTCCAACACGGGCTGAAAATTGGAAATCGGACCTGACACTCTTGGACACAGATGTCGGCTACGGCAGCGTCTTCAAACGTACGCTTTGGTGATTTCTAATCGAGAGGTGAGGTAATATATTTGTCTGTATAATATTTTGTGAATTGGTTTAGGACACAGTGGTGTCTTTTTTTAAGCAAGTATCCATTGAGAGGGGTCAGAGGATTAGCTCAAGCTCCAACATATCTAGCTGCTACCTTGCTTAACATAGCTGCTACCTTAATCGCGTTATTTTTGGTGTTTTTTCCCCTGTGGCATTTATTCTGTGCACATAAACACGTTTTCAGAATTGCTCTGTGTAACTCAGACGGTTACTCTTGTGTGTTTTGCTACTAGTTGTGCGAACGAGCCAGACAAACCAGCTGGGAGGACGGAAGCACCTGTTTTCAATTCCCCTTCTCCACCCGCGTTCAGTAACTAAATACGGATTCACCCCGTAATAAGTAAGTAACCTACCATGTTTACGCACACATTACTTTGACCAGCAAAGCCCATGTCTTTCTAGTGGTTTACAAAAATATATCGTTTGCATGTTTTGCTTTGGGTGCGTACGTCTCTGTTGTATGACGATGGTAATACTGTAGCAAGCACAAGCACAACCTGTTCGCCGCTCCAGCATTGCAAAATAGATTCCTTTTGGGTTTTCAAATGTTTACATGATTGTGGGTGTAATGTTGTTAACTCGCTGATGTCGTTTTTGAGAAGACAGTAGTTTTGCATTTGATAAATACCACATAATGACCATGACGGCTACACAGCAGATCTTTATTGTGATGGCTACACTGAATGATCACATGGAGATGCCGGTACATTAGTTTTTACCCTGGTTATATAGAAAATGTTATGCTTTGTCCATTCCAAGGTTGTGGTGTTTCAATACATTCAATGATTCAATACACTGGGACACTTTTCAGTCTTTGAGGTTGCTGGAATCAACACAGACTACCTCCATGCACCTTATCAGAACACTTTGCATGTTTTTTGTATACTTGTCCCCTTTGTGTATTGCTTTCTCTTTCTAGGTTCTGTTGGTTGCATGCAGATTGTGCCAGATTTATCTGTCTATGGTCTAAGCATGGGCTCTGTGCTAATATGCAATTTGTGCTCTTTTTTCCCTCAGGTCAATCGCAGACAGGGTCCTTCCACAACCACATACTTATGCCAGTATGATCCTCCGATCCAAGAAGCCTGGACTGCAGTCACCATCTCAACACACCAACCAAGAGAAAGGCGGATGGCTCAATTCAGTATGTAGTTCTGCAAATGTTCTCAAAGGTCTTCACAGCCCCCCATGGTGCTGAATGCATTTACATTTATTTTTGTAAGGTAAAAACAATGCTGATTACAGAACATAACTTGGGCCATCAGTGAAATTTGAGGTAGCAGCCATCACCTGATGGTGAGAGGTGGTCCTAAGATCAGAGAGAAGCAGGTTGAAATCCCATCCTTACCTCTCCCTACCTACACCTCCATCCACTGCTGAAGTGCACTTGAGCAAGGCACACAACTCCACTTTGCTCCTGGGACTGTAGCCAACACCCTGTAAAACCCTGCTGTGTAATTTGATGTAATGAAGCCCTAATACAGTCTTAACACATTGCTTGTTTCAGTATGGAAAATTGCACAATAACAGTTCCAGGACATGAAGGCTGCATACTGTGAACGTCAACCTTCAGGGCACCGTCCTGCTACTGGGCTGTGGCTGAGGACCAGATGTCATGCCAGGTCGAACATCAAACTGGGGTCACGGGTCAGGGCACGCTGCAGTAACCGATGGGATTGCTTCAAATTCAATGATTGAATCAAGGCCTGCAAAGCAATAAATATGTTTTATGTAGTGCATTTTCTATTTGATGATGGGGACTAAATAACTCTATTGTACGCATACAATGTTTTGCAGTCAATTTCTTACAAACTGGTGTTGTGCCAGGAGCACACAGATGTATGAAGTAGAAGGGCTTTTATGGATGTACTCCAACTACCACTGGTGTTGTGTCCCTACAACCATGTAATATCACACTAGTACTCATAGGAGTAGAAATATTGTAATGGGTGTTATCGCGTTACTGTTATCACAACAGGTGTACTCTTGTGATAACATCCATTGCAATACTTACACATCTGGAGGAATACAGCTGGACATTATGTTATTGTGGGATGAATGTACATCCTTACAGTTAGCAGGGCGTCAGTTGGAGTCTTCCTAATCAATATCCCCGACCTCTGCTGCGTCTATCTTCCTCCTCCTCCATCTCTGGCCATCGGTCCTACTGAGCTGTTAGGTCGTTATGATTGTGACGGGCCAGGAAAGTCAGAGCTGGAGCTCTCGTCGTGGTCGTGGAATGTCTAAAGCATATACATACATTGAAAATATCGTCAGCCAAAACAATTTCATTAGCGTTGATCAGTTCGGTTGTTTTTCTTTACTCCCTCTGTTCCTGTGTCTGCGCGTGCGACAATCCAAGTGAAATCTCCCCGTAAGATTCGTACATAACTGACGTCCTTGCCTAAAACACTACGGATTGTGGTGTCGGGTATATATAAATACAATAGTAAAATGTATATTGCTGTACACATCTATCAAAATAAATCCATGTCAGTAGCTACTGGCTACTGTCTAGGGATGACGGTATAGCATCTGTCATCAGTGTTAGGAAGTTAGAATGAGATATCTAAGTAACATGTATCAAGTCAAGTTCAATAACTAATCTAGTATACATCTACTGTCATCAATATTTCTTGAAATGGCAACCATGACGGCCTGTGCGTTTATTGTGATGTTGAACATTCTTACCGTAGCCGGAGACAGTGCCATGGCTGGAAGTTAGCTTGGCTAATCGATTTGACGTGGCTTCTTGCCCCGCCTCGTGAGCTCTCGTGGGTTCCCGGGATAATCCGAACACTTGACAGACTGCATGCGCGTTCATGTGTTTTGAAGGCGTGGCTTTGAGGGGAGGGCTGAAGGGAGAGGTGGGCTGTGTATTTTCAAAAATATAGCTCACAGGAACCGTTTTTCAAAGATCTCCTACTCTACCTTTAACACATTTGGTACGTTTACATGAGGCATTTAAATCCGATTTAACTCACTTTAAATCTCATTAAAACTTAATTCCACTTTAAAAACATCATGTAAACACTTACCGAACAGGATTTAAGTTTATTCCGATTTAAACTTAAGTCCGATTAAAGTGGGTGGTTTATTCCTCTTTTAAATCCGATTAAACACGTTCCTCTGTCATGTAACCTTTTAATCAGAATTACAATAAATCCGGTCGTTCCACGCATGCTCGTTGACCACACGATGGCGCCAAGAGCTCGTGCTCTTTGTCAGTGAGAAAAAGATGGCGGCACTTCCTGTTGATTTTCACATGAAAGTTTTGCTTAATTTAAAGTCCCTAAGCGAGTATAAATGTTGTGGCTTCCATATATTGATGTAAAAGTGCCCCACGAAGTAATTAAGCACAACAAAGTTACTCCACATCACCCTTTCACCAGTTCGTTTTTCTAAGCTAGGAGGGTGCTAACTAGCATTTGAAAGAACCAGACCCAAAGGGGATTTTACCAGCCTTGAGTCCACTGAGGGAATTCATTTTCGGGCTGAAGATAAGCTTGTGTCCCAGTAGTTCCCCGGAGGTTTGGCGACCACGCCCCCACGCCTTATTTGGCTCACTCAGCACGTGCGTCCTCAGTCCAATCGCAATGCTTTATTTTCCCCAGACGTTTAATCGCATTTAAGTGAAATTGCCATGTATACACGTCGCAAAATAACTCTTAATCCGATCTACTTAAATCCGATCTATTAGATCCGATTCAAAAACATCATGTACACGTAGCAATAGAGTACCGACGACGGTATAATACCTTTTTCACGCCCATGCGTTGTATACCAAAACGTAAAATACGTAAAACGTAAAAATATGCGTCGTATTTCGAATCTACACCCTTCAATGCACAATATATGTGATTTTGGGAGCTCTGTGATGGACATAAATGACAACATTTGCAGTCAAAAGTTTGTGTCATGATTTGGACATTTTAATTTATCTTACCAAGATGTCTCGATGCCAACCCATGTCGCCTATGGCTCTGCATTTGATTTCGTCGCTAAATGATCCTGCAATGATGCTCTTTTACTCTCTCTGTAGCCCTTCACCTTGTGGTATGGTAGCTTCTGGGATGCTGCAGTCTTCGTGAATCGTGCTATGTTGTTGTTGTTTCCCTAGTACGGGCGGTGCCCACGCTATGGGGCACCTAAGTCACGCCCTTCTACTTCCGATCCATGGGGCTGGAGCTCTCAAAATTTTGAATGCGAGTTAATGGAGCAAGTCAAGCTAAATCCTCATCCCGTTTGGCATGTGCTCCGGATTTCACATATGATGACAGTGAATTTGAAAGGTTTGGATTTGCGTCGTAAGACCACTCATTTTCGGCACGCAAGAAACGTTATTTTAGCTTTTATGCAAAACTGTGTTAGAGACTACACATGCGCCTTGCATATCTGACGTGAACCGAAGCACAGCCAACCCTACCGCTGCACCGCGGCTTAAGTGGCTGCACGTCGGACATGCGACGTCTGTTGTGTAGTCCAAGTAATTGCATATTTTTGGACACACACAACTCAAAAATCGCTTGCCAAGTGAAGTCAACAAGCACACCATTGGTTGTTATTAATTCTGAGGCACAGCATATGTGTGATCGACGGGGAAATGCGAGGTGGGTCGGAAAATAGCTTTGATCAGTCCATTACAGCCCAGTCAAAAGTTTTTGCGTTGCCAGCCCCATAAGCCGCACGGAAGGGGTGAAGACTTAGGTGCCCCATAGCGCGTGTAGTGTCTGACTTCACGCAATAGGTAAACACAGAGACCATTGTATATCGTGTCTGGAGTATCTTGAACTTTCTGGACTTGCTACCTAGATCTTCACCAGATTCTTGGATCCAAATGGCACCCGAACTGTAATTGGAGTAATGCGCACCGATTTGGAAGTTTGATAGCCAACCAGATAAGAATTATTTATTTGATTATTCGCTCCCCATGTTGAACTTCCTGTGTCTTCCTGTATGTGAAAAGCCAGAAGCTAGCATAGATGGCTATGGCTACTACATATCATATGGATCGGATGGGCTACACTCATCTAAGCATCATATCATTGGGATTTGTTGTCAAGGTTGGGCTATTACTTTCGGGAGTCATCGGGACCTGTATTTTAGCAAATATCACCTTCTGCGTGTGTGCAAAGAGTTTGTGTTCAGTCCGCGTTAAAAACTTGGATTTCGAAGGGCATTGATTACCGATGTCGTAGTGGGACAGAGCAGGTGTGTCTTGACGAGCAGGATGCGTATCAGAGCTAACTTTGCACCAAATTCATGTGAGTAAATCAAACTTGTGACATGTAACCCATGTTACCCATATATTTTTTAATGGGCTTTTATGCCTTTATTTGAAAGGACAGTCGAAGATGGTGACAGGAAGCGAATGGGGCAGAGAGACAGGGGAGGATCGGGAAATGACCCCGGCCGGACTCGAACCGGGGTCCCCAAGGGTGGGTATGCAAGCCCAAATGTGGGGGGCTTAGCGCGCTGCGCCACAGCGCCCCCAAACTTGTGACATTCTGAAGCAGCGCACCCTTCACAAAAACCTCAATATCTCCGAGCTGAATTCCATGGATACCCATTTCGGGTTAGCTTGGGTTTGCTCGGCAATAAAAGCTTGTAGAGACACACAGTTTTCACCTACTAAGAGGGAAGAGTCTCCACTTTCAAATGAGCCATAACATGTTTGCCTTATCACATAATATGCTGTGACTCTACAAAAAACATCAAAAATGGGCTTAGAACGCTGGTATATCCTACAACATAATTCCGTGAGTAGCGCTGGTATTCAATGTGTTAAATTGAGCAACCTGCGTTAGTTCTGGCAGACCACGTAGTCAACGCTCCCTTTTGCCTATTGGCTGACGTCGACCTAACCCCTACAGCAGTCCTCTAATCAGCTGCGCTTTAGTTAATCAGCTGCTGCTCGCAATTGGATGCTGGCTTTTGGCGCGCTTTATTTAAACTACCAAATTTGTTTTCCTGTCATTGCTTTTGCTGCTTGTTTTGCACCCACCACCTCCCCTGCTCCACCAGACTTATCATTGCCAAACAATGTCATACTGTTGTCATTGTTGCTTGCTCTGTTCTAGGGGGTATGTTGCCTTTCCAGCTAAATGGAAGGCACTCCACCTGAGGATGCTGCTGTTCCCTGTCTTGGCTTCCATGGAGCTCATGGAGAAGCCGGGGAGCTTCCTCTGAACAGAGCCATACCGCCAAACACAAATATGCAATCAGAAATAAAGCTTCTGAAATGTATCTCTGTTTCTCGTCTCATTTTTGACTAGAGTGGATCTGACAGAAGTCTATTTTTGTGGACTGTAGGCCTACCTTAGAATAGGTAGGCTACTTATTATTTCCCTTGTTTTACCCAAAGATAATAACACACCCAAAACACTCAGATGGGCTATCCATCCCATAGCCTGGCTACAGATGTACTGTGCCTATAAGTAGTCTCCTGACATAGGATATGCTTTTGTGAAATTTTATAAAAAAATATGTAGAGAACGAAAAAAAAAACCCCGTTATAAACCGGTTTGTGGATTTCAGAATGACGTTTCTGTTCCGGAACAGTTGAATACATTTTTGTTTCCGTTTCCGTTCTTCGTAAAATTCTGTTCATTTTCGGTTTTCGTTTTCGTTCCTTGAACCGGTTCGGAGCCCTGCCCTTCACCCCTGTCAATATCGGCTTTGCCTAAAAGAAATACCAAGCAATTTCTGGAAAAACTGCAAGATCTCAGATCGAATCAGACGAAAAGGTCTGCAATATGCATATGAAAGCTACATCCATGACATTACATGCCATGTTTGAAGCCAGTAAAATGAGGTCAGGATAGAGGGTAAAGCATTGGCACTGAATGCATTGGGACTGAAACGTAGCAAACTGTCACTCTGAAATCCAGCGACTTCTAAAACTTGTAAAAGGAAGTCTATGGGAGAAATCCCTACTCGTGATGATAAAATGAAACGCTAACTTGTGCGTGTGGCGTCAGCACGGCAGCATAGCCTTGCCTACAATGGGGTAAAGCCTAGCCTGGCCGCGCCAAAAACCCCTACAGCAAAGCTGTGCCGGGGTCTGGGGTCGCTGAGAATCAGTGTGGGCGGGATCAACGGTTTCCTCTGCACTCAATGCAACGCAATAGGATGGCGAACAACCAACCAGGGTGATGAGGAATGATTACGTATTGCAGCGCGACAGGAAGTACTTGGTAGAGTGTAGGCAGTAGGAAATAGAACGAATGCCAGGCCAGCGAGCGAGCGTATTCTCTACGGGCTAATGTCAGAGTGAGGAAAGATTTGCCAACTAGCACTCCAATCTGCTATTGTAGAGACTGCACGCGAACTACGTGAACATGGAAGTGAATGATTGTTGCCGTTTTTGCAACAAAAATATGCGAATATCTGGCGTGATTTCTAATTCAGCACTTATCTTTGACAGCCAGAAAGAAAAACAAACCATTGCTGACAGATTAATGCAGGTTGGCGTGTCGGTGTTGAAAACACAGACAAAATCGAACAGAATTTGTAGGCCTTGTGTGCGGTTACTAACGAGAATGGAACAGGACCTGCCGGTGTTCCGAAGATGGGTGCAGGAGGAGGGAGCATCCACCACGACTTCAGATACCTCTGGTTCTACACAGAAACGTGACCGCGAGCCGACTCCATCCAAAACACCAAGGGCATTGAAAAAGTTCTGTGATAAACCAGCAAGTCCGGGAAAAGGGGCTGCCGTTCGTGTCAACATCGCCCAGGTATGTTTGCATTTTGACATTTGTTTATCGTGCAGTAACGGTGGAGATATTCAATTTGCTTTTCATTAGACCTATAGATGTTGCCCATCAGTTAGGATATTCCAGGGACAACATTGTCATTAGACGACCGTTCTCCTTACTCTAGTCTGTAGCCTCCAAAATGACCATTATATCGTGCTGAAATCTGCATCGCTTGATCTGAAACTTAATGATAGCATAGGAGTGTAAACAGAGACGGTTTAGGTCCTAAATTGCTTGTATGTGGCAGTGTGTGATAATACGTGAAATATAATCGGGTGGGACTACACGTCTGGGAGTGATAGAAACACCTGGGACTACACGTCCGGGGAGCGATCTCAGTTGGTGTCCATCTACCTCCCACCTAAACGGTCTCTGATGTAAATACGCCATAAAGCTACAACCTACAGCTAGTCCTCAGCGTGTCTCTCATGCCTATTTGCCATGACTATTAGATAACTTTGGAACTGTTGCTTGGTCTTCATGGCATTTAGCATTGTGAAAAGTAATGATACAGTGGATGTTCAGAATTCTGCCTCCTGGACCAGATTAGCCTGACATTTCAGCTCCTCCTGTGTTCATGTCACATTGTATAGTAGGAGTTGTATAGTAGGAAAAATACTTCACTACTGTACTTAAGTATGTTTTTGAATACTTAACACTTTTCCCAAGTGTGTGTATATATTGAAAAAAAGAGTTTTGACCATACTGCAACAAAGTCAGGACATGATGCATGGGCTCTGGGCTTAGGTCAGCACGCATAGGAAGTTGAGTTTATTTTCTGTCGAAACCTTTCCTAAATTTAGACTGAAATTGGTTGTGTGTACATTTTTAAATGTTTTTGAATTTTTTAAATTTTACCCAAATAGAAAAAAGTCTTTCAAACTGCATTGTACTTTTCATTACATTACTTAATTACATTATTTTTGACAGTACCTCACATACATACAAGAAGTTTCAGATACTTTAAGACTTTTACTTAAGTAACATTTCAGTCAGTGACTTTTACTTTTACCAAAGTCATTTTTTGGAGGGGTACCCATAGTTTTACATGAATATGAGATTTCAGTACTTTATACAACACTGCTTCTTGGTAGTCAGCCCCTACCCCCGGTTGAGGGTGAGATGCTGCTGCACAGATCACAGCAGGGTGCTGAGCCTCTGGAGACGGGGGGGGGTCTGGGTTGCTGGGCCTATCACTGCCCAACCACACACTTGTGGGTTGACGGAAAATTATTATTTGCTGACGGTGTTTTCTGCAGTTTTCTAATGGAATGGAATGGAGTGGGTCATCATGGAAAGCCCACTCCTGAGAAGTTGTTCTTATTCGTTAAGCTGGGGTGGGTCATGATGAAAGCCCATCCCTGGAATGTGGTTCGTATTTTCACAGACTTTCTCAGAATGTGATATTTGTGTTGTTTGAAATATGAAAGGTGGTGTGAGAGATTACTAACACATTTTTACATTTGTATGTGAGTGTATGAGAGTGTGCTTGTGATTAAATCCTCACACACCTATTCAAAGAACGCTTCTGACCGCTGGGTCGATTGCCTGGTCTCTTGACTCAGAGGTTTAAGTATTCTCTGTTGGTATGAGAGCTTGCGGTAGTTCTGCCAGGAAGACGAAAGTCACGTGCGCATTTTGCAGAGCCAATCAGCGTTCACCATTTCCTTTATAGTGACGTGTCTAACTCTCCCCTCTCGCTTGCTCAGGTATGGCCGGTTCAAAATCTGTGCGCGCCAAAAACTTTATGGGTACAATTGCAGCCTATATCGCCTCTATTGATGTTTTCAGGAATATTATTTTGCTGTCGCCTCTCCTGCCACTCATGCTTAGCAATACACACTTTGCAACCGAAGGTCCCGTGCCATTTCACCAGTCCCCGAGGCTATTTTGATTGTAAAACCGTTTAGGGATATCGCCGCTGCGTCCGGGAAACTGACTTCGGACGCGTCTTGGTTACATTGTATTACTTTTCTGGAATCTTGCTGCGTTCTCCTCTGCCCCTGTCTTTCATGCGCGTTAGTTTTAGTTTCATAGTTTTTCGACTACTGGAATCCCGCGGAGACATCTGAGGTGAGAACAGTATGGGGGCTCACCTGATGTGGCACCTGCAGCCGCCGACAATCGACACTCCCTTCCCGGGAATCGCCCTTGCTCTTTGGTTGCGTAGGTGCCGCGAGTCCGTGAGGTTTGCCTCTCACGTCCTCAGGGAAATCCCTTGAAGTATCGACTGCTTTATGCCTACTTGCAATACATTCTCATTTATCGTCATGCATTTTACTTTCATGCCTAGTCTCGCTGCCACTGTTATATTGCTCATTTCACTGGCTGCTTAACTCGTGGAGTGGTCCCTGTAATAGCCTATCGGAGTCAGTAGTCATGTTCTCCTTCTTGACCTAACGTCTTAAGTTAGTGGTTTATGTTGTGGTTGTTGATTGACTGGTGTGCCTCGCACGTGTTGCGGTGTTAAAGTGTCTGCTCCCGCCCTCAGTCATGCGCTTTATCACAAGAGATTTGGAAGCCCTTTTATCCTGTCTAGTTGTGCGTTTACCTAGAACCATGTCGCCCATACAATTCATTGTTTCGGTTTCGCTGTCGGTACGGCGCGACATTTGGACTAGCGCTGGTGGAGTAGCGTTCATGATGATAGCCTACAAGCCATTACAAAGCGCATCCTTGCGAGGCTTTTAAACCACGCCTGTTCTATTCTATTCGCGATGGGCTTTCTCCAGCGACATTCGCCTACTACAGTGTTTCTCAACCCCTTTCGTGTCATGCACCTCCTAAGCCTTTTCATTGTGCCATGAGTTCCCCTAACTCTTATTTTACATCACATTTTCTATTCTAGTGTGACTATGCTCCATGCATTTGTTAAATTATATTTTCCCAAGTACCCCTGCAGTGTGCTCGTGTACCCCTAGTGGTATATGTAACCCTGGTTGGGAAACACTGGCCTACTACACTAATGACGCTAGCTGGCCTTATTTTATAGTATGCTTTTATCCATTGTGTATCACGGATGGTTTAGGAACAGGTTTCGTCTAGTTATTACTGTTGACTTCTCTTTACTTTATTAGTGTAGCTACACAGTGTGTCCATAATGCTCGTGCTCTAGGTTTTACTGCCGTCTTTAAATATTGTCTGTTTCACTTCCCTCATCCATCCATTTAGGTATTTCCGTTAGTACCTTGGTCAGGCGCACTTGTTGTCCAGGTTGCCCCAGGAATGCGGGTAATCTGTCTTCCAAAATAATGGTTTTAAAATGTTCATAGTCGGGGATGCAGCCATGCGCCATCATTTCCCAAGCAAGAACTTATGTTTCTCTGAGTGGCATGTCTGTTGAGATTCGGGATGCATCATAAAACTGCCTTAACAGTAATCTGCACAGCAGTCAGCCTGAACTAGGCCTTCCGCTCTTTTACGATCATGTAGAATGACTTTGACTGCCTTAATATCTCGCCATGTTCTTTTGTCTCCTAGGATGTTTCTAGGTTCGCCGTATAGGCCAACTCGGACCGCACTGTGGTCGACGCCACCACCTGGAGACCGTATGGGGAGCCTGTGTGACTCGTGGAAACATCGCGCATAGCTTCTCGTGGCTCACCTTGAGTGCTGCACACCTGTCTCAGTTAAAAGTGCAGAAAGTGGACCAGGCATGTTTTTTGGGGGGGTTAATGTGTAGGCTACTAAGCTTTAAACGGCCCACGGCCCTATATGCTGCATGCCAGTCCTGTCAGTGGACCACAATGCTCGCCTAGCTGTGGCAAAGGGAAAGGATAAATGCTTGCCTAGCAGTAACAAACGTCGACTCTGCTGCTGACCGTAAACTCTGTTTTTCTGTTTCCAGGAGCTCAGATGGTCGTGCTCCTTCACAGGTCGGGTCCCATTGCCATGCGCACACCCAGAGATTCTATGCTGCATGCATTTCTTCCGTCACGTCTTCAGTTATTACAAGTTAGACGGCGTGGCACATCTTCAACATGTCCTCCCAATAGGACGTTCAAGTTGGTTTTTATTGTCAATTTCTTTACATGCACTGGTCTTACAAAGAATTTGAAATTACGTTTCTTGCTTTCCTATGCAGACATAGTTTAATCTAGGTAAGGACATAGACAGTGTAGACATAGACAGTACTCATACATGGACATAAGACAGTATGGACATAGGCAGCGCTCATACAGACATTTAAAGTGCAAGACAGAACAACAAAAGACTTGCAGAGAACATACATTATGAGGAGGTATTTGTCGTGCATTTTCTAAAAATCCTTTATAGCGTTCTGACATACTAATTGTAGCATTTTGAAGAAAAATAAATATTAAAATAGGTCTATCAAGTACACCAGCAGCTGTGCGTGTGTGTGTGTGTGCGCGTGTGTATGTGTGTTTAGTGCAGGTAGAAAGTGTGTGTGTGTGTGTGTGTGAGTTGTGTGTAAGTTTTGCTGTGTTCTGGCTTTACGTGTACCTCCGAGACTCTGCTTAACCTAATTTGTTTTCGCTCATCCCTATTCACCTCATAGGGTCCATTCTCGCGAGCGTCCTGTTTTGCGACCTAGGCCTATCCATTGCTCCCTCGGCTTTCTCTTCAAAGCGGTTTTCCTTAAGTATCTTGCGGTTTCCTGCACTTTTCCCCGCGATCCCACACTTCTCAGTTATCCCTGCCCATCGTCAGGCGTAGCAGCTATAAGCTATATAGCTTGCATTGTATGTTTTGTAAAGGCTCTTAGCTCCGCGTTCTCTTGTAGTCTCACAGTGTAGCATGGTTATTTCATTGGCATTGATGCACCGGTAGACCAGCTGGGAGAGGAGCTAGGAAGTAGAGGGCTCAATTCTTGTTGACTGATTTGCATTTGACCTGAAATATTTCTTTCAACACTTAACCCTTGCACTGGTAGTCTACTGCATGTGGGAAAGTCTGTTTTTTACTTTGCACTTGATCTTAACTCAGCATATAGGCCTAAGTAAAGGACGACATCAAAAGACAAGTGTTTGCACGCCAGCTCCGTGACTCCCTCACAGGCTCACATGCATTGCTTATAACGGACCATAGCCTACGGTTCACTTGGGAAGCTCAAGTTTGGGTAGGCCTATCTAATGCTCAATAAGGTCATCTCTCTTGCACATACATATCAGAGCTGGTTCTTGTACTAGTAGGCAATTAGGCCATCACTCCCCGCCCTTTGCACCCTTCTACATGTGTCGCACCACTGTCGCCCTTTTGTCTGTCAGGCCTTCTCTCGCTCTCATACTGCTCTCCCTAAAGGTGTCCATGCCTTGTTGGTTGCCCCCGGGAGGGCTTCTGCGCCATTCTGCTGCTCCAAGAGCATACTGTATATGCCGCTTGCCTAGCCGTGGCTATTAAAGGAACATTTAATAAATAAAATGAAGCTTGCCTAGCCGTGGCAAACTAGCCTATGTAGAAATAACTAGGGCTCTTAACACCTAACCAGCCAAATGCCGGTGAATGTTCTGTTTGGCTGATCTGAAAAGAAAACCTTCAAGCCACTTTTTCCTATTGGTGAGTATGTCTTCGGGTAGCAACATTATCTTTTACTAGCCACCTTGGCTGGTTATATGAAGTGACATTAGAGCCCTGTAAATGCTGCTCGCCTAGCCGTGGCTAAGAAAGGGAAATGCTGCTTGCCTAGCCGTGGCAAAGACAATAGGGAAAAGAAATAATGCAGCTCGCCTAATTGAAAACGTCATTTTCCTGTGCAACTTTCCATGTGAGGGTCCTTCTGCGTGTCTGCATGACCTTTTGTCAGTCTGCTACAACTACTGGTGGTGGTGTTGGTGTATTACATGTCTACAGTGTGGCCACTAGGGGTGGCTGTTCCCGCATACCTTCATAATGTCATGTCTATCTCAGTTATTCTCCCTTCCCATTATCTGCTCTAGGTAGGTTCCAGTCGTCGCCTACGGTGGGTCATTTGTCTCCTCTTCTCCTTGCTCTCTTTTTTTGGGGGTAAGTTGCGTTCTTATCTCAGGATTTTAATCTTTATCGGCAGGATTAAAACCTGGCCCTCTTAGTTTTGGGGGTTAAAGATCCAGTTCCTGCTGCACGGCTACAGCAGGCTCTCTGGGATCTGCTGGCGCAAGACCCGGGCTGATGATTGGACCTACGCCAAAGACTATCTACCCTCTGTCAATTCTATGTCAACAATGTTAACATTAAATCATTTAAACTAATTCATCTCTCTGGAGTCTTTCTGGCTGAAATGAGAGCTTGCGGTAGTTCTGCCAGGAAGACGAAAGTCACGTGCGCATTTTGCAGAGCCAATCAGCGTTCACCATTTCCTTTATAGTGACGTGTCTAACTCTCCCCTCTCGCTTGCTCAGGTATGGCCGGTTCAAAATCTCCTCCACCATCCCCACCACCACCAGGTTGGTCCAGTCTTCCTGTCCGGGGGGTTAAAGATCCAGTTCCTGCTGCACGGCTACAGCAGGCTCTCCGGGATCCGCTGGCGCAAGACCCGGGCTGATGATTGGACCTACGCCAAAGACTATCTACCCTCTGTCAATTCTATGTCAACAATGTTAACATTAAATCATTTAAACTAATTCATCTCTCTGGAGTCTTTCTGGCTGAAGTATAGTGGTGGCTGGTTCGAACACCAAGAGTGACGGTAACATTTCTTTGTATCACAGGTGCAGCAATGCGAAACAGGGTCCCAAGGCTGCCTACAACGCATACAAACATTTTGTCATCACAGACACTACTGCGCTGCTTCTGACGGCTGCCATGGAGCACTTTGGCCTGAAGGATATCGAAGGTACATAAATAGGGTGTTTTGAAATGGGACAGCAGTGCTTTAAAGCTGAACTGTTTGGGTAGAGGGAAGAATGTAAACCTTTGCTTTTGTTTGTGTTTTTTCTTCCATGTGACTTAGACATCCCGGAATCGTTTGTTCCTGAGGACATTGCATCAGGATCAACAGACACGAGGCGAACATGGTTGCATGCCAAATCTGCTGAGGTGGTCGATAAGTACATCCTGCTTGGGGATGTGGTTGAGGCCATGACTGGTCTCGGCGAAGCAGATGTGACATCGACTCAGGCAAAGCAGTACCCTTGTCGAGCGCCAGGCTGTCAGCAGGTATACACCTATCCCAAATACAGAGACAATCACGAGCTTAAAAAGCACAACTTACACGTGTCCCCCGAAACATTGCCTGGTACATCACTCAACAAAGACCACAAGCAGGAACATACCTTGGCGCGTCTCAGCTTCAGCTTTCTCCTTTGGGACATGCTGGATGCTGTGAAAGAGGGTGACGGAGAACGACTGATGAGGCTGTACAAAGTAGCTCTGCTCTTCTACAAAGCCCATGCGCACAGCCACTATGCATACAGTACGTTACTCCTGACACTTCAGGTGAATGCGTGTCTGACGCCTCGGATGTCGCACAGCGTGACCTGGAACAGGTTTTGGAGCACTAGGGGAGGGAATGGAGGCAACATCCCCTTAGACCTTCATTTAGAACACCTCAACAACTTCCTGAAGTCTTTCTTGAAGGGTCAGGGTCCAAACCTGTCTGAAGAGTCTGCTAGCCGAGTCAGCAAGGCCATAGGCGTTTTGAAAGAGATAATGGACAAAGTTGATACTGAACTGGGTGTGAAAAAGCCAAGTGGCATCCATCGTGCTGAGCAGCAGACACAGGATATATTGACTCTGATTAATGTTTTCAGGGAGGGTCAACTGTTGTCAAAGATACCTGGAAGGGAATTTCGGGCTTTCCCGAAGTTTGACAGCAATCTGTTGCACAAAATGAAAAAAAAAGGAAATGTGGGAGTGGATGATGCTCAAACTGAAAGAGTGGAGAAAACTGAAAAAATAAATCTCACTCATTGGTAGTTTCTTGTCTTGTGAAGTCCCTATAGGTACCTTCAGATCTATGCAGTACTTATTTAAGCATTAACACTTGATGACTCATAATTGCACCCTTACCTTTCTGCACTTTACCATGCATTCAGTTTGTCAAAATATTGTCTAGACTGTTACAGGCCTCTTCTAACAGGCGTATTTAATTTCACTTATTTAGCACAATTTTTCAGTGTTTGCTGCGAGTATCTCGACTTGTAAAACATGTTTAAACTCAATTGAACCAGCCAGTTCCAACCCAGTCACTTTAAAGCACATTGTATGTAACATTGTCACTTTTTTTTTTTACTTTGTATCTACAGTATTTTACTACCGGTTACCATTTCACAATCAAGAATATCTTGCATTTCTTTTCTTAATACTATTTGACTACTGATTTCCATTTTTAAATCCTGGGTATGTTGCTTTTTATGTCCCATTGTAAATAATATGCACATTATTAAGTACACAACTAATTCACCCTTTTTCTGTAAATGTAAATAAACACTTAAACAAGAATTGAGATCGTTCTTCAATTTTATTTACAGGCAGTCATCTGACATAAGTATTCAGGCAGTACTTTCAAAGATGTAAGAGGTATGTACAGTGGTCATATGAAATGACTAACAAATGTTTCAGTCTGTACTCAACTGTGACACCCCGGATTCTAGACTGCTCCATTGGGACAAGGCGTTTGCATCAGAGTCAGAGTCAAAGTAACCTGTGTAGTCTTGGTCTGGCACCATAGTTTCCTCCACAGGCAGATCAACTTCAGTGTATTCAAAATCCCCAAAGACATTAAAAATAATGCTGAGAATTTCCTGTCCGTGCCTTTTACTGAACACCGGTAGGTTGTCCATTATGAATGGGAGATCAAATATATCTGTGCAGCGCTCAAGAACACAGTCTATCAGCTCGTTACTAAAACCAGTGCAGTCGCTGCTGTTAGTGTACAGAGGCATGTTCTGGACTAAGCTGAGCTTGTACCTGTACAGAGTATCTCTAATCGTCAGTCTTTGATCCTCTGTAACTTCTCTGCTTTTGACAACGGCATGAGTGTACTGTTGAGGCAGTTCGTAATCGGGTATTGCCACGTCACAACTGGGAGAGCTGCAAGAGCAAACAGAGTGGCAGTATGAGCAGCACAAATGGCCCGGCAGAACACACTCAGTGTTTTGTTCGAAGTGTGAGAATAAGGCCTTCCTAAGGCAACTAGTGATGCCCTTCTTCAACAGTGTCTTAACGCCCTCATTCACTCTTGCTTCCTGCTTCAATTTGTAAATTATGGCATGTGCTGGAGACCCATCTCGCCCGGCCCTGCCAACCTCTTGTACAATGGCCTCCACATCCTCAGGTGAGCCATACATCACAACATGTGATATGTTAGGAAAGTTCAGTCCCATTCCCAGAGCTGTGGAGGCTACAACCACTCTGCATGAACCATTGCCACGTAATGATTCCAGTACTGTGATCTTGTGATGGGGAAGTGTTTGGCTGTGAAACATGCCAATGAGTCGGTTTTCTGCCGTGTGTTCTGGATCCCGATCCACCCAGCTGTCCTCACCAAGTTCATACTGTAGGTGACAGAACACCTTCCCGCACATAGGCAATGTACGGCAGTAGATGATTATTGGTGCCATTGTTGGACCCTTCTCTTTAACCGCCCTCACAATCCAGTTCAGACACTCCATGCTATCTGAAGACACTGTAGACAGTCCAAGCCTTATGTTTTTTCTGTTTGGGCTTATGATTACTTCAGTGGCATTCTCCAAATGTAACTGCCTTTTGACAACAGCTTGCGAGTCCAGGTCTGCCGTTGCTGTCAAGGCCAGAATAGGTGTACCTGGAGAATAAAGGTAAATGCATTAGCATCTACAGTACAATACATTTTCATTAAAGTAAGCCATTAAAAAAATCCAACCAAATATGTGAGGTGAAGTCACAAAGGGTTGTGGAGGGTCTGACTTGCCAGCAGAGGTGTCAAAAGTTTTTTTTTAAAAAAAGGTAAGTTTCCTTCCAGCATAGGTAACTTAACTTATCTGAGTAAAAAGTAGACCTGTGTAATTGTCTTACAATCAGCTGACTACCCTGGTTGGATCAGTGGTGGGTCCTTACAGGGTTTTTAGTGTGTTTCAGTATCAGTACAGTCTATCTCGTTAGTTTCAAAGGAGTAACAGATGTGCAGGCCCTAATATCGTGTACTGGTCTTGTTAAACCACAAATGTACTTTTACTTTTGAAACCTCCGTTTGCCGGGTTATGATCAACAGCAGTGAGAACAGTGTAAAATAACTTTTCTTCAGACTGAGATCATAATGGTCATGGGTCACAACATTTCATAGCCTACTCACCTGGTTTTACAATGGACCGTAGCTCGGCCAGTCTGGCAAAACTCTCTCTGAAAGCCTTCTCTCCTCTAGCAGCCTTTCCCCTGGGACAAATAAAATAAAAACACAACCAATGTGACATCAGCTATGGCACACTTAAAACAACCGCCCGCGCGTCATCAACTCAGGCAGACTACAAGTAAAATGTACACCCCAATCTCTCAGTCCACTGTTAAATGTTAGGAGCAGACCGGAATGATAGCAGCTAATCGTTTCGGAATGTGCATAGAGCTCTAGTGTTCCAAAAACCGATCGCAAAAGCTCACACATTACATTATGCAGGATTCCAAAACAATTCGCTGTTTGTGTGGACGATGACGTTAGCTTTGATTTCGAATGGTTTGCTGCTACCGTAACTTAGATGGTTAAAGTAAGTCAGTGGGCTAGACTATCGTGAAACATCACAGAGTTGCATGTAACATCAGAGTAGCTAGTTGTGGTAGCTTCGATTGCACCTTACATTGTTCATATTATTCGTACCATTAAGTATATTTACCATTTGTATGTGAGATGAACTTCATCCACGACAAGGCCCAACAGGTTGTCTTGGTAGACTTTGCTGGCTAGCAAGCATCGCCATTCCTTGTTAAGCCAGGACTCCGGACTCCCGAACACCAACTGGTACCGCCCGCTTCGGATCTCCTCCGGGTCGCTTTTGCCAAGTTGCGCAGCTGTAAGACCCAGTTTTTCGGCCTCTTGTACCTGATCGTCCATAAGTGCTAAAAGGGGTGACACGATAACCACCAGTGGTTTGTGCAGCAGACCCATGCGTCGCCCCACCAGCGGAGCAAGTTGGTAAATCAGGCTTTTACCATATCCGGTGGGCAATACTCCAAAAACGTCCCTTTTCTGCAGAAAAAACTTTAATGCCGTTATCTGCTGGTCTCGCAAGGTGAAATGAATATCCAAATCTTCGAGAGTCGTTGCCAAAGCTGAATCGAAAGACGCCGTGAATTCGCTAGGGGCAGCCATTGTTTACTTCTCTCTGGGACTACACACGAAACGTCGCACACTCTGTCGTCACTAGGTAGCCCGGCCCCCGATCCCGCCCCTCACGATTTGATTGGCCGCCAACCCCGATCCAGCTTGGATCGGTTGTAGATTCAGGGTGGCTAGACTGCCCCCGGGAGCAAATTCATTTTGCGGCCACTAGGGGCGTCTAGATTTCTAGGCTAGGTAAAGCCTACAGGTCTCTAACGGCCCGTACCCACACAGAGTAATTCCGCTCCGCTCTCATTGACTTTGAATGGGGGCGATATCGCGCTTGACAGCGCGGAGGGGAAGCGATATCGCAGCGGGACGCGGTTTGATATAGACGAGATCTCTATATCATGCAAATTTGATGGTCCAATAACCAATCAGATGGGCGTATGGGTAGCAAGGGCGGGAGTTACAAAAAAAATTGAAAAACATGGCGGCGATTTCTGTGATTTCCAACATCACGTTTTTGCTTAATATAAAGACCCTAGATGCTTATAAATGTCACGACTACCACGGATTGATGTAAAAATGCACCACGAACTTATGTAACACAAATAGGTTACCCCACATTGCCATTTGATCACTCGATGTTTTGAGCTAACCGGGTAAGCTAACGTTAGCATTTTACCAGAACCAGGCAGCTACAAGCTTATATTAGACTACTTCTGTACTTCTATAATGATATAACGGGGCTTAAATGTTATCTAGGACCAAAACACAATCAAATTTAAGCCATGTACACACTGTGTTGTGATATTGGGTGAGTAATGTGTGCAAACGACCTTTCGCCGTTTGTTATCTCGCTCGGTCTACCCGGTGTCAGCTGCGAGACACATGCCGCGCCGCGAGGCTCGAAAGTCGGGTGAGCAGCGTAGTTAGCCCCGGGGAGAATCTACTGGGAGTATCCGTGACCACACCCCCAGCGCGATATTGCGCGTCGCGGATCCCGCCTGCCAATTTCCCCAGTCGGTACTAGGCGTGAGACGAGGCAAGCGCCTCATAATTTTGTACTTTCTTGTCGGGACAATGTAAGAGCAGAAATGCTTGTGTACAGCGGGGTAAGTCACCTTTCACATATGCTGCATTAAATCCGTGTGATTATCACATTTGTAGCATTAAATTCATGTGATTGTGACAGCTTCTGTTGCTGACATTCAGCTGGTGGTTGTCCACATCGCTTAATCCACAGCCTGTATTTCTCTCCCTGGGTCTTTGGTTTTGGGAAGGGATAAAATGTAACGCCTCCCTCCTGCCTTTTTGGATATCGTTTGACGGATTTACAGACGCCATAGGCACAAAGTTTATTTTTTTCTTCACGAGTAGGGAGCACTCCCATAGACTTCCATTCATCTAAATGGCATGTTTGACTGAGGTCCCAAACTTAGTAACCGTTGCTAATGCTATGATTGGTCAGTTACCGTTTGGGGGTTCTGCTGCTGAAAGGCGAATTGGCCAAATAGTTTGTTTTCTTCTCAAAAGCACATACTGTTACTTCTGTCGGAGAATAACACTCTTTTTCACTTCATAAGTTATATGAAGTCAGTCAAAGCACACAATGGTTCAAAATCCCGAATGGTTTTCACATTTCATAACTACATAGACTTTTGTGTGCAAGTTTATACGAATTTCCATGAAAAACAAGCAATGCACTGGTTTACACCAAAAATCTTGGTTGTGTTGACATGTAATAGTCACATTCAAAAGCATTTCAGTAAAAAGTAGAGTTTACAAATGGTTTATTTCACTGTTGTTTTATTTGAAGTACACTGAACACAAAGCAGTATGAAAAAAAAACCCACAAAAGTGCAATGCTTCCCCAAAAAAGTACAGCAAAATACATCAACAAAATACCCAGAAAAACAAGGGAAACCAAACAAAAAAAATCTTATCTCTATCCATCTAGCTATCTAATCTCTACGGTCATCTGAGTTTGGCCACATGTTCTCATCCACATGGCATCTTATATCCTCCAAGGCAATGCACCTGGGGAAAAAGTGTTTTGAGTGGCGAATCCAACCTTGACAATCTTCGACTGCAATATCCCTACAGCCAGCATCCATGGCATCTAGGAGGGTTATTTGATCATGGGGCTTGTGGTCAAACGCCTTCCACCTCCATGCTGGACAAAAATCTTCTATCGGATTGAGAAAGGGCGAGTATGGTGGAAGAAAGAGGGGTAGCAGTTTTGGGTGGTCCCTGAACCAGGCTGTCACCACCTGCGAGTGGTGAAAAACCACGCTGTCCCAAGTGACGACAAAGGTCCGGTCTCCCTCATCATCCTCTTGTGGAACCAAGCGCTGGTAGAGGTCATTGAGAAATGCGAGGAATGCAGTGTTGTCAGGCCCTACCTGAGACCTGTGCCGAAGCAGACCTGTATATGCAATGGCTGCGCATATAGTGATGTCTACAGTGTAGAGCTGCTTCATGCACACTCTGTGTTTTGCTAGAGTGCGTGTAATAGTGGTCTGGCTGATGCTGTTGATATTTTCAAACATCTCCTGACTGGCCTGAATTTCACGCAACTTTAATTCATTGTTGGCCACAACCATTGCCACAATGGCCTTCTCTTGCTCATTGTTGAGGAGCTTTCCTCTTCCCCCAGAGCGAGAAAGGCATTGCACCCTTTAGAGGGATAATACAAAACGCCAAAATTACCATATGACGTTATTTACCAGTGAGAATAGAAGCAATGCATGTAAAATCAAACACTTAGGCCTACCTGTTGGTTTGTTGAAATATGCTAACAATGTTGGCAACTGTTGATCGTGGCAAGTTGGGCTGAACCCTTTCACCTGCCTCTCTCATAGCGTTTTCAGGCCGACCAGAACGGAGCCAGTGCCAGCACCAGTTACGTTCGGCACTAAAGTGCTTATCTGCGAACCGCCCGGGCTCTGAACTTTTTCAGCATGTGACTGTGTTACCCAGATGAACCTGCTGACGGCCATATTGTCATCATGTTTTGCGGAGAAAAAGCAATTTTTTTGCGGTTCGCAAACACTGAAATCTTTGGCGTGAACACGACGGCCGGTTCGCGAGTAGGTGCGGGAACGGGCACCGGCACAGTTCTCAGTCAGCTTGAATGCGCTGTCAGTGACAGACCATGGATTATCACGTCATCAATTATAGTAGCACGGATTTCATTAGTCACCACTGTTCTCTGGGCTCTTTGAATGCCTCCACCACGCATCCGTACGCCTCTTCCATGCCCTCTCCTCTGGCCTGCTCTTCTTCCTGGGCCTGCACCTCTTCTTGCAACAGCCCCTCTCATTGCTTATACCCCTCTTCCTGCACTTACCCCTCTCCCTGGGCCCCTCACTGTCTGCCTTCCTCGTCCAGACATTCTCTTTCTACTCCCAAAAACATCACTTCCTTTTGTAACGGTCTAAATTTAAGCTATACAAAGATCAGTTGTGGTTGGTCCCATTTACCCAATTGTTCAATTATTCAATTAGTAGTCAATCAGCTGAGATATTTTGGCTGCGTTCCAATATGTGACCTTGCGTCCTCCACTTGTGCTTGCGGCCTCGTACCAGCAAGTAATACCAGAGATTCTTCAAGTCTCTACTGGTAATACTCTCTGGTAATACGTTGTAATGACACACTGACATCAGCATTATATTTCAATATCTCGCAAAAGATCAATTGTAAAGTAATTTCCTCATTTGCAAACTGGATGGTGAATGAAGAATAGTCCCCCAAACATTGTTGTGGCTAGGCTGACAGCAGGGAAACGCAATGGTTTTCTCCACGGAGGCGGGGCATCAGTGAAACGCGAGGCCACAAGCCCAAGTGGAGGACGCAAGGTCACCGTTTGGAATGCACCCATTGTTTTTGGACTTTGCTGTCATTGCTGAAGGATGTGCATTTATGCTGTATTTGTGGTTTGACAAATTGTATTTGCTGTTGTGGGATGCTGTGTGGTAGCAATTATGGCTGGACACACGCTTGTTAGTGTAGCAGAGTGGAACTTCTACGGTAGTTAAAATAGTTTCTTTAACTGAACAAGCACGACTACGCCACCTATGGAGGGTTAGGCCGTAGGATATTAACCCTTTGAAGTAATACACATAGGCAACACAGGTTCGCTGTACAGATAACAGAGTCGATGATCCCAATACAGTTTCTTTTATTACTTTCTCTCGTGTAAATATATTAAAATATTGTGCAAACAGGCAATTGAGACAAACAGGTTCAGACTATTACACACATAAACATGGCAACCTCTGGACGGCAGTGAAGAGAATCCGTCGTCAGTGGCCTCAGAGTACAGACCACAGACTTCTTCAGAGCGCCTTTTCCCATTATTCTCAATGGTGGGCTTGAAGCGATATAGCTCCTTGCCAATTCTTGCCAAGTCGGCTCTGTTTCGTTCCTACGATAGTCTCCCCTCCCTCCCAAACAACCCAGATATTTTTTTCGGGCTGACCCTTTATTTAAGAAAGCTATTAAAATAGTTTAAATGACCAATGAGCATGGCTATTTGGGTTGATTGGCAGTTGACATTCTTTAGAATTATTGTTTTGATTGACAGGCAGGCCGTCGTCAAGGCGAAGGACGACTCTCGCGCCGTCTCCAGGGGAAGCCCCCTCCCTGCTGCATTACTTTCAACAGCTTCATCACTGCCATGGGTTATTTAATTTTGGTACACTTTCCCCACAAATATGCGTTGTTGTACTTTTGGATGTACTTCTCCGTATTCTGTAAGGACCTCTGCAGTTTTGGTAAGTAAAATAAAAACATGTATATACGTGGCTGATTGACCAAAATGACTGAGCTTTGTTAAACAAACACGTACGACAATGCTAGCTTGTTATTAGCCTAAGGCAGCATGCTGATTTTTCAGTGTTTGATGATCTGTCGGCTTGTCAAGTAACTTAATTATAATTTGAATGCCATTGCTTTTGAAAGCAAAATGTGTCTGTTTGGCGTGCATCAGGTGTAAGGATTCCCTCCTTCCGTAGCCAAGTCCTTACATCAAGATGCTGTAAACATTTCACTACCATTCTGGCACTATGCTGGCCAGTGGCCACATCGGAAAAGCAACGTAGTCTAGCTGTGTTCCTCCGTGAACTGTTAAATATTGTTCGTTTCTGTATTGCCAAATTTCCAAGTTGCTAGTTGGTGATGAAATGATGGTCATTGGTAGGCCTACGTTCGTTATCAGTATGTTAAATCTTAAATGTGACCTGGTGGCATTATTGCGTGAATGCTTTGCACACTTAATGAATAGGCCTAAGGTCCTCAAGTGTGTAGAGTTTCGCTAAGTTCGTTGTTTATTTACATTTTCCTCAGCATAACTGTACAGCTGACACCGCTGCCTTCTGTATCATAACAAAGCCTGTCACTTCCACGTTTCGTTCTTTTTATGTGACCGAAGTCACTGGCTACTGCACCAGAGAGGGCCTCTGCACTCATTGCTGGTCCTATGATGCCATCTATTGGCGAAAACGTGCAACAGCATAATTAAACTAAAAGACAACTTCTCACATCGGAAAAAATACATCTTGCCGACGTTGGCAAGACATAAGTGTGCTGTCTGGGTAATGTTGGCGATTGTAGGCCTACTGACGAGTGCATTGTGTAGTAAACATCCTTTCCCCATCCTCATGTGACATGGTTTCATTCTGTAGGCAAACAACAAACCACACTTCACCTGGAAAACAGAGCCAGGACTCACTGTCAGGTAAGAAAAGTTTCAAATCCCTAATATAATATAAAGTATGCTCCTGAGTTGAGACCAGAGACCTTCCAATGTAAAGCTAACACCATCATCTGCAGGGCTTTTTTTTTTCATGACAGGTTCCGGGGGGAATTTACTAGGGACGCTCAAAAAAGTAATTTATATATTAAAAAAAAAAATAAGTATGAGGGTGCACCCGCGGAGGTATGAGGGTGGAGCGCCCCTATTTCCCCATTCAGAAAAAGCCCTGATCTGCTTACTCTGCATGTGTTTATATATTAGTAATAAAATAGTAATGAAATATATGTTGTTCTCATCACCCTTCGTTTGTCATCATTTTCTTTACAGATGTCTGAAAATGTACAGTAGGCTACACGCCAGCAGGTCTCACCATAGTCAGCCAGTGTTTCCCATACATTGAGGAAACTATGGCGGCCCGCCATAGTTTAAATTTGGCCGCCATAGTTTCCCGAAAATGTTTAAAAAAAATAATAAAAAAAAAAATTTTTTCAATAATTCAAATCGTTTTTTAACAAAAACGGCAATCGTAAAAAAATAAAAATAAAAAAGTAAAACAATTTATTTTTTTTTTTTTACGATTGCCGTTTTTGTTAAAAAACGATTTGAATTACGATTTCCTTCGCAGTTTCCTCCTGGAGGAAATACATCCTATAGAGAAAAACACAAGTGCCTAGTCAAGTTGTTACCTCCGCCAGGAGGTTATGTGATGGCCCGAATTTGTGTGTGTTCGTCACGCTGCTACATGGCCTGCCACAGGGTGCGCAAGGACCACTGAGGAGGAGCCCTGAGCAGCACCCACTTACTAACTGGCGTACCTTCACGCAGCCACCTTCACGCAGCCACACCGGGGCAGAGCATTGAAGTGAAATGCATTAGCCTACCGCAGTCAAAATCGCTATCAAAAAGCAGCCTTAGCTACAGCCTCGCAGATCGTTTAAGTTCACAATGCTGTCACAAAACATTCATATAAAATGAAGCTCAAAGAAAGGCGCGCGCGAATTGCGTTAGTCCACGGTGATTTGCTGCTTCCCAAATCCCCGCGCACTGAAGCCATCAGCATTACAAACATTCCATAGACTAGTTCCTAGACTTCATAACGAATGAACGCTGGAAATGCGGCGAACAGTTATTTTCAATACGAAATAGAGAGCAGGCTCGGGTCAAGCCACAGCGCCAAGACCTATCACAGGTAGGAGGAACTTCTCCAACAACTGTAGTCTCGGGGTAGGCAATGATTCCCCCAGTCGAGTCGACATGTCTCTCGCTAAGCAATTGCGTTTGCACCACAATGTTGGTGTCGATATTGCAACGATATTGCAACAGCTAGAAATTTTAGAAGTGGATTTACCTCTCAAAAGTTTGTTTAGCCTTACGAAATATAGCCCAAAACAATAGGCTAACTGACACTCCACAACCATCCATGCACAGCCACTGGATAAGGGGATTCTTGCACATTTCATTCTGATTCAATAATTAAGTGAACGGCTCAAAGTAGCCACAGTGTGTTGTCTTGTTATTACAAAAAAATAGGCCTATATATATAATAATATAATATAATAGGCCTATTACTGCGCGTTGGGGACCGCTGCACTACTGTAGAATAATGTAGGTCTACTACGGGTGTTGGCCAATGAAAATAGTGCTTTTTAATTTGTATTTTGTTTTAGATGGTAGCCTAATGAAAGGCATGCTGCCAATCATCAACAATGTGACTATGTAGCAATGAGCTTCAAGGCTTAAGTGCATTTGCAAATCACAGAAGGCATAGGCTATAGCATGAACAATGCCTTTGCCAATAAAACAATCAAAGGTGAACTAAACAAACCACAGCTAGAGGACATGAAAATGATCAAAGAGACAGTAGAACTATAATTTGGTTACGACTTGACGGTTCAATTACCTGAACACAAATGCTATGTAGCCTATAGGCCTAAATGCATGAAACCACATCATGACTCCACTTATGTCCAAAACGAACTGAACTTCCTTGGCGGAGGTCTGCGTTCTCTGAATGCATTTCTAGTTGTAGTTAACTTCGGTTTGGGAGCAATAAAAAAACCTTCAGAGAAGGGACAGTTGGGATGAGTTTACTAACACTCCCCAGGCTTTGTTTTACAGTTGTAATTAGTTAGGTGACAGGCCTTCATTGACAAGGCAGAGGAGACATCGGGCTGCATATAGAAATTAATGTGTAATGAATGTGAATATACATAAATGTGTAATATGTTGTTCAGCCCTTTTAATGGGAGGAATTTTGAAAAACTGGCCCTGTGACCAGCACCCCTCATGTAGAATGTGTACGCCTATGTGTGTGTGGGGAAAAGGCATAGCCTACCCTCTTAGACCCTTTTTGTTTATGCGTTAACAATTTCACAGTAATCTTAAATTCTTATCTCTGCTCCTATTTTGTTTTATTATTTGTTTCATTACATAGACCCCTGCATGTGTATTATGTAGCCTTTTTTCTCAAAATATAAATGGCTGAAATGTAGGCCTAGGCCTATAGTTTCTCCATGCGCCAATGTCATACTGTACTCATTGTTTTGCCATTTTGCATTTACACTGCGCGAATAACACCCCACCAAAAAAAGGCCCGCGTGAAAAGACCCCGACGCCCCCCCGACAAAAAAAATTCCGGCTGCCCCCATAGTTTCCAAAATTTCTGTGGGAAACACTGTCAGCATCATCAAGGATTGTCACTCTGACCTGAGAAGAGGCCCCATAGAGACACGGACAAGGACCAGCCACTGTTGCCAGTGCACAACTGAGGACCCGACCAGCCTGCTGCCATCTATGATACTATATAGTACCCGGTATGTAACATTACACTACACTCAGCCAATGCTTTCATCCAAAGTGACTTTCACTTATTTTTACATGTGCCTCCCAATTTGAAGGGACAAAAAGTAATTGGACTGGATAAAAGTATACATCAAGCGTAGTAAACTCTCAGCGTTTGTCAGTAGCCACTATCTTCAATAATTACAAGGGTACCAATTCTATTGACAGATATGCATGCCCACACCATGAAACTACCACCCCATGATTTTCACTGATTAGGTAGCATGCTTTGAAACACGAGCAGCCCATCTCCTTATCTATTGTGTTTTCTTCCCATGAACCTGACACTAATACAAGTTCAGCTACTTAATGTTGAGGTAAATAATGTAAACGACATAAGTATGTTAAGTTGTTGGTGTACCAAACAGTGACGTATTCTCATCACACTTCATATGCCATTATTTTATTTACAGCGGAGCGGTCTGAAGACGTGGAGTACACTGCAGCAGGTATCACATGACCAAGGACTTGGACAACGTCTCTGCTTACATCTATAGTGTATTACACAAGTGAGTGTACACCCCCATATTTCTGCAGATGTAATGGGACAATAAAGACATTTGAAAACTGAAAATGAAGTCTGCACTTCAAGCTCATCACATTAAATAAGTAAAACAGGAGCTTGGTGAGCAGACTTAATTTTCAGTTGTCATTTGACTTTGTTAGTCCTGCACCCAAAACTTTTTAGAGAAGGATGTTCATGGGTTTTTCCTTTTTAAACAAATGTAGACATTTTTACTACACTGAAAATCATAGTTACTCTATATATACCAGTGATATGCTTCAATTATGTTCATGTTACATTAATTATTTTTTAAAAAATAGATTTGTATTTATCGTTACAGCTGAAGATGTGCACAGTACGCTGCTGCCTGCATCCTGCCACCACAGAGGATCCGATATGCAGAACCAGCTTCAAAAACCATTGCAATTATGAAACACAGTTAATAAATGCTTATATACAGCAGCCCACACATTTTGTTTAATTTGTAATATTGGTTAACACACTATTGTTACAACTGTTTAGATCGGTGTTTCCCAACCAGGGGTACATGTACCACTAGGGGTACGTGAACACAATGCAGGTGGTACATGCATTGGCAGGTATCAATAAAAAGAAATGTATGGAGCATAATCATATTGGGATAGAGGAAGATATACAGTAGACTAGAGCATGAGGGAGGGGGTACTCATGGTATGACAAAAATGCTTAGGGGGTACATGAGACAAAAAAAAAAGTTGGGAGACACTGTGTGATTGAAGTAATGCATTTCTTACAAGCTTGGGGAAGAATGTCCACTCCATGATTTGCAAGTTTAAAAAGCAGAACATAAATGTGAATATTTCATTTTAATCTTGATGTCAAGCACACAAAACACCCAGATGTTTTGTCATAGCCTACTGTAGGCCAGCTATGTTTTACTAACTGAAAGGTGTTAACTTTGGTTTGTTTACCATACCGTCTACTTCTAAGAGTGATCTAAGAAAGAGAAGCTTTGTATTCTGAATCTTTTCAAAAACTGGGGAGATCAGCAAAAAAATGGTCATGATGACTGCTCGACACGGCAATCTTCATCTTCAATCTTCCGGATGACAGCTTGGCGTCGAGGAGCCTTTCTTCAGCGTCCATGGTTTGTCTGTCAAACGGAAAGGTTTGTCATTTGATGCCCAAACATTCAAAGTTATTTACAAATGTCCGTAGAGGATTAACTTGGTGTGGCAGACACTAACCAAACACTATTTTACGCAGATGTACAACATGAAAATTGGAGCATTCTGAGCTCATACAAATGCAATGTTGATACTGAGTATTGCTGACATGGATTATGTTTTGCCAAACGGTACGCCGACCCCAAAGACACATCTGCATTTTCTGTGTAGGCCTACAGCTCTGTTTGTAGCCTAACTTCCAATTTATCTTTAATTGCGGCTACATTACAACGTGGTGAAGTAACTTATAGTAAGCTAGGTCTTACGCCACTCGGCTGGCTCACGTTAGATGCTAAGCTAAAATTATTATGGTCATCATAACAAGCTCTTCAAGGTTTCGTTATCCCAAAGTATCATTTTATTAATAGCATGGTATATTTGCCATACTTACCGATCACCAGTTCCATTTGAACTTGTGTTGCTGTTTTTATGACAATCAAGGGTTTCTGTGTCGACCAGTTCCACAGCTGAAAACTGGGTTCAATATTTCTGCTGGGGACGCCATGTCATATTCGCGTGGGAGGGGCGGGACATGTCTTGAAGTGTCTGTTTGTGGATTGGCCGGCGATGTCGACCTATCAGCAATGTAGCTCAACGTTGTCAAGGTGATTATTATATTTCCGCATTTTTGGGGCGGAAGAAAATCAGCCGCGGTTGCTTCAAAACCGTTGAATGGAGTTCTATCGAACTCCGCAGTCCAGTTATACTATACAAGTCAGTGGTACAGACCAATATCACGCAGTAATAAATAGGCTAAGCGAAGCACTGCAAATTGAGGATCACACCATGCAAACAAAACAATGAAAATAACAAAATGAAATCAAAATAACATGTATAATAAGCATGCACCATATACACAGCAAACGAGAATTAGTTAAGACCGCACACAACTGGTGATATTTAACAGTACTTCTGAGCGGCACCGGTCACCGTCATTCCAGTTGAGCAACCAGAGGCACCCGGACAAGATGACACGCACTGTAGGCGCGCAACAGCACTAACTTGCAGTCAGTGCGGCAACAAGACAAAAACAGGACAATGCACAGAAGAGCACAGGACTGGAAATGAGCATCAAGCACGTCTTCTCCCCACAAAACAGCAGCTGGCCGTGGGCCTCTCGCTCGCAACAGCGCGTCCTGGAGACCCCGAGGAGAACTGAAGATGTACAAGAGCTACTGTCATTAGCGTGCCAATGAGGGGCGCAAATTACGTAAGTAGCTTCAGCATGTCTACCCACCTTTAGCGTTGCGTCGCTCACACGCACCCAATTTGGAAAGCCACCACGACACGTCACCTCGCCAGGTTAGCTGACTGAAATCACACAGGCGGCCCCAGATTAGAAACAAGCCATGACCAGGGAAATTGTGTAATAGCGCGTAGGGACAAAACTCACCCTGGTCCGACATCTGAAGCTGCGCATCTCATCAGCAAAATGCCTTAGGTTCCAACGAGCGTTCGTGATCACTGATTTTACGCATACACGCATTAAACAACTCGGCGGTCTCCCACAAACACACGGCTTGTGCCCACACGCGGCCTGGCAGTAGGCAGAAAACGCCAGCACCGGAACACCTGACCTGGCCAGGTATATAAGTTTAAGCCCGCCTACCGCTGTCAATCACCAGGAGCGTCACCGTAACAGGTGCGTCCTGTTACATTGCAACTGAAAAAAACTGTAAGGCTAGACTTAAGACAAAGCTTTTCTCTGATGCCTTCTCTTAGACATGTTTTTGATATTTTTATTTGTGTTTTTTTCCTTATTTCTTGCTTTTTATTCTATTTTCCTCTACCATGCCTTATGCTTTTATTTTAATTTTTAAAATTTTATTTTACTTTATTTTATCTTACTTTTCTGTACAGCACATTGAATTACATTTATGTATGAAATGCGCTATGCAAATAAAATTGCCTTGCCTTGCGTGTATGTGTCTCCACAAATTCCCTCATACATGTGTAAATGAGAGAATGCTTGTTACAGAGCCATCTGTGTGTGTGTGTGTGTGTGTGTGTGTGTGTGTGTGTGTGTGTGTGTGTGTGTGTGTGTGTGTGTGTGTGTGTGTGTGTCATATAGCCAGCCACCTGCCACATGTCTGAAGATGATTTAATATAAACTCAACCTGATGCATGTGTGCATGATTTAACATAATTGGCCTGTGTGTCTGTGTGTCTGATTGATTTTAATTAGGTGTGATGGCTCTTCTCGAGAATTATGCGTACAGCTGACTTTACAGATGCCCCCACTTGGCGCACACACACACACACACACACAGGCGCTCCTTCCTTTCCCTCCCTCTCATTCTCTCTCTTTCACACTGACACACACACACACACACACACACACAGTATTTCAGCATTTTTTTTGTTTTTCTTCCACCTAACATAAAAAGGAGACACTTCAGGTCTTTTCTTGTGCAAAATAGCTTTACTGGACTTTTGTTCCACCCTTAAATTGTTGTTCCTGAACCGATTAGAAGAAGAAAAGAGACCTTGAAACCTATTGCCTAGGGCTATTGGCTATTTTTGCCTATAATTGCGACATCAGTTATGAGACTAGCATCACCAAAGCTGACAAATAACTTCTACATTTATTTTGTACTTCAATCCCTCAAGGCCTTTTGTTTTTAAGTGCAGTTCAGAAGATTAGTGTTTGCCACAGTCTTGACATCATGAGGGTGCAGGACGCGTCACGAGAGTTCATGTTTGATTGACAGCCTACACTATTTACGTAAATCTTTTTTTTTTAAAGATTTTTTCGGGGCATTTGTGCTTTATTTATGTTGGGACAGTGACAGGGACAGGAAACGAGTGGGGAGAGAGAGAGACGAGGAAGGACTTACAAATGACCCAGGCCGGAATTGAACCCGGGTTGCCGGCGTAGTAACCTGGTGCCCTACCGTTAGGCCACGATTTACGTACATCTGATGATTACAGCTTGAGGACTGTTGGCCTTCTGATAGTCTGGTAGTCAAACTCTCCCAGCTTTATCCATGATTTGAGTGGACTTAAAGGGACAGTTTGGTCAATTTCAACATGCAGTTGTATTGCTCACGCTACCCTTGACTTGTCAGTACCTGGCGATGCCACATTTTTCGGCTCAGCCCTTTCCGAGATATGAGCAATTCTAATGAAAAATGAAACATATGCCAACTCCAAATATTTTCCCAAAAGGTACTGCTGTTTGCTAGTTGTCTGCTGATGTTTTATAACCTTTTGGATGTTTTTGGGAATAAATAAAAATGTTTTTTTGAAATATAAACAAAGAGCTGCCCCCATTACAATGACCAGGATCTCGGAAACGGCTGAAGAAGAAGAAAAAAAAATCTCAGGCACTGACAAGTCCAGGGTAGGGTGAGCATTACAACTGCATGTTGAAATTGACCAAACTGTCCCTTTAACAGGAAGTAAACCTCAACAGGTCATCATACATACCGGTAGGCTACATAGAATAGCCACTAAGGAACATAATTAACTGGTTAATAAACGTTATTGTTATTTTTGTTTATAGGCCTATTATTATTTTACATCAAATTTTGTTTCCGGTTCTGTTTCAGAACATGATAAAATTTCTGGTTTTGTTCCGGTTCTTAGCAAGACGGTAAATGTTTCTGTTCTTTGTTTTGTTCCCTTACACGCTTCAACGTCTTGAAAGACACATATTGTGTCCTCTGTACCAGGTATATAGATTCAAGATTCAAGAATTTATTGTCATTGTCAAAAAGGCAACGAAATTGTGTTTGGGGTACAATACTTAGTAGCAGCAGGTTTTCAAGTAAAGTGCAAATAAGAGGTAAAAGTGACACCAGTGCTTGACCCCCCCCATCCCACTTAAAGTGCAGCAGAGATTAAGTGCATAATGCTCGACACCCATACCTCCCACCCCCACCCCCCCTCTCTCAAACACACACACACACACACACACACACACACACACACACACACACACACACACACACACACAGACACACACACACACACACACACACACACACAGAAATGTCCAAAGGATAGATGGATAACATTTTAGACAGTAATGTTCCTCAGCAGTCCTGCAAATTCAAAAGTCTAATGGCCTGGTGGTAAACGCTGTTGGTCAGTCTTTTAGTGCGGCTCTGACGGGACCTGTACCTTCTACCTGAGGGTAGCCGTTGGAACAGATGATAGCCAGGATGGTGGCTGTTGCACAGGATGTTCTGCACTCTCCGTAGACAGCGTGTGGTGTAGATGGTACTAATCTCCGGGAGAGGCATTCCAGTGATTTTCCCTGCTGTTTTCACCACACGCTGGAGTGCCTGCTGATTTGCTTTGGAGGAGCTGGAGAACCACACTAGGAACCCATAGGTCAGAACACTGCTGATAGCACAGTTGTAAAAGTTCACCAGCAGTGGTCTGGGGATGTGGTAGCTCCTCAGCTTCCTCAGGTAGAAAAGGCTATGTGAGTGCCCCAGGACAGGTCCTCCGCCAGGTCCTCCCAGAAATGTAAAAGTACTGACTCTCTCGAACACCTCTGAACCGATGTAGAGGGGTTTGTGATGCTCAGGTTGTTTCTTCCTAAAGTCCACAATAATTTCCTTGGTCTTTTTGGTGTTAAGAGCAAGGTTGTTGCTGTCACACCATGAGGCCAGATGTTGTACCTCTGCCCTGTAATCCCTCTCGTCGCTGTTGTTGATGAGGCCCAGGACAGTGGTGTCGTCCGCAAACTTGGCGATCAGATTGGAGGGACAGGAGGGAGAGCAGTCATTTGTGAACAGGGTGTAGAGCAGATATAGGTTCTAAACAAACACACACAGACACAGACACACACACACACACACACACACAAACACACACACACACACACACACACGATGATAAGGATGAAGACAGAGGGTAAGAGAGAGAAGAGAAGAGAATGAATGATGGAGAGGATAGAGGAAGGGGGGCAGCCATGTGACCAAGAGTCCCTTTGAAATGGAGAGAGAGATGACTAGAGGTATGGAGCATGGGGAGACAGAGAAATGAAGGAAGAGGGAGGCAAAGTGAGAGCGAGAGGGATAGATGAGGGGAGGGAGAGAGAGAGAGAGAGGTGAAGAGTTAGCTAGAGAAGATGAGCATATAGCTGCTCTACTATTTATATTGTATTGTGTGTGTGTGTGTGTGTGTGTGTGTGTGCGTGTGAGTTCAGTTCATTTTCAGCCACATGCAGATTTATTTATTTATTTACAACTTTACACAACAACCAAAAAAGATATCTTATTTAAAAGTAATTCCTACTTATTTCCCATAGAGGTTTTCCCACTGTATTTAATTTTAGTTAATAAGCTTTACTGTGTCTACGTAGTATGTACGAAAGACCTTGTACTGTAGACATTACTTCCAGCTGCTTTAAGTATTGTGTACTTATACTGTACTTTTAAAAGTCTATTATCTGATCCAGCCATTACATTGTAAAAGAGTCGGGCTCTCTGAGATATCCAAGTAGCAAGTATACTTTTTTTCCCGCAAAGTGACACAATTTCTTTGGATAAGGAAACATATTTTATACCCCATATTTCAACTAATACAACTTAGGACATGAATCAAAAGCACATTTACACGTATCCTTTATGAACTTTCACCCAGAAAGAATAAACCTCTTTGCACTCCCAAAATAGATGCAGTCCTCAGGTCAATTGCACATTTCTTGCACATAGGAGAATTTACAACTACCTGCAGATTTTTCATCAGCAGGTTTCTCTTAAAGGGCAATGGAGTGGACACACACACACACACACACACACACACACACACACACACACACACACACACACACACACACACACACACACACACACACACACACCTCTGTGTAAACACCTGTGATGAGTCAGGAGGGGCTTTAATAAAGATGAGACCGGACCACCTGTAAGATGGTGTGTGTGTGTGTGCGCGCACACATGCATGTTTGTGTGTGTGTGTGTGTGTGTACATGCATGCATGCATGTTTGTGCGTGTGTGCACGCCTATGTGTGTGTGCGCTTTTATCTCTGCTGTAGTTAGCAAAAAGAGATAGCAAGAGGGGTGTGTGTGTGTGTGTGTTTGTGTGCGTGCATGTGTGTGTGCATGTGTCAATTTGAGGCTTCAGTGACCTTTATGAGAAACTGGAAAAGCTGTGGCTGCCCGCTGCTATGGACTCTACTGTGCGCGCACACACACACCTCTTGCTGTGTCCTTGGTATAAGCTGATCCCCACAGTAGAGTTAAAAGCAGAAATGACCTTTCATACTGTAACTAAACACACACACACACACACACACACACACACACACACACACACACACACACATATACGCAGGCACATACAGGCGCATGCAGACACAGTCGCACAAGCAATCATGCACACTCTTACTGTGGAAACAGATAGCAGGCATTGAAGGCGTGGAAAGCGGCGGAAGTAATTAACCTTGTTTGGAAGAGCAAGCATCAAAAGCGTCAAGCTGCAAAAGTGTTTCTAGCGCCAAGGGCATCAAAAGTGTTAGAAAAGGATTTGAACTTCAGCCAAAAATATGTAATGAGGATGGTGGGAGCCAATGAAATTTACATTTTTCCAAACACAAGCTTTGGTTGGTCGCTCTCCCTGATTGAACACTTCAGGTTGAGTCTTTCACCGTGTTTGTTGCCTCTGATCTGTGCTTCCCAGGTGGGACTATTCAGCGTTTTAGCTCTTTCAGCGCCTGCCGTATGTCCCTACAGGTACAGTTAGGCACACCGCTCTCTGTCTCTCTTTCTTATCCTTTATTACTGATAATGTTAATATCATTGATATTCAATTAGATTTATAGATTAGATGTGGCTGCATTGTCATTACACATTAATTATTAATGAATTAATAGACCTCAAATTATTCATAGACCTAAAAAAAACCTGATACAGTGAACCAAAACATACGTCTAAACAAACTCATCACCTAGAGCACAGAGAGCGACTTTCATTGCCACCAACATAAACTATAGGCATTCCACAGGGCTCAATTTAGGGGCCTCTGCTCTTCAGTTTATATATTAATGACCTACCTAGCTGCGTTCAGTCAGCTCACTATCAAATGTATGCTGATGACACAGTAACTTATGTGCCAGCCAAAACATCAAGTACAGCAGCATATATCTTGACTTAGGAGATGGAAGATGTATGATGTATGGTATAGAGCTACTTTCTAAATGTAGAAAAGAGTTGATTTCACAACAGGCAGTGTTTGATACAGCAGTCTACAGACTTACTTTTTAAATCTAAAAGAATGTTCATATTACACTACTTGGTGTTTGATACAGTCATGTACAGAGTTGTTAGTAGAGACCAAAGAACATAGAAAGGATGAGAACTATCAGTCGCTGGAAAATGGCTTGGCCAGGCCAAGGACACGGTGCACATGGTCAGTGGGTCATACGCAATGATGAATAAAAATCGTAACGCCGAAAACTCCTCAAAATCGGTCGAAAGAGGATGCCCAGTTGTCAATGGTTAGTCAGTTGCCAAATAAATTGGGGAGGTGTGGTTTTCATAACTCTGTGGGAGTTAAATATTTAACTCTGCTCAACAACTCTAATATTTGACTCCTGTATAATTTGTGCAGTGTTGCTCCAGCTCTTGAGGTTCAGATTTTGGACCCATTCATACTCAGCTATGATTTTTCAATTAGGCCAATGTTCATTCTATTTGTTTGGTCAATTATGTGTGTATTTCCATAGAAGGGTTAAGCCTGATTCATACTCATGTTTACTGTATGTCTATTCCTACTCATGTTTCATGTTTAGACAATGATGTGAAGATTTCTGTTCACACGTTCTAACCAACACTTTCTTACCTCTATCAGTGTTTGGCGTATGTCACAAAAATAAAGGCAAAAAGCATACGAAATCAACAGTTGGATTGTAAGAAACACTAACATATAAGTGAGCTTCTCATGCATGGGGTATGAATGGGTCTGTATACAAACATAAAGAACAACTTACAAGATCTAAAGAGACTCGGAATGCGCACTTGCTGCCATCTTGTTATTTTATAACCCACTTCTTGTGTTCGGGTCGACACTGACCCATTTTAACTTTTAAAAGCGAGCAACAAACCACTCAATGTTAATTTATTACAATAATGCATTTTGTCTTTGTCAGGCACCTAGTTAAAAATAAAGGTTTCTTTTTTCTCAAAATGTCAAAAAGGTCTGGTAAAAATGACAACCTTTGTAGTTCATAAAAGATTATGACGCAGTAATCATAAAGGCTTAGCAGGCCAGTTTATTGTTATTGAACACAGGACCACAGCTAAATATAAATGTGCATTAATCCTAATGATAATAATTTGCACACTTGAATAACTCTGTGTGTGTGTGTGTGTGTGTGTGTGTGTGTGTGTGTGTGTGTGTGCGTGTGTGTGCGTGCATGTGTGCTGTTCCATATGTGAGAAGCAGGCTGCTGGTGGAGGCATCGTTGCTATAGTAACAACAGTAGTCAGTGGAACTCGTTTGCTCACACTCACACTCACACACACTGGTAGTTATTCAGCAGAACAGAGTGCAGTGAACACACACAATCTGTCCCACACACCCACACTAAAACACACACGAACACCCCCCCCACACACACACACTGCAGAACAGAGTGCAGTGTTCTTCTTTCTCTTCTGTTCCTCCAGCTACAGTGTCTTTATACCCCAGCACACACACACATATACACACACACGCACACACACACACACACACACAGATTGTGTGATGTGTGTGTGAGTGTGCGCGTGTGTGTGTAACCTATGAAACATGAACCACTGGTGTGTGTATGTGATTAAGTGGTTTGAGTGTAGTGTGTCTGTGCGCATGCATGCGTGTGTTTGTGTGTGCGCGTGCCTGTGTGTGTCTGTGCGCGTGCATGCTTGTGTGTATGTGTGTGTGTTTGCGGCAATTTTCCCTTCGAGGGCTGAATGACGCAAAGCTCTGGTCAGCATACATACTCTCCCACTGCCCCCTGTGTGTGTGTGTGTGTGTGTGTGTGTGTGTGTACACCTCAGATTTTTTCCACATCCTGATAAGGGATGTATAAAGACAGGTGCTTATCCACACACACACACACACACACACACACACACACACACACACACACACACACACACACAAAGTCCAGGCAAATGTGATTAGATGCATTTGTGTGATAGATGCATTAGATGCATTGTGTGTGTGTGTGTGTGTGTGTGTGTGTGTGTGTGTGTGTGTGTGTGTGTGTGTGTGTGTGTGTGTGTGTGTGTGTGTGTGTGTGCTCACTATTCATGTGAGGGGTAGACGAGAGGGAATTGTGAATTGAACAATATGAATAATGGAAGTCAAATGATAAAGGAATATCACACTGGAAGAATACAGGAGCTGAGAGAAGGAGAGTCAGTGGGTGCCTTACTACAGACTGACATCATGGCGTATTTATTTCAAGCTAGTGCACTCAGTGTTGTAATGCACTGACTTTGGATGTTAATCCGTGCTCTACAATGCCACAGAGACCAAAACAATCCCAAATCCTAACCTGTCAGGAAAGCCGCGTTTCTGCCACATTAAAGTTTTGCCAAGAACGGCGAAACAAGCAAGGAAAATGACGAAATTGTGCCCAGACCAAAACCACCCCTAATCCTAACCTGTCACAGGGTGTTGTAAAGCAAAGTTGTAGTGCACACATGTGATAGATGGTTCAAGTCGGCGTGCTATCTTAATGCTATGATGCCATGTTGCTACTTGAGCTCCATCTACCGTTAGTGTATGTCACAGGCTGTCACGACCACTGGCTCGAGAGTGGCAATGACATAAAAGGAGACCACACCCATTTGTGCATTCTAACTAAAGGGTTTTATTTACAAAAATATCTATGACATTACATTACCTTACATTATCAGCAATGTGAATTAACCCATTTTAGCCTAAGCTCTTTTTGGGCAAGGGTGCTCTCTGACTATTACATCCTAAATATCTTAGCCTCCGAAGCAGATAAAAACATGAAATATGTTGAATTTAATAGCTAGGACCCTCATTGTGCATTAGAACTTCATTCAGCTCTAACATATCCACATTCTTAATAGGAAAATCTCAAATCTCAAGAGCCTGAATACGGCGCACAGTATATGTGTCTCCAGGCTACAATGAGTTAACCAAAGAGTGTGTCAGTAAGTGAGTGTTGTGGTATGGTCACAGTACTAGTACACGGAATACTATGGACATTGTACTAGACAGAGAGATTATGGACACTCCTGGACACTTTATGGCCACTTTGTTTTGGCTTCTATGTGCCACTTGGCACATGTTAACACTGTGGACACTTTACACTTTATATTTTGATGTGTGTGTGTGTGAGTGTGTGCGTGTGTGTGTGTGTGTGAGAGAGAGATGCCTTGGCAAAATGTATGCAACAGTAAGCTATATATGATTATTTTATGTGTAATTATGTGTGTTATGTCTTGTGGGCAATGTCTTTATTTATGTGTGTATGCTACTTGACACCTTAATTTCCCCCTGGGATCAATAAACGATACTCTACTCTCTACTCTACTACTCTACAGTGAATGAGAGAGTGAGCAAAAAGGACAGGCTTCTTTTCTAGTCCAGCCCAGGGCCAGAATTGTGACAAGCGGGGTACAAGGAGTCGTGACATGATTTGTATAGATTCAAATAGTTCTAGGCAGCGGCTTTCTGTTCGCTAGAGACTAACACAGAAAAACTACATATCAAGCAAAGGTGACGTAGACACAAAATTATGTTTACATTTACTGGACTTTCTGTGTTCTATACCTACTTCCTGGAAGTAGTGGAATTATGTCAATCGCGATCTAAGGGTATAGAATAATGGATGCAAAAAAGCATTATAAAGACTTAATAAATAATTAACTATTGATGAACAAAACATTAACAAACGTTTGTAAATGTCTAGGAAATGCAAACAAATACTTGTAAATGACTAGGAAATGCTATGTTAATATTTTATATTTATCAAAATTTTGCAAGTTGCTTGTAAATGAATAAAATACTCTGTTATAAGGGGTGTAAAATCTTGCATATATCATTTGTAGATATTTTATAAAGCATTAGTAAAACTTAGTTAATAATAAAAACATTTGTTAATGTTTTATTCATCATTAGTTAATAATTTACTGGGTAAAAATTGTATTTTTTAGATGCAATTTCCTGCATTCTAATCAATTTTAGAGGGAGGAATGACAAATCGCAACTGACTCCTTTAGACTTTCTATACAAGCACTGGCTGCCATTAATTGTGGCAGGTAAACATGTAATATTTTCCATATATTTACCGTGATAGACATGGCGCAATGTAGTGGTTGGCCAAAACCGGGACATATTTGTGTCCCGAGAGGGTTCGCTCGGGACCTGGGACACACAACTCCAAACCGGGACTGTCCCGGTCAAACCGGGACGTCTGGTCACCCTAATCCAAGGGTGCATTCCAATATCCAAACTCCTGTCCTCGACTTGTGCTTGTGGACTCATGCTTAGCTCTACAGAAAACACCCAAAGTGATTGACAATACCTCATCTTATATACCAACCATAATTCTTAACAGGAAATTTGATTTCAATAGGTATACATGTATATTTTAGCATTTAGCCCTATTTTTTCCGGAACTGCACATTTTTGAGGGAACAATAGGAGCCAATGGGAGTGATCTTTGTCATTACATATTACATTTTCTCTGGCCCAACCCATGAGCCCTTGTGGAATCCTGGCCATGTCAGCCCATAGCTCCACCTGCAGGCCTGGAGAATGGATAGACAGATACATGTACACCCATCTCTCTCTCTCTCATGCACACACACACATGCACACAGCTGTGTGTTTGTGTTGTCGTCCCTTCATATACATATGTGATAATGAACAAAAAATGAGGCTGTGTGTGTGTGTGTGTGTGTGTGTGTGTTTGTGTGTGTGTGTGTGTGTGTGTGTGTGTGTGTGTGTGTGTGTGTGTTTGTGTGTGTGTGTGTTTATATAACAACAGAGGTGTTTCTTACCAGAGGTTTTTTCTTTGCTTTAATATTACACAAATCACATAGTTTTTTCATAATTGCTTTTATATCACATTACACGTAGCTTCCACTTTTAACCAAAGCCACTTACAGTTACTTATGAACAGGGTGTTGGTTACAGCTACTTAGCGATCTACTGTAGTTTATTTAGGCAGCCTACAGGGTATTGGTTACAGTCCTTGTAGTTTCTTAGATGCAGAGTATTGGTTAGAGTCTTTGTAGTTATTTAGGTACAGGGTGTTGGTTATTGGCCCCCGGAGCAGTGTGGGGTGACAGTAGATGGCTTGCGCGAGACCACTTAAGATGAGAGTTGGTACAGCCCCCGAATGAGGGTGTCGGCTAGCCTCGCACTGGTACTACGTCTGGTACCTGTCCTCTGTGGAGCGATGTTAAACGGTAGGATTTTCACAGGTGTTCTGACAAACGGTCCTACATTGTAATTTTATCCTACAGTAGGATGTTCTGTCAGACATGTCCGTTAAACGGTCCTACATCGCCATAGATAGACGTCAGACATGTTTGTTCAACAACTTATAAGTTAAATCCTGATTTTTCCGCAAATGCCCTTCCTGCTTCCTGCAATCGCGTCAGATCAAACAAAGTCCAGAGCATGAATACGAAATGGAAATGGTAGTATTATGGGATGGTCAGGACCAGGCTAGGTGTCGGCTCCAACCCTTATGATTCGAACCAGCAACCTTCGTATATGAAGATCGCTTCTTTAAGAAATGGCCAACTGAGCTGACTGGTTGCCTGCGATAGATTGCACTGGCGCTTACACATGCACGCACACACACACGCACACACACACACACACACACAGGGCTGTAGATGTATGTGTTTGTGTGTGTTCAGAAGTCCTTGTCCCAGCCAGACAGCTCCTCTTCTGCTTGAGTCTTGTCATGGGGGAAGCGGTCAAAGTTGATATAGCACGGACCCTAGAAACAAGACATTACCCAATTACAATACACCCTATAAACAATACATTACCCACAATACACCAAACTACTGTATACCACAATACAACACCAGTGTGTGTGTGTGTGTGTGCGTGCGTGCGTGTGTGCGAGTCTGACCTTGCGTATGAGTCGAATGGTCGGAGCCTCCATCTGCCCCAGTCTTAGCTTATGCCAGTTCACCATACTGAACCACCTGCACACCCACACCCACACCCACACACACACCCGCACACACACACACACACACACACACACACACACACACACACACACACACACACACCTGTATGAATACGTGTCTTGGCATGAAAACACATGCCAAGGTGTCAGTAGGTAATTGACAGCTGGCTCACATCAGCAGAAGTTCCAAAGATTAACTGAATACATTGGCCATGTGGGATCAAGGAACATGTTTCAATAAAGTATGATTATGTTGCAGATATTTAGATATGTCGTTTTTCTTCATGCTTGGTATGTTTTTTACATTTTCTAAACTTCATGTGGATTGTGCAGCAGTGCACGTCCATTTAATGTCACCTACACAATCACTGGAAACTCGAAATGAACTGCAATTATCTGTTCTAAAAAGCAAAAGAAATGTCAACACAATTTTTTTTCAGAAGCTTTTTCCATTTGACATTTTGTCAAGAGCGAGACTTAATGGAGGGACTGAAATGGAGCACGCCTTCGCCAGGAAGGCCATCATTTTCCGGCCACATAAAGCACATTAATGTTTTAAATTATTGGTTAATGCTGACTAGCCTGCCTGTCGACGTCAACCTTCCTCTGACTTTGGTCGTTCTCCTGTTTATTGGCTATTTGGCTAGGTGTGTAAGCTCCCCGCTGATTTGAATCTCCCACTCACCACCCATTGTTGCGTGCATGAATCAACATTTTTAAACGCCTTCTTGGTTAGTTCTTCGTTTCTGCAAGTTTTCAATGTTTTGCCCACGTTGTCATTGTGGTTACATGCTATTCTTATATGATTCTTATATGTACATGTATATGCAGGAATATAGATGTATATGTATGTGACTGTATACATATATTTCTAGTTGTGTTAAGTAGTGGGCTAGTCTGTGTGAGGGCCTGTCAGCTGAGGTGTGATTGAGCTGATTAGCATGAGAAGGCTCTGGGCTGGTTGGGTCAAGGGCTATAAAAGACCCAACGGTGCCACAGGCTAGTGGGCTTTCTCTACCAGGGTTAACATGAACACAGTGATGTCCCTCGCAGACAATGTCTCCTGCTCCATTGTGGAGTAGTAATAAAATTCTGCAGAAACTCACCGGATCAAAAGTGCCTGTCTGACATTTATGAAAAAAAAAACCCTTCTCATCACGTTTCGTGTGTCGTGGTGGTTCATCAAGTAAGGAATGATAACAAATGCTGAGTATGTTATAGGAGAAAGGGGTGAATGAAAGAGTTGAGAGTTGAAGAGTTGAATGAAAGCGTTGTTGTTAAGTGTGACTTGTTAAGTGTGAGCCCTTCCACTCTGTGTGTGTGTGTGTGTGTGTGTGTGTGTGTGTGTGTGTGTGTGTGTGTGTGTGTGTGTGTGTGTGTGTGTGTGTGTGTTGTGACCTGTGGTTGCGGACGTCCTTGATGCCGTTCTTGGTGTTTCCCAGCCTCTGTCCTGGCCTCGGCCTGAAGGAGACAAAACAAACATGCCAAACACCTCTCCCCGCAGTGTGTGTGTGTGTGTGGGTGTGGGTGTGTGTGTGCATGCGGACGCTTGTATGTATGTATGTGCGCACGCATGCTTGTGTGTATATACAGATATATGTGTGTGTGTATGTGTGTGTGTGCAGCAGCGGTTATACCCATTTGGGGCCCTTTTGAATTACTTCTGTTATTTATCATGGCAGGACTGACTGTTGGGCAACAATGGGAAAATTCGGTGGGGCCCAAGACAGGATCCCATTACTATGTAGTATGGTATGTATGGAGAGGTGGTTCATTTCAGATGATTTTGTCCTGGGCCCGGTCAAAGCTTTCAGCTGCCCTGTGTGTGTGTGTGTGTGTGCGTGTGAGCGTGTTTGTGTGTGTGTGTGTGTGTGTGCGTGTGAGCGTGTTTGTGTGTTACCTGCATAGTTTGCTGATAAGTGATCGGGCTGCTTCACTCATGAATGGTGGGTACTTCAACACACCGTCCAGGATCTTCGAGTAGATCTTCTGGGGCTCGGAGCTGGAGAAAGGAGGACTGGGGGGGATACACACATTAATAAGGTGTGTGTGTGTGTAGTTTGAAATCAATCCGTATTATCGGAGGGTTTTGGTTTCTAATGAATAGCCTACTGGCTAACACCATGTCCTAACTTACTGCCATTGCCTGCCTCTCTCTCTCTCTCTCTCTCTCTGTCTCTCTCTCTGTCGCACACACGCGCGTGCACACACGCACACACGCACACAAACATACGCACGCACACACACATATGCACGCACACACACACACGCACGCACGCACACACACACACACACACACAAACACACACACACGCACACACACACACACACACACACACACACACACACACACACACACACACACACACACACACACACCACTCTTTGCACTAAGCACTTTATCTCCCCATTGAACAGCTGTTACCATCACTCCATCAACTGATAATGTCAGTGTGACATCATTCTCTAAAAAATAGAAACTGACATTGCAACAAAAGGATTCAAATAGCTTATACAGTAGGTCTGCTTTAAGTCAGGGGTATGCCACTATTTTGGGGCTTAATACTATTAAAATTGTTGCCCTGGGTTTATAAAGGTGGTGATGTGTCTTGTTTTTCATGTTAGGCGTTTTCTTGTTTTAAGGAGGGAGTAAGTATCTAAGCTAGTGAGAGTCAATGGATCACACATGCTACAGTGATCCATTGACTTTCACTAGCTTAGCTACATACCAGGCTTGTACGAAATTCCGAATGGAACGAATTTCAATTCAAAGTAATGCAATAATACGAACACTAGGTGGTGGTGTTGTATGTACTTTCAATGGGTGGTGTAGATTAAATTAAAAGAAATTCAAGGTAATGTCACCACCTAGTTTTCGTATTATGGCATTATTTTGAATTGAAATTCTTTCCATTCGGAATTTCGTACAAGCCTGCTACATACTCCGTCTTTTAACTTGTCTTAAAGCAAGACAATGCTAACATGAAAAATAAGACACTTTACCACCTTTATAAACCCCAGCCAACGATTTGAGCTGTATTAAGCCTCAAAATAGTGGCATACCCTTAAGTCGCAATCATTTAGGACAGTGCAACAGAAAATATCAGAAAGATATTGAATTGATTAAGGAATGTTTACATTATGGAATGTTTTGATTTTGGAATGATGTATTTGTGAAATGATGTAATTGTGGAATGTTTTGTTTTTTGGGAATACTTCAACTGTGGAATGCTTCATCATAGAAACAGACTCATTCTGCCCTCTGGCTTTCACATGCAAGTACTACACTCAACACCAAAACAGTAGCAAACGTTCTCTCATCCACACATGCATGCGTGCGTGTGTATGTGCGTGTGCGTGTGCGTGTGCGTGTGCGTGTGAGTGTATGTGTGCGTGTGTGTGTGTGTGTGTGTGTGTGTGTGTGTGTGTGTGCGCGTGTGTGTGTGTTTGTGTGCAGAGCAGATTAGGCACAGAATTTGCTGAGTGGCTATGCTGTGCCCTACTAATGTGCTGAACTTGCTTATACACACAGACACGCACACACACACACACACACACACACACACACACACACACACAGTATCACACACTAATTAAACGTTTACATAGAAAGTTTGCCTCATCAAGCGACCCCTGACAGGTTTCAGAGGGGCTTAGCGCACATACACACACACACACACAAAAGCATGTGCACATGCAGGAACACACGCACACACACAGAGGTATACTGTATGCATACGCGCGCACGCACGCACACACACACACACATCCTGATGTGATGAGATGATACCTGTCATATCAGGCAAACACATTCGAGGGGAAGGCAGACGGACAAAAAAAAACACACACACACAGACACAAACAGATATACACACTCCCACCCACACAGACTAATCAGCCTCATTGAAAAAGATAAATACTGTGTGTGTGCGCGCGTGATTATCTCAACACGATTCCCACTTTGTTTATTGTGTTTTAAAACTGCAGTCTGTGCATCTTTGTTTGTGTGTGTATCTGTGTGTGTGGCTGTGTGTGTGTGTTTACGTTTGTGTGTGTGTCTGCAGTTTGTTCGGCTGCGTAGTCATGTCCTTGTTTGTGTGTGTGTGTGTATGTGTGTGTGTGTGTGTGTGTGTGTGTGTGTGTGTGTGTGTGTGTGTGTGTGTGTGTGTGTGTGTGTGTGTGTGTGTGTGTGTGTGAGTGTGTGTGCGTGTGTGTACGCGTGTGTGCATACCTGCCCATCAGTAGTTCGTACACTAGTACCCCCAGGCTCCAGAAGTCTGCAGCGTAGTCGTGTCCCTGGTTCTGGATGATCTCAGGAGCCATGTACTCAGGAGTACCGCAGAACGAATACGTCTTGGCACCGCGTGTTAACTCCTTAGCGAAGCCGAAATCAACCTGTAGACACACACACACACACACACACATACACACACACACACACACACACACACACACACACACACACATACACACACAAATTTGTCTTAGCACTGCGAGTTATCTCCTTAGTGAAGCCAAAATCAACGTGTACACGCACACACACACACACACACGCACACACACACACACACACACACACACACACACACACACACACACACGCACACACACACACACAGGGGTACTTGTTCTTACATATTTTTTGAGTCATCCATTTTCCAGTGTGTTCCAGTGTGTACTTTTTATAATCAGACTTTTTATATTGTTGTGTCTGAACAATTCTAGATAGACCAATTATAGATTAATATAGATAGACAGTTTCAAAACATGGCACACATAGTATCTTAGTGATTCTTCTTCTCTCTCCATCTCCAACAATACCCTCCTCAACATCACTCAACAAGATAATGTGCAATACATCTTCAAGAAGCGCAGATGGACCTGGATCGGCCATATAATCAGAATGGAACCCAACGCAATTCCAAGAGTCGCACTACACTGGACCCCAGAAGGCAAAAGGAAGAAAGGGAGGCCACAAATGGCATGGCGAAGGACCATTGAGAAGGAGCTCCAGCAGTACCATCAAAGCTGGGGGACCATCGAGAAGTTGGCTACCGACAGATCGAAGTGGAGAGACTTTGTTGCTGCCCTATGCGCCGAATGGCGTGATGGGGTAAGTAAGTAAAGTCTCTCTCTCTCTCTCTCTCTCTCACACACACACACACACACACACACACACACACACACACACACACACAAACACACACACATGTACATAAATGCATAAACACAGGTACTGTACAGTACGTAGCCTACAGAGACTGCAGACATTCTTTTAGTTTCTATTGTGTGCTTTTCCAAGTTGATACTTGGAATACACATAAGAAAAACATGAAGTGTGAGTGTGTGTGCGTTTGTATATCTACAAACCCCAACTCCGATGAAGTTGGGACGTTTGGTAAACAGTGAATAAAATCAAAATGCTATCATTTTCAAAACATTCAATCTATTCATTAGATGGAGAATAGTGGAAAAGACAACATATTAAGTGTTAAAACTGAGAAAAAATATTGTTTTGGGGGACATATGTACTCATTTCTAATTTGATAAATCCAACACGTCTCAAAAGAGTTGGGACGGGGACAATAAATGGCAGCAAATGTCGAGGAAGACTAAAAACAAAACAAAAGACAACACTTAACAGTTAAATACATTAACCGATGAGATGATTTTATATAAAAAACAGTGTTAATTCCTATCTTGGACATGATTTCACCAGCTTAAATGGTGGGTGTATTCCTTGTCATGTTTTGCAATGTTTTCCTTTCTGTAGTGCTTACAGTGTGACAGGTCTTGACCAAAAACCCACCATTTTATCACCTGCTGGTCCTTATGATGGAGCCAAACTGTTAAAACATAGTAGAGAATGCAATTTGACCTTACTATGTGGCAGTAATCGAAGATCTCCCTTCAAAATATAATGCATGAGTGGCTTTTCATGCTGTTTAAAACCCATTTATACCATTCAGCACTGTATTTAACTCTACAGATGAGTGAGAACATCTTAACCAATGCACTACTGCACCCGCATGCCATCATGGAGGCTGACTTTTGAAGCTAGCACTAACACAAGTTGGATGGTCCATTTTTACTGTAGCACAGGATGTGCAATGCTCTATTATTGTCAAAAAGAATGGACTTCTACAACTTCTGCTGACTTCTGTAAGCAAAGGACAGTTTCCCATGTCTTCTGGGTCTATTTCAAGTGAGCTCAGGTGCTTAGGAGAATGTTACACCCCTGTATCATTTTCATGCATTAAGCATTCTTAATATGGTAAATTTTCAATAGCTCTAGCACTCCAGGAATTAGAGTGAGACTACAGCCAATATATATTTCATGATGTCATGAACCTATACAATGATTTTATTAACAAAAATATGTCTTATATACACTCAATCGTGGTAAATCAAAGGGAATTCAAAAATGTATGTAATAACTATGGTAATTATTCCCTTTGCATCTTTAATTCTGAGTGACTCAGCCTCTCTGTGATGATCTTATACCTGGACACCTATATTGTCCGTCAGTACAATTCATTTTGAAATGTTCTTCTTTGTTGTTTTATCTTATTTGGATGTTTACTAAATTTCACTGATCCCCGTCCCAACTCTTTTGAGACGTGTTGGATTTATCAAATTAGAAATGAGTACATATGTCCCCCAAAACAATATTTTTTCTCGGTTTTAACACTTAATATGTTGTCTTTTCACTATTCTCCATCTAATGAATAGATTGAATGTTTTGAAAATGATAGCATTTTGATTTTATTCACGGTTTACCAAACGTCCCGACTTCATCGGAGTTGGGGTTTGTATGTGTGTATTTCTGTGAGTGTGTGTGTGTGTGTATGTTTCTCTGTGTTATTCTCCAGTATTGACCACTGCAGCAGGGGTTGGAACACACGTTATAAAATATGAATGATCAAAAATATGGATTCGGTGTGTGTGTGTGAGAGAGAGAGAGAGAGAGAGAGAGAGAGAGAGAGAGAGAGAGAGAGAGAGAGAGAGAGAGAGAAAGAAAGAAAGAAAGAAGGAATGAAATCACCAAGGAGAACTGTTGTCGTGCAGAATGTTAACTCGGAATGTTCACCCTAAGTGGTATCCATGGTAACTAGAGGACTTTGATGAACTCACACTGAAGATGTTTCAGCAGGGTTGCAACAGTAGAACAGCTACAATGACCCCTAGCAACGCATGCAATGCCCCCTCGCGGGACTTTGGAAAGTTGAACTAGTGTAACCTCTCTCTATGGAGGACGACTTCTAAAAGCTGCTGTAGTCTCTCCTTAAAAGGCAGGTGGGAAAGCACAGTCTAGAGGGTGGGGGTGACTTATAACACCTTGGGTAACTTATAAGATACTTATATACAGTACTTGCAAGGATACAAAGTTGTCATGTTCTTATTGTCAACAACTCATGAGTAATTAAACGTTTTTTTTGTTTGCTCAGAAAGTCCAAAGACCAAAGACGGCAACCAGATAACTACACCAACTAAACGAATAAAACTCCAAGGACAAGCAGCTAAGCCAAACATGCACACCAAGTATTTGTCTGTTCGCATTTTGTCTATTGGGTTAGACAATGGCTTTGAAACTTCAGAATGGGTTAATACTCACCCTCATTTGTGTGTGTGTGTGTGTGTGTGTGTGTGTGTGTGTGTGTGTGTGTGTGTGTGTGTGTGTGTGCGTGTGCGCGCGTATGTGTGCACACGTGTGTATATATGTGTGTGTGTGTGTGTGTGTGTGTGTGCGTATGTGCCTGTGTGTGTGTGTGTGTGTGTGTGTGTGTGTGTGTGTGTGTGTGTGTGTGTGTGTGTGTGTGTGTGTGTGTGTGTGTGTGTGTGTGTGTGCGTGTGTGTGTTCATACCAGTTTGATGTATCCCCGTGTGTCCAGCAGGAGGTTTTCAGGTTTCAGGTCTCGATACATGATGCTCTTCTTATGCAGGTACGCAAACGCCTCCACCACACACGCCGTCACAAACACCGCCACGGGCTCATCGAAACGGCCCCTACACACACACACACACACACACACACACACAGACACACGCACACCGTCACAAACACTGCAACAGGCTCATCGAATCGGCCCCTGAACACACACACACACATG
>NC_085874.1:8354537-8367037 GCF_034702125.1 Engraulis encrasicolus
CCGATGTGGCCCCTGGGTCTCAAGTTGCCCTGCTCTAGCCATTGTAATTAGTTGTTGATAAGTGAAAAATAGCAGCTTTTGTTGTTTAGGGCGATTCATCAAAGTGCTTCAGGATGAAGAGAGGAAGGGCTTTGGTCTTTGCAGATAACTGTTACCCAGTATGGAGAGAGATCAGTATCAATATTAAGAAATGAATGTCACACCACTCACCAATATATTTCGTGATCCACAAACAAATGTAGTAACATTCGCAAATGTAATTCATACATTTCATGATCCACAAACAAATGTAACAACATTCACAAATATAATTCATGATGCACAAATGAATGTAACCCCATTCACAAATGCCAGCGCAGTTCTATTCATTTGCAAACCGGTCTACATATATTCGCAAACCCTATACATATTTATGACTTCCATTGTATTTGTGTGTGGATTTTTGAGACTGTCCTGACGGTATTTGACACACAAATGTGCTCAGCCAATCACATCAGCCGGCGTTCGAGCGTAAGGTTGAAGACATTGCGCTTCTATTACGCAGAGAAGGTTACTAGTGCGAAGCCACCATAGATCTGTATAGAACTACACCGATCCGAGGAAATAACCGGAAGTAGAGCCATTACTGAAGTGCTCCATGACGTAAACTCGGAAGCGTATGAAGTTACTGACTTTCACATCATCTTTGTACAAATATGTCTGGATCTGGACTAACGTGTGCTGTAATCGGATGTCACAATAACAGCAGAAAGCTAAAAATGTGGAAAAAGAGCGTATGTGCGCTTCATAGTCCACAGTTTAAAGAGGATTGTCCTTGTTGTGTGCCCTACGGTGTACACCGCTTCCCCGGCCGTGCTGAGGATGAAGACATTCGCAAGATGTGGATTAAAAACGTACACCGAAAGGACTTTGCCCCCAAACAAGTATTCAAGGGTATGTATTTTTATTTCTAGGTGGTTAGTGTAGTTAAGTATTGTAAGCCAGTGTCTATGTAACATAAACTGGTGGCAACAATTATTTCGCGATTCCCTGATTGACGCTCCCAACCCAGGACGCTCCCCTTTCATCTCGCTCCCACTAGCCAGACTATCGGTACCACCGCCATATGACGGAGCTAGTTATGTTGTTGATGTTAGTTTTTTGTTTCTAACCCTAACCCTAACCTTAACCCTAAACCTAACCCTAACCCTAACCCTAAATTGCTTGTATGTGGCAGTATATGATAATACGTGAAATATAATCGGGTGGGACCGCACGTCCGGGAGTGATAGAAACACCTGGGACCGCACGTCCGGGAGCGATCTCAGTTGGGAGTCTCCATCCCCTTACCTTATTTCGCTTGGCTAGCTAACGCTAGTTACGATTATTTAGCATTCTTTCATTAAGACCTAAGTTTCCCCAGGAGTGGGAAGAGCACCATTAGCCCCATGGTTATCTGTGCTGTGTGTTATGGTACATTTGTGTGCTTATGTTCGATTATTTGTGTATGTGTGCCCTTTGAAATGAAAATGTCACCCTGGCAACTTAGCTAATTATTTTGTTATGCTAGCGAAGTTTTGGCAAGGCTAGCCAGGTTACACTGACTTCAATAAGAAGTCAGGCTAGGTTTTGGTAGCACCATGAGCCCCATGGTTATCTGTGCTGTGTGCCATGGTACATTTATGTGTTTATTTACGATTATTTGTGTATGTGTGCCCTTTGAAATGGAAATGTGACCCTGGCAATTTAGCTCATTCTTTTGTTATGCTAGCGGAGTTTTGGCTAAGCTAGCCAGGTTGTGTGACTGACTTTAATAAGAAGTCAGGCTAGGTTTTGGTAGCTTTTGTTTTGTTCATAACCTAGCCCAATTTTATTTTCATCTCATAAATCGGCCAGCATGTTTGTATTTGTAATAATGTTTGCCATTCTATTGGAAATAAAGTGGTGGGGACAAGCTAGTTTAATCTCAAAAGTGGTAGGCCTATGGACATGTCCCCCAACACCCAGACTGAAAATTACACCCAGACTGAAAATAACCTTTCCTCAACAAAAGATAATTTTCGCTATCCAACCTCAGTGTACATGTCTTGCTTTGTCCTGTATTTTGTCTAATGTCTGTGAGAATGACTGCAGCCATGGCAAAGATAATTTTCTGTTTCATGTGTAACAGTCAAATATATTTTTTATCTCATCTTATTCCCACCCTCCTTAGGTGTGTGGAGTACACTTCCCTGACGGCAGACCAACGCAGGAACACCCATATCCCATAATATGGGATATGAATATAGTGTAAGTTTACATGTATATAACAAATAACTTAAGTGCTTTTTTCTTAATTACCTTAACCATATGTTGTTAAAGTACTTTTGGAGCGATTTGCCTACAGACGTTAGACTCTCTCCCATCTGCCACTTTTTAATCTAGGCTAAAAAAAAAATAAAAAATAAACACACACACACATTTTCTTAACTTAGTTATTGACTCTTAGTTGTTATGCTTTCTCTCCTTAAGGCTCTGCTTTTATGTACCTACATTGCCTTTCAACACTTGTCTTATTATTCCATGCAAGAGTCTACATCTGCTAATTGTAATATAATGCAGTGGTTCCCAACCTTTTTCTCAAGGGACCCATGTTTTTACTATTGTATGTTTTGGTGACCCAACCACGCGAGTGCCCGCACGAGACAGAGTCACAAGATGCCCTCTGTTTCCTGCGAAAACTAATTTTAGTTATTTTATTCTTCAATTCGTCTTTGGTCAAATATAGAATAAATGTTTAATGTAGCACTTACAATGTGTTGCTTCTATGCATTTATTAGTTAAATGCTTTGTCTTTTATTCAAAATGGCCTATATATATTTAAAATGAAACCCCTTAAAATCAAGAGGGCTCCGCGACCCCCTGTGGATCTTTGGCGACCCATAAGGTGGGTCCCGACCCATAGGTTGGGAACCACTGATGTAATGTAATGTGAAGTGAGATTGTGAAGTGTTCTGTAGGACAGTGGCGTTGTAATTAACTGTTTTAAAAGCTGTTGGCGTTTTTTGTTCCTTCTTATATTTATTCTCAGAAAGCACCATCATGTGGAAGACCACCCCCAAAGAGGAGATGTCTCCAGCCCCCAACAGAGAGACTTGGATTAATGTTGAGAGGATTATTGTTCAATACGGTGTAGAAACACTTGGTTCAGTTATATGTAGATATCTATCATCTTTCAAGAAATCCTTCATCCCCTCAGCTGTGACCATACTGAACAAGAGATGAACTGTCCAGCTGCAGCATGCATGTATTGTGTGGTCTTGTCTTTTTTTTTTGGTCAAGCCTTGTCTAATGTCTGTGAGAATCACTGAAGCCACGCCAAAGACAATTTTCTGTTTCATGGGTGTAACACAGTGTTTCGCAACCTTTTTTTAGGCGAGGCACCCTTTCAGTTCATGAAAAATTTCAAGGCACCCCAAACCAACAAGCCATAACATGGCATTGCATCCCATACCACACAAGCTTAGAAAAGTAGCACATTTGGAGAGGTCACACGACCTACGTTCGAAGTTGCAGCTGACTAGGGCGACCTATATTTACTTTATTGTGTGTAAATGGCAAATGAAAGATTCCACTGACTAGCATTAACTTATGCAATATAATACATATTTGTCTAAATTGATTATTTATTTATCAGCCACGTTTCCGTGGCACCCTTGAGGGTGGCCCGCGGCACCCCAGGGTGCCCCGGCACCCCTGTTGAGAAACACTGGTGTAACAGACAATAAAGTTGTATCTAATCTAATCATATCAATGAGAATCACTGCACCTGACAAAGGTATGACATACTGTATACTGTAGGCTTAAGTGCTGAAGAAAAATGAATTAACCTGGCGGTTTTGAAATGTTTATTTACACAGTTATTAAAATGCATACAGATAGTGCATTTAATATAGTTCAATACTGTGTGCTTACTTGATGGTTTTTTATATGTGCTGAACTGAAAAACAACCTAGCTACTTGTGCCCAATATCCAACTGCAGCATTGTAGTTGCAGGTGGGGGGTGATGGTTGTTCAAATTTGACACACACCTTACATTTGTCCACTTTACAAATGGCCCCATACACTAAATGACACTTGCTGGTGTGTTTTTTACTAGGCAACTTGTTATTAATCACTAATGTTCTTAATGTCATTTCAATGCAGCTCTTTGTGAGAAATCTGGGCAGCCATGGCCTAGTGCAGGGATGTCAAACTCAGGCCCGGGGGCCAAATCTGGCCCGCAGAGTAATTTCATTTGGCCCGCAAGATCATTTCAAATGTGTATTACAGTTGGCCCACATACACCATTAATATATAGCATAATAAGACCTGAACATAAAATGTAATATGTCACAAAAATATGAGTGGGCATAGGCCAGTAAAACAGCTCACACTACTGCAACAGAGTATCTGCAGGCACATTTGAACGACGATGGGAATCTGTTTGTGAAATTTAATGAGATTAAGTGTGTTTGCACAATTTTAGGCCGTTGTAAATATTGAGTTTGGCCCGCGACTTTGTTCCAGATTTGTATTTTGGCCCTCTGTGAGTTTGAGTTTGACACCCCTGGCCTAGTGGTTAGAGAGTTGGTCTTTCAATCTAGGGGTTGCTGGTTCGAATCCCCCACGACCTCTCCCTACACCTCCATCCATGGCTGAAGTGCCCTTGAGCAAGGCACCTAACCCCACATTACTCCAGGGACTGTAACCAATACCCTGAAAAATAATAGTTGTAAGTCGCTTTGAACAAATGAAAGCGTCAGCTAAGTGAAATGTAATGTAATGTAATGTAAAATCTTGCTGCAGTGTGTTGTGGAATAGACACAGGAGCTGACCTGTGGTGTCCAGTCTTAACAGAGAGCTGGTGCCACTGTCACACATTCAATTTAATTAATCATTATCCCCCTTATATTGATTGGGAAATGTTATACTGGCTTTTTTTCATTACCTCCTGACTATACCAGACATCATTTTTATCATTACCTCTGCCACATAATATGTGATTGTCTGAGTTTTGCAGTCTGTCTGTTTGTTCATCGCTGGGTGCACAGCTTGCCACTAAGGGGCGCCAAATCCTTACTTATTGCTGGAGACGCTACCACAAGGAGAGGACGGGAGGTGATGTCTTCTAAAAGGGCTGTGGTTAAGTAGCCTAAGCAATCAGCTGGTGCAACCCAGTCTTAACACTGCCTCAAAATATCAGTTCTTGAAAGGCACGATTTACATGGTGAAATTAATGACATGTTGAGGCCAACAAGGCTTTATTTTATCAGTTAGGGACACTGTGCAGGAAATGGTCAAAAAGGGTACTGCAACTATGCCGCTCATTGAAACTGGGCTGCCAATTGCCAAATTTGCCCTTTTCATGAACGTTTACTAAATAATAAACTCAGATTTTCTGTTATGGCCCAAGTACAGTCCTTTTTGCAGCTAAAAATGGCTATTTCTGGAAATTCAAAATGGCGGACAATGATGGAGGAGATCCCCCTTTGTATGTATGAAAAGTGCAATTTTTCCAGTCATAATGAATACTTAGAATTTGATGGTGGTGTCAGATTTAAGTTGGGTCAGAACTTCATTGCATGGATTAAAGCAATATATGACTCTCCAAATGCTACTGTATATACCAATAGTGTGGAGTCAGCCCCTCTGCAACTAGGAAGGGGCACCAGGCAAGGCTGCCCTCTCTCTCCATTACTTTTTGTCATGGCACTAGAACCATTTGCTGAGAAGATTAGAACTAACCCTCTGATAAAAGGAGTTACTGCACACACACACCATCATACAATTTCACTTTATGCTGATGATACACTATTGTTTATAACTGACCCTTTGTCATCATTGCCTCAGCTACTAGCGGACATTCAAACATTTTCTGAAGTTTCAGGTTATAAGGTAAATCTACAAAAGTCAATTGCTTGCCCGCTCAATATTATAAAAGATGATGACATAAAAAAAGAATGCCCTTTCTCTTGGTCAATACATGGGTTCAAATATCTTGGAATACAAGTAACACCTTCTTTAGAAAAACTATTTACGACAAACTACAACTTTTTGTTGGAGGTTTGTCAAAACAAGCTGCAGACTTGGACCACTCTTCCATTCTCTCTCATTGGTAAGATCAATGTGGTCAAAATGAGTATACTCCCTAGGTTCATTTATGCTTTTATTATGTTACCATGTCATGTCCCGTCTTCCTTTTTTAAGCTAATTAATAAATCTTTAACAAAATTTATATGGAACAATAAAACACCAAGGGTTAAGCTAGCTACTTTATTTAAATCCTATGTTAAAGGGGGGCTAGGACTCCCTAACTTTCAGTGGTATTACTGGGCCTGCCAGGTAAGAAATATTGTAAGTTGGAAATTAGAAACTAGCACTCTTTGGGTATCACTTGAATCATCAACATGTCATCCATTAGATATTATGTCAACACTTTACATTAAGACTCTACGTCTTCCGACAACTGTAGAAGAGTTACCTCCACTACAAGCTACTCTGAAAGCATGGCAGGACTGTAACCGGTTCCTAGATAAAGATAGTTTGATAAGTGTACATTCTCCCATTGCATCCAACCCAGACTTCTTAGCTCTTTCACAAACAAATTTCCGAAACTGGACACTTAATGGTTTGAAGACTTTTTCAGACATGTTTGACAAGGGTTCGGAGTCTGTGAAAACATTTGCAGACATTACTAGAGAATATGAAATTCCTAGATCAGATTTTTTCAAGTACTTGCAGGTCCGCCACATCATGGTCCATTTGCAAGAAAAGGGACAACTTAGCTTCTGCCCTACAGAACCGGAACAATTCATATCTTCGGCCTCCTCTGTTAAGGGGAAGATATCTCTTTTTTATAAAAAGTTATCTGAAAGATCACAGAACTCTTTTTTGCCATTGAAATCAATTTGGGAACTTGATCTAAAACATAATTTCAGTGAGAAAGAGTGGTTAAGAATGTGTACAGATTTCACCTCTCCCGTGGCTACAGATATTAAAATTAAGGAAAGTAATTATAAATTTCTTTACAAATATTATCTAACCCCAGTTAAGCTTAACAAATTTGATGAAGTAAATTCTCCTTTGTGTAAGAAATGTGGAACTGAACTGGGGACATTTATGCATTTATTTTGGGACTGCAAAGTTGAGTATTCTTTCTGGGAGAAGATTCACGAAGCAATCCAAGATATGTGTGAGTGCACTTTTGATCTCTGTCCTAGGTTGTATTTGTTGAATTATGGGTTGGGAAATGTGTTCCCTTACGCAAAGAAATGTGTTTTTGTAATATTATGTCACTTTGCCAGAAAATGCATACTCATGAATTGGATATCGCAGTCAGGACCGACTCTTTCACAATGGTTAGATCAGATAATACACTTCTTAACGATGGAAGAAAGTATAAACACACAACACCTGAAACAGTTGGATGTCAGGTCTACATGGTCCTTAGTACATAAATACATAGACACAGTAAAACTTACAAACCTAAGTTAAGCATATAGGGTAGACCTCTATGTGAAGTGGGTAGGAAATAATTGTATGTATTTTTTATTTTTTTATGTTTGTTTGTTTTTGTTGTTGTTTATTCTTCCTTTGTCTAGTGGACAAGCGCTGTCCACTTTGTGTGATGTTTGTGTGACATGTGTAAAAGTGTAAATAAAAAAATAAAAAAAAAAAAAAAAAAAAAGAATTTGATGGTGGTGGTAAGTATTCATGAAAAAGGTAACATTAGTGAATGAGTAGCATGAATTCTGGAAATAAACAACTATAAATCTTGCAGTGTCCCTTTGATGACAGAGGTTTAAAAAAAAAAAAAAAAACACACACACACACACACACATTACATTACATTACATTACATTGCATTTGGCAGACGCTTTATAACCAAAGCGACTTTCAAAAGAGGACATAATCAAGCCAACATCACAAGCAAATACAAAGTGCACAGGAGATATACAGAACAACAAGTGCAGTTGCAAAGAGGGTTAGTTTTTTTTTTTTTTTTAAATCATAAAGAGTAAATAACGAGTACACACACACACAAGCACCCACACACACAAACTAAACTAAACTAAACTAAACATCATGTCAGGAGTCTGCCCTGGGGCAAGGCCAGTTCAAGCATTAGTCTAGTAGATTCTCTCGAAAGAGGAATGTCTTTAGTTGTTTCTTGAAGGCTGCAAGAGATGTGCTTAGTCTTGCTGCCTCTGGGAGACTGTTCCACCACTTGGGTACCACAACGGAGAACAATCTTGACTGGGAGTACCTAGAGCGACTGGATGGCAGAGCCAGGCGGCTTGTGCTGGATGAGCGCAGTTCTCTTCCTGTAACATAAGGCGTTAGTAGGTCCTTCAGATAAGCTGGGGCCGTTCCTGTGATGGTTTTGTAGGCAAGGGTCAATGCCTTGTGCTTGCTTTCTGATTAGGCCTTGCCTAGAGAGAGAGAGTTTCCCTATTGCCAAGGCGGCCACCTTGACCTGAAAAGATAAAGATTCCCTCTTGTTAACGTAGGCCTAATTTCTAAAGATAGATATATATATATGCATGCCTGGTTTTAAATTAACAACCGGTCAAATGCTGGTGAAAATTCAGGTTCTTAATTCATTCGGCAGTTATATTTTCTTTGTTTTGTTTTTACTTTGTTACAGTTTTTGCCTAGGCTACTGCTTAAACACTATAGGCCGATGACCAAAGTAGCATATTGTTCAGTTGTTGGTACTATAACTTAAACACATGCTGCTTTACCTTAATCAAAAGTCAAGCATTACACTTTCATACCAGCTTTGCAAAGCACTTGTTCCTTTACGCAACACACACACTCCGGCTGTCTGCACACCATTTTATACACAAGACACTTTGTTCAAAAGTAAATTCACAGAGTGTCATTGTGAAAACACGTCTGTTAAAAAAACAAAACACACTGGATGTATGACGAGATGTAGACACAGACAATAAAACACATGCACCGTTTTCAACCATTTGATGATCTGGCTATTAGGCCCATGTCCCCCGGCGCTGTTGAGTTTCAGCAACTTCTGAATGTGTGCTCTGAGTATGGGGTTGAGTTTGATGTAGGCCTACAGTACAATCCAAAAAAAAGTGTTATGTTCAGGATCTTAAGTCTTTCCAACGTTTTACCTGTCAGGGCAATCACTGTGTGTCAAGCAGTACAAAATATCTTGGGCATAGTATCGCTGACAAGTTGGAAGATGATGCTGACATGTAGGCCTACAGACAGGGACAAGTGTAGTGTATGCCAAACATGTTTGTAAGATTTCAAGAAGGTTACACAGGCCTGCACAAATAGTCAAAATGTCATCAACATGTTTTAATCAACCTGAAATTACATTACTCAAAATTTTGAAGCATTTTAACCTTCTTATTGCACGTTCAACATGAATTCGGACATTGGCGAGACAGCGGGTTCTTGTGACTTCATGTTCTGATAGTTGTGTACATCCACGTGTAAATGCTGGAATAGCCAATGTCACTCCTGGAGGAAGAACATCTCCAATTGTGAATCCCCGGTCTGTCAAAATCTGATCACCAAAAATCAAATGTGACAGAAATCCACAGTTTGTGATAAAAGTGTCACTAGCTCTGCCACCAAACAGTTTTGACACATACATCACAAAACCATTGGGGGCTATGCAATAGAGGACTTTGTAGGTGTTGTGATGCTTATAGTTGCTGTATGTTTTTGCTCTTTTCCCCAAGTTCTTCGGTCTTTGGACAAATATTTCAGTGCAATCTATGATGCATGTTGCATTGGGATAGTGTTCAAGAAAACTTGAGGGTCTTACTCTATTCAGAGTGTCTCGAGGGAGCCAAAACATAAGATTTTCCCTTGTGAAATTGGCAAGTGTTGCTCTCCACATTGCGAACATATCACAGGCTGTAGCCAAGCCGAAGCCTCATTAGGACCAGCAGTAGCTGTTCATGGACTGGTAATTTGAACGTCTTCGACTGTGGAAGAAAGCCAATGATGGTGTTCAAAAGTTGCCAAAAGCTGATGATGTCTAGTCCAGTGTAAAATTTTGACACTTTATCATCCATGTCATGAGCTGACAGTGATGGTGTAGGATCTGTTTGTGTGCTTGCATCTTTTGTTGACTTCATCGAACAATAATCATGATCACTACGCTCTGGCCACTGAGTGCCAACATCACATTGGTGTGGAGACAGACTATCCTCCAAGCTATGCCCTACTTCGGTGTCAGAATCTGTCACAGGAGGCTCATCACATGGTCTCTCTGTTGGGGGCTGGAGACATCTCCTCTTTGAGGTGGTCTTCCACATGATGGTGCTTTCTGAGAATAAATATAAGAAGGAACAAAAAACACCAACAGCTTTTAAAAACAGTTAATTACAACGCCACTGTCCTACAGAACACTTTAAATCTCACTTCACATTGCATTATATTACAATTAGCAGATGTAAACTCTTGCATGGAATAATAAGACACAAGTGTTGAAAGGCAATTTAGGTACATAAAAGCAGTGGCTTAAGGAGAGAAAGCATAACAACTAAGAGTCAAGAACTAAGTTAAGAAAATGTGTGAGTTTGTGTGTTTTTTTTTAAATATTTTTTTAGCCTAGATTAAAAAGTAATGGCAGATGGGAGAGAGTCTAACATCTGGACGCAAATCGCTCCAAAAGTACTTTAACAACATATGGTTAAGGTAATTAAGAAAAAATCACTTAAGTTATTTGTTATATACATGTAAACTTACACTATATTCATGGGTGTTCCTGCGTTGGTCTGCCGTCAGGGAAGTGTACTCCACACACCTAAGGAGGGTGGGAATAAGATGAGATAAAAATATAATTGACTGTTACACATGAAACAGAAAATTATCTTTGCCATGGCTGCAGTCATTCTCACAGACATTAGACAAAATACAGGACAAAGCAAGACATGTACACTGAGGTTGGATAGCGAAAATTATCTTTTGTTGAGGAGGGGTTAATACTACAGACATGGGTGTAATTTTCAGTCTGGGTGTTGGGGGACATGTCCATAGGCCTACCACTTTTGAGATTAACCTAGCTTGTCCCCGCCACTTTATTTCCAATATAATGCCAAACATTATTACAAATACAAACATGGTGGTCGATTTCCGAGATGAAAATAAAATTGGGCTAGGTTATGGACAAAAACAAAAGCTACCAAAACCTACCCTGACTTCTTATTTAAGTCAGTCACAACCTGGCTAGCTTTGCCAAAACTCCGCTAGCATAACAAAATAATTAGCTAAATTGCCAGGGTCACATTTCCATTTCAAAGGGCACACATACACAAATAATCGTAAATAAACACACAAATGTACCATGGCACACAGCACAGATAACCATGGGGCTCATGGTGCTACCAAAACCTAGCCTGACTTCTTATTAGTCAGTGTAACCTGGCTAGCCTTGCCAAAACTCCGCTAGCATAACAAAAGAATTAGCTAAGTTGCCAGGGTCACATTTTCATTTCAAAGGGCACACATACACAAATAATCGAAAATAAGCACACAAACGTACCATGACACACAGCACAGATAACCATGGGGCTCATGGTGCTTTTCCCACTCCTGGGGAAACTTAGGTATTAATGAAATAATGCTAAATAATCTTAACTAGCGTTAGCTAGCCAAGCTAAATAATTGTTGCCACCAGTTTATGTTACATAGACACTGGCTTACAATACTTAACTACACTAACCACCTAGAAAATAAAATACATACCCTTGAATACTTGTTTGGGGGCAAAGTCCTTTCGGTGTACGTTTTTAATCCACATCTTGCGAATGTCTTCATCCTCAGCACGGCCGGGGAAGCGGTGTACACCGTAGGGCACACAACAAGGACAATCCTCTTTAAACTGTGGACTATGAAGCGCACATACGCTCTTTTTCCACATTTTTAGCTTTCTGCTGTTATTGTGACATCCGATTACGGCACACGTTAGTCCAGATCCAGACATATTTGTACAAAGATGATGTGAAAGTCAGTAACTTCATACGCTTCATACGAGTTTACGTCAGGGAGCACTTCAGTAAAGGCGGCCGCTCTACTTCCGGTTATTTCCTCGGATCGGTGTATAATACAGATCTATGGTGGCTTCGCACTTGTAGCCTTCTCTGCGTAATAGAAGCGCAATGTCTTCAACCTTACGCTCGAACGCCGGCTGATGTGATTGGCTGAGCACATTTGTGTGTCAAATACCGTCAGGACAGTCTCAAAAATCCACACACAAATACAATGGAAGTCACAAATATGTATAGGGTTTGCGAATATATGTAGACCGGTTTGCAAATTAATAGAACTGCGCTGGCATTTGTGAATGGGGTTACATTCATTTGTGCATCATGAATTATATTTGTGAATGTTGTTACATTTGTTTGTGGATCATGAAATGTATGAATTATATTTGCGAATGTTATTACATTTGTTTGTGGATCACGAAATATATTGGTGAGTGGTGTGACATTCATTTCTTAATATTGATACTGAT
>NC_085874.1:8372037-8394537 GCF_034702125.1 Engraulis encrasicolus
TTCAGTGCTGCCACAAACTTTTGTCTGACGGACTGACAGAGTTGCTGCACTCGGCTCCATTGAGTCAAAGCATTATACAAAGCATTCATACATTTTTTTGTGATCGATTTAATCCGAAATGACGTACACCAGTGCTTTAACCTGTTTCTTAAAACTGAGTCAAACAAAGTCCTCCTCATCACTATTTCAGCAGAGCAAAGGCTACGTTGTGCACATGCATCAATGTACTCTTGTTGAATTGACACATTTTACATACATATTACACAGTTAATGCAAGTATTGTTTAAATAGTGCAAATTGTATAGTTTTAGCTCTGTTGAACATACACTAAAATCAATCCCCGACTTTTAGACACTACCTGCAGCTGTAGGAAAACAATGGAGCACCTACATGATACTCCCTCTCGAAAGTCTTAATTCAGCCATCAGTCTTCAGACGCAATGTCTTAAAATCTTTGTTCTCAGAATAGAGTAAGGTACTTCTTTAACCCATTTTCTCAAAAATGTTGTCCTACAATATCATATTTTCCCTGTACGCATATTTCTCGCTTATTTTCTCTCTGCAATTCAGTTATCATTCCATGTGGGGGGTACTTACAACCAGTGTTGGGCAAGTTACTCAAAAACTGTAATACTGATTATTGTAAGGCATTACACTTCTTTTGCATTACTTTAGTTACTTTCAACTGTAGGCCTGAATATGAATATGGCGATTTACAGAGTAAATCAAGCTCATGAGTCATGACTTTTTCACCTCCCGTCCAGGAGGTGTTTTGTAAGCATGCAGACCAAAAACTACTGTTTCAGGTTCAGCAAAAAGTTATTTCTGACCCACCACAGTGAATATCATTAAAATCCAGGTCACGGTATACAATGCATTGTAACTTAAGTTATTTACAGGTAGCTTTGTAACTAAGTACATATTACAGATTTTTGTCCTGTAATGCCTTACATTGCTGCGTTACAGAAAAAGTAAAGCATTACAGTAATTAATTACTTTTGTAATGCATTACTCCCAACACTGACTACAACAATAGTGTATGAATTGTACATTGAAATGGCTACCAGCTAGTATGCTATGACACGGTCACAGTCCAGTAAACAAACACACACACACACACACACACACACACACACACACACACACACACACACACACACACACACACACACACACACACACACACACACGTGACCTGATTGCTGCTTTGGCTCTGGACGTTGGCCGTGGACAGATTGTGTTTTATTTTAATACACTCATAAAACACAGGAACAAGGCAGGGTGTGTGTGTGTGTGTGTGTGTATGTGTGTGTCTGTGTCTGTGTGTCTTCAAAGATGCCATGTGGAACTAAGGTTAGTAAACACAGGCAGGACAAATACATATAGCCTACCGCACGCACTCACACACACACACACACACACACTCACCCTTGAGTTTAAACACGCATTATAGTATAGTCGCAGTGTGTGTGTGTGTGTGTGTGTGTGTGTGTGTGTGTGTGTGTGTGTGTGTGTGTGTGTGTGTGTGTGTGTGTGTGTGTGTGTGTGTAAAGTGCAGGGACTCACCTGTCCAGGTGTGTGTCAGCTACTCCATAAGGTCCTCGTGTGTGTGTGTGTGTGTGTCAAGGTTGCAATCTCCAAAGGCTCTGTTGCACACACATACACACATACACTCACACACACACACACACACACACACACACACACACATGCTCAGACACACACACACACACACACACACACACACTCAGAGACACACAACCTCAGACGGACGTCACTGTAAGGGGCACATACTGTAGGTCCACTGTAATCAGACGCCAAAATCACACACACACACACACACACACTCACTCACACACGCTTAGTTGGAGTCTGGGCGGACGGTGTCACACACCCTCACTAAGTCTTGCTGTAGTCCTGCTGCTGGATATGAGTGAGTTTACTCCTTTCTTCAGCGCTTCAAAGCCCCACACACGCACCTTCGCCACACGCCCTTATCTGACAGACACCCCCTCTCTCTCTCTCCATCCCTCCCTCTCTCTCTTTCTCTCTCCCTCCCTCCCTTGTTCTCTCTCTCTCTCACTCACACACTCCTCCCCTCATTTCTCTATCCTTTGCTCTCTCTTCCTCTTTTTCTTTCTCCTACCCTTTCTTTTGTTCATTCTCTACCCCCCCTCTCTCTCTCTTCCTCTCTCTCTCAGTCTCTCCTTATCAGTCGTCTTCCTCTTTAGAGCGGCAGCTTCACTGGAATAGATCATTAACGTCAGTGTGTGTGTGTGTGTGTGTGTGTGTGTGTGTGTGTGTGTGTGTGTGTGTGTGTGTGTGTGTGTGCATTTAATGATCATGAGTTTCATCATTAACTTTCCGCATTAGCCCCTCCCCTTTGGCCAGGTAAGACATCACACACCCTGCAGCTCAACTAGGAGTGTGTGTGTGTGTGTGTGTGTGTGTGTGTGTGTGTGTGTGTGTGTGTGTGTGTGTGTGTGTGTGTGTGTGTGTGTGTGTGTGTGTGTGTGGTGCATTTTAGAAATTGGTGAAGAGTTAAAGCACACACAGGTGCTATCTTATTGACTTTACGATGATTCCTAGAAGGGTTCGAAGAAGCTTACACACATTTCATAACCCACTGACTAACTTTTCTTTCAGGAATGTCTTGAAAAAGTAGAGGAACTACGATATCTTATCTCAGATCTCAACACTTTGAGAGAGAGAGAGAGAGAGAGAGAGAGAGAGAGAGAGAGAGAGAGAGAGAGAGAGAGAAAAGACTGAGGGAAAGAAAAGTAAAAGACAAAGAAAAGAACTTTAACTGCTTTGTGAACTTTAAGAAAGCATTCGACTATTTGGCACACTGGATTATACTACAAACTTTTTCGTGTAGGGGGTAGAACATATGATGTGGTCAAATTGAGGTATTCAAACAATAAAAGCAGCCTAAAAATAGGCAAAAAACCCAAACTGAGTTCATTAGACAGAAATGCGGCATTTTACGCCTCAAGCTCAGACCAGCGCTTCTTCCAAACCAAGAATTTGTGTAGAAAAAAGCCATAAAACAAGAAAAAGAACTATTTGGAACATAGAAAAAAATCAAACTACCAGCCAAAGCAGAATAAATTCCTATATGACCATAAATCAAGAATACAAATTCTCAGGATATCTCCTTTCTGTAAGAGATACGAAGCAGAGGCAAATCCTGACCAAATAGAGGGCAACGGTGGATACACACCAGCAGGGGCGCCGCCAGAAATTTTGGGCCCTATGAAAGATTTGAATGTTGGGCCCCCTTAAGGGCCCCTGTCAGTGCTTTTGGGCCCCCTTAAGGGCCCCTGTCAGTGCTCAGGCCCTTAGAATCTGTAACACCTTTCCCCCCCTAGCGGCACCCATGCACACCAGACGTTCACGTTTCCTTGACATGTCCGGGAGCATCGCGAGTCCAAGAGGTTCACGGGCTGTTTAGTTGTTCCCTTTCACACTGCACAGTCAGCGTTCACGTTCTATCCACAGGCAGCATCCAGTACCACTACCCATGTTTTATGTGCATATATGGCCATGGGAATGCTCGTTTTATCTATTGAGCAGCAAAGTAATGGGAGTTTACATGGATGCAGATGTTTTCAGGACGACAAGTGGCTTATTTCTCGTACAAGATCTGGCAACACTTCTGACAGTCCAATGAGTGCAGAGCAGAGGTGTCAAAAGTAAAAGTAAAAGTACTTTTGTGGTGTAATAATTACAACACTACCACATAGCATGGCGGCTGCTACACCATTTACTCCATTGTACCTAATGAGAGAGATAGATTGTGTTGTTACTGAAAAACACTGAAAACCTAACAAGGACCCACCACAAACTTGATCCAACCAGTGTAGAGTTAGCTGATCGTGAGACAAGTACACAGGTCTACTGGTTACTCAGTTAAGTTACTTGTGTGGGAAGGAAACAGTGTTTCTTTTTTTACTTTTACACTGTGTGCAGAATTATTAGGCAAACATGTTTTTTGACCATATTGTCCATTATATGCATATTTTCCGCCACCAACCTCTATGGACATGAACACCTATTGGATTTAAGCATTCCAGGTCATGCATATTGGTATAATAAGAGACAGTGTGATCGGAGGGGCCCAATACCCTATATCAGGGCAAAATTAGTGTGCATAATTATTAGGCAACTTTGTTTTCCTCTGGGAAAATAGGCCACAAAGGAGATCTAACAAACTCTGAAAAGTCTATAAACAATTTTGAAGTCTTCCAGAGGGATGTGGCTGTCTTGAAATTGCCCAGATATTGGTCATATCCGTCTAATGCACCGTTACGAAGTCATCAGTGTCACATGCATTGTGCTCACAAAGTAACTGCCGGATTGAGAAGAATTGAAGGTCAAACTATCACAAAATGATTACCCTGCAGTGCTGTTATATCCCAGAACTGAAACCTACATCGTGTGTCCACAAGAACATTGTATTCAGCACTCAGAGACATGACCAAGGTAAAACAGGTTGAAACCTGAAGACCACTCAACAAGAAATGCAGTCAAGACTGGGTCAAGAAAGGTCTTTAGACAATTTTGTCAATGGTTTTATGAACTTGTGAAAGTGACTGTTAATGGACAAGATCGATGAGCCCATAGCTAGATCGGTAATGTGCACACTCAGATGAGTTCCTGAGTTGTACTCAAATGCCAGCAGAATACTGCATAAATACCATTGTCTTCTTGAAAGTTGCAAACTTTTCCCTCACAGATCCAGCTATGGGCTCATCCACCCTGTCTGTCACTTTCACCAGTCCATAATACCTTTAAAAACTCTGTCCTATGGTATTTCTTGACCCAGTCTTGACTTAATTAACTTGTTAAATGGTTGTCTGGTGTCATCCCTTCTTACCTTTGCTATGTCTCTGAGTGCTCAACAACCTGTTCTTCTGGACACCTGATGTAAGTTTGCATTCTGGAATATGATAGCACTGCAGGGTAATAATTTTCTTGTAGTTTCTTCAAATTTTTGGCAGTGACATTTCATGTGAGACTGATGACTTTGCAACGGTGCATTTGATACTTCTGTGCTAACGTTACCAACGTCTTGCCAATTTCAAGAGAGCCACATCCCTCTGGAAGACTTCAAAATTGTTTATAGACTTTTCAGAGTTTGTTAGATCTATTTTGTGGCCTATTTTCCCAGGAGAAAGCAAAGTTGCCTAATAATTATGCACACCGGATATTGGGTGTTGGGCTCCTTTGATCACACCCCCATCTTATTATACACATATGCATGATCTGGAATGCTTAAATCCAATAGGTTTTCATGTTCATAAAGGTTGGTGGCAGAAAATACGCATAAAATGGACAATATGGTCAAAAAACATGTTTGCCTAATAATTCTGCACACAGTGTACTTTTACTTTTACTTTTACTTGTGACACCTCTGGTGCAGAGCATTGGTGATTCAAACGAATGGCTAGATAATAAAAACAAAGTGTCATCACAAAACTTTCTAGAGCTGTTAAAGAGTTTTTGGAATTATGTACTTCAATCCACAAGTACCCATGATTACACCAAGAGTAAGATAATAACTTACTTTTTGGATTTTGATCAAATGAGCTCTTTTTCAGCTGTCGGTGTGTGGTTGACACCAGGCTAAATGTGTTTGTTTGCGGGCCAATTTTGAGTAACATTTAGTTTTCAGCTAAGAGCAGTCATTTTACTAATAGTGACATCTAACATCACCGTCATAAGCTCGGGTGGACAAAGTAGGAATACATTGACCCCGCTATTAACTTCAATGCGACTTCTCTTGTGCCATTCATTTTCAATGGGAGCCCGCTCATTGCATGCGCAGGGACATGCCCTGCTCTTACACCCCGCTCCGGTGTGCAAGGGATGATCTGTTTTCATGTATTCTAACAGTTTCAGACTGTTACTGGATACCTCCGGACATATCAAGCGGACGTCTCGCGATTGCAGTGTGTATGCTCCCTGAGTGACCACAGCCTTTGCAGTGGAAACAGGCAGACACAGAAAACCTGGGTTTCCCAAAGAGGACCAAATATGTGGTCACAATCAGATAGGGATGGCTGAAACAGAGGTGCACTGCCTTCTTCAATGACAAAGTTTTGGAAACATAAGACAGTTTTCCCCCAGGTTTCGAAGCCTCCCAACCAGTTGTTGGCACCCTGGAGATGGGCAGAAAGCTGACTATTCTCTCAGGAGGGGCCTTCAGACACTTTTGCTGCAAAGTATACCACACTGAGGCAATCCATCTTTGAATAGTCTTATTGCAGCTACTATCTATTGACCAATTAGGCTACTTCAAATAGCAGAAATGTTCACTGTACAGGGTGTTGTTGGTTTTGTTTGCTCTGTTGTACAGATTGTCTCTAGACCAGGAAAACTATCACCTTTCAAGTCCGTATGTTCCCGTCATTGACGAAGTATACTGTATCGTATTGTTGGCTAGAGTGTATGTACAGCCCTATCTATGGCTTCTTTCTTTTCTTTTTGTGATTCCTCTAATGATTTCTATGACTGCTTTGGCAATATGGATGTCTTATTCATCATGCCAATAAAGCATTATTCAAATGAGTTGAATTGAGAGTGCAAGAGAGAGAGAGAGAGAGAGAGAGAGAGAGAGAGAGAGAGAGAGAGAGAGAGAGAGAGAGAGAGAGAGAGAGAGAGAGAGTGTGTGTGTGTGTGCATGTGTATGTGTGCGTGCTACCGTGCTGCCCTAGGTGACCCTGAGCATTAGCTGAGACACGGTTAATGATCACACACTTCCAGTTAATCAACATCTAGCTGAATTAATTACACACACACAAAAACGCACACCCACACACACACACACACACCCACTCACACACGCACCTATTCCCACTGCTTCAATGTTGCCTCAGGTCTGGCGACAGAGGGCAACAAATAGGTCAGTTGTCCCAGGCCTGCGACCCTGCTTCCATACCCTGTCAGTAAACGTGATTTCAGAATACATCCATACATACACACACAACACACACCTCAAACTGTATTTGGGCCTCTTGTCCTCGATGTTGCACACACTCACACACACTGCATTTTCACCCCCAACCACTAGATGGCCACCATTATGAGAGGTAAGAAGAAACACTTCACAAGGTGGAGACGATTCATAGAGTTTCTTCCAAGATTCATATGACGTTAGCAGAGAATAGTATATGAGAGATAGATAAATCAGGTGGGTTCTTTTCCAGTATCCACTTTACGTCGGGTGAACGCCCCTTTAGGAGACCTTCGTTTAGGAGACATTTGGAGTCTTGAGGTTGAGAATAAATGGAGTTCCCTTAGCGCTGTGGATGGCGGTAGTGCACGTCTCGTGCAAACACCACGAAAAGAGAAGAAGAAGGAAGGACAATGCCCCCTTAGGAGACCGAATTTTGAGCACACTCCTTTGCATTGGATGGGCGGGTTTTAACATATCTTACTCTACTAGACAATTCTTTGACATTAGGCTCCAAACTGTAATCCTATGGCAGCCGTGCCCCTTTAGGAGGACTATAGGAGATAAGGAGAGTGAATGGAGTTCAATGGAAAGCCACCTCCATTTAGGAGAGCAGACTTGATTACTCTAGGCTCATTTGACTTTCTTACCATCGATCGATGCTGACAAAGCCTGTGAGTGACAACTTGTCGTCACTATGTTGCCTTGTTACCACCAGACCTAATCACAGGTGAGATTAGGTGTAGTGACCTGCCTACTGTAAATTCCGTAGGGGGCAGAATACTTGGCCATTATGACACCATGCCCTGCTCTCTGATTGGAAGGAGACACTGTAAAGGTCGCAATACTTGGCCATTATGTCACACCTGTCCCGCTCTCTGATTGGACAGCGACAGGGACCATGATCTGGTCCGTTTCTGAGTAAAGTTTCCATACTGTCTTTCAGATCTGAATGATTGTGTAGAACTAAATGCAGTATGGGAGTCCCAGACTAGTCACTATATTTGTGGGTGGTATTAAACACTGTGCATTTAAAGTCGACCACAAATGTGCACGAGATGAAGAGCTCACACCAGTTGGATCTACTAGCACACCACGTGTGAGGTGTGGGGGACAGGTGTGGAGGAGGAGCTGAAGTGGGGTGCAGTGCAAACTTGAGTAGGGGTGTGAGACAAGGCACTTATACACACGTGAGTGAAATGTTGGCCAACCAGGTCAGGGGTGCGTCTCCTCAGAGGCAATATGCAGATGAGCATCAATGGGGATAAGCAACTGCGGGAGTTGCAAGGTCCGTCTGCACTCGCATTGATCCCCCGACAGTTTGGCACCATGTGACATGTCACCTCATTCGTCGCAACGTGACTGAAATTTAGCAAATCGGACAAGAAATCTAGCCATCCTACAACATTTCCATCTAGAATGCATTGCTGTCTGCATGCTCATGCAGATGTTGCTGAATGTCGAATAAGCCTACTTTGTTACATTGGTGATGCCAAAGACAGTAGAGTATATCAGAAGGCTCACTCCCATAGGTCCCTCAAAAACGTGTAGTTCGACCTGGATAACATGGGTAAGTGACTGAGAAACCTTAATTAAGTCAATTCTGATGAATGTTAAAATGTATTCTGCTCCAATTTTCAATCAGCCACATAAGTACAAATTTCCCATTAAGAATGGTTTGTATTATATGAGGTATTGTCAAGTTCTTTAGGTGTTAACTTTTAGGTAAGAAGATTTTGACCTGCACTGGCTAGCATTCTGCTAATGTACTGTATGTATATGGGTTTGGTAAATACAGCTTTCTGACTCAGTATAAAATAAAATCTAGAGGTGCAAAAAACACTCTAAAAAGAAATTTAAAAAACCCCTCAAATTAGTTATTTTTAGGACTAGTTTCAAATGTAATATTATTTTGGGGGTGAAATGAGAAAAAAGCTACACTGAAAGACATTAATTTTTCACTTGTCCGGATGATACTGCAGCTAGTTGACGAGAGTGATCCTGCTCATACTGTATATTCATTGAGAGTAAATAGAATGGAGGCCAAAATTCTATTTCATTGTTGAAGGCAAGTTGGAGCCAAGGTTGGACCCAAAAAGACCAAAAAATGGCCAAATCCCATTCATTCCTATGAGAGACATAAAACCCTGTATCTCCCTTAAATGCCACTCCAGGGGGATCATTTTTCGCTCAACTAGTAGGTCCCCTTGCTCTCCAACTTACCAGGGTGGTGATTTTTTGTGGTGATGTTTTATTTTAGAGAGATATTAAAAGTTAGATTGACCAATGAGCATCAGAACATGGTTTGATTGACCGTTAGAAGTCTTGTTGTTGTCCAATCAGCACCTGCGTTTGGCGTTGCTAAGGTGGAATGTAAGTTGGAATGTTCCCAAATCTGGCTTCAAAGCGTTGAATGGCAAATAGCGTTGATTTGGCGTCCATTCTATTTACTGTCAATGTGTATATTCTACTTTCTCTGGTGACGAGTCCTACGACATGTCTTGGTTTAAGCAGCTGCTGCTGATTACAGTTAGCTATTCCTGTGCTGTAACGCTTGTTGATTGGCCCTGTAAAGCCTGATGATTGGTTAACAGCTGCATCATTAAAGTGGAAATGAAGCAGTGACCTAATATAGGGGTCTATAACACCAGTAAGATAAGCCAGCAAATATATATATTTTTTTGAAGTCTGAAATATAAGCCGTTAATAAAAAAATAAAGCACAAACACGTAACGTTTCTGTTATCGTTTCCAGCCAACAGCGGGTGACGTCACGCGAATGGTAGTCTCCTATTCTAATGCTGTTATGATAGTAGTGAATTAAACATTTGGGACTTGCGTGGCTGATTATGAGCTTATTTGCTTAACCCAAATGAAGCAAGAATACGTGTGTGGGTGGGACAGAACAAATATGAGGCATGAAGGCAGACAAGACATCCCATCACATGAACCACAGGTAAACAAGCAGCTTTTTTTGCTAAGGTGACAAGTCGCTAACACATTTTGGTATGAGCCAACATGATCACTAGGCCTATTCATAATCGTGCGATGTCGTGCAATGTTGCAGTTCCCTACCTTCATCTTCCGATGATTTCGCCAACATTTTCCAAGCACCTGAATTAGGCTACTTTGACATCTCCGTGCCCACGTTTATCGGTGTTATCCAGTCAACAATAATCCAAGGCAACAACGCTATTCCAGCCAGTTTGAGGATGCATCCGCGACTTCAATAACATAATAATTTACTACAATAGATGCAGCTACTTTAAGCATGCCATAACTTAATGTAGGCCATGATAGTTTAACGTGTCATTTCCCGTGGCATCAACTTCAAATCCCCAAAGCTCCTCCAACTCCGAGAGCGAGACGAGAGAGGGGATGGGATAGCCACACACACAGGCTGCGTCCCTTCCCTTCACAAAGCTTTCCAAACTTCCGCCAATTTTGCAAGTTATTTTCTATTACTGAATTGAACCACATAGCCAACTTAAAGACATGGGCTTTCAGATTAGCGTCCAACAATGCAGGAAAAAGACGTTATTGGTGACGGTCTGTCACTACAAACCTATGAGATCGAGCAGCCCCAGTCCTGACTCCTGTCCTATGGTGGATGCAATGGGTGGATGGCTGCAGCTATCCCACCATGCTCGTAGCAAAGGCTTTTTGACACAAAGTGATAATGACACTTGGCATTTCTCTTTCATCTGATAGTAGGTATATAACATAGAAAACCCAGGGACAATGTAAAATGAACTCCTCGTCCTTCTTCAATTTTACTGCCACGATTAGAGTCAGTTAGCGCTGTAGTTAGCACACGCTAATGTTAAGTGAATGGAAGGCTACATTAGCCACCAAGTTCTACCATTCGCGTTACGTAGGCGGCGAACATGGCTGCGCCCTTGTGGCGAAACTCGGTAATAACATGTAATTTTTCAGCAAAACTACTTAAAAGTGCAGTTCAATGAACATCCATTCGTTTATGAAAATAAATAAGCCGCCAAAAAATGATAATAGTTGTCAGTGCTTCATTTCCACTTTAACAGCTTCCTATATTGAGTAACAGGATGCTATTGAGTAACACACATGCTTCCGGCGGCGGCGCACGTAGGTTGCAGCAGCCCCTTGCTTTCCCAACTTTCAGTGTTTATTTGTGTTAAAATGTGTCTTTCGAAATGTCTATCGTCGGAAAATATGTCGGAACGCACGTACAGTCGGCAACAGCTGTTGCAGATAAGAATGGACAACTTAAGCAATGTATTGGATGTACCAATGAAGACTCTGGAAGAACTAGGAATTCTCCGGCGGCATAGGACTACATCGGACCCGTCTGCCTCGCTATGCCGACACCGAAAGCGATGCTCAAGAATTAGGAAAAGGGGCAAACGAGGTGGCGTCGAGACACGGCTTGCAGCCAACCCAACTCGTCCAGCAATACCATCAATTCTCTTGGCAAACGTCAGATCTCTGGACAATAAGATGGATGACATACGGCTACTAAGATCAGCGAACAAAACCGTGAGGAACTGCTGCGTTACGGTGTTCACCGAATCATGGCTGAACGACGGCATACCCGATTCGGCTTTACAACTGGAACAACTAACGTGCCACCGAGCGGACAGAGCCCTTGCAGAGAAAAAACGAGGGGGAGGAATATGTGTCTACACACATGATGCTTGGTGCAATAATGCTACGGTAGTACAGAGGCACTGCTCTCCACGAGTGGAGTTCATGATCATCAAGTGCCGACCCTTCTATTTACCCAGAGAAATATCCGCTATCCTATTAGTCGCCGTCTACCTCCCACCCAGCAACAACAATGGCGTCAAAAGCGAGGCACTGAACGAGCTGCATCGGGGCATCAGTGAACAACAAGATGCACACCCAGATGCCTTCACAGTGGTACTGGGAGATTTCAACCACGGAAATCTCAAAACAGTACTTCCAAAATTTCATCAACATGTCAACTTCCCAACAAGAGAACAAAACACCCTGGACCTCGTTTACACAAATCAGAAGAGAGCATACAAGGCAAAGCCCATCCCCCACATTGGATCATCAGACCACACAACAATTCTGCTACTGCCAGCTTACAGACAAAAGGCAAAATTCACCAAACCAGTTCAGAAGGAGGTGAGAAAATGGCCTGAGGGAGCCATCTCACGACTTCAGGACTGCTTTGAAACCACAGACTGGGACATTTTCAAAACAACTGCCACCCACAGCAATCACATTGACATTGAGGAGTACACAGACACCGTGACCTCCTACATCACAAAATGCATCGATGATGTTACAGAAATAAAACACATCACTACCAGGGCCAACCAGAAGCCATGGTTCACAGGAGACGTTCACCGACTGCTGAGGGCCAGAGACAAAGCCTTCAGAGCAGGAGACGTAGCTGGCCTAAAGACAGCAAGGGCTAACCTGTCCCAGGGCATCAGGAAAGCAAAAAAGGAATACTCAGACAAAATAACAACACACTTCAAAGACAGCAGAGATGCACAGAGCCTGTGGCAGGGCATACAGGCCATCACGGACTATAAGCCTGCACCACGAAGCTGTGACAACAACACCTCTCTGCTAAACGACCTGAACAGTTTCTTTGCCCGCTTTGAAGCACAAAATGACACTCACCCACAGAAAACTCCCCCTCCCCCCCATGATCAACCCCTTTACCTGTCCTCTGCCAGTGTTAAGAGGACACTGGCCACCATCAACCCACGCAAAGCAGCTGGCCCAGACAACATACCAGGCCGAGTGTTGAAGGATTGTGCAGAAGAGCTGAAGGATGTCTTCACAGACATCTTTAACATCTCTCTGGAGCAAGCAGTCATCCCATCACTTTTCAAAGCTGCTACCATCATACCTGTGCCGAAGAAATCATCACCATCATGCTTCAATGACTACCGTCCTGTAGCACTGACGCCCATAATCATGAAGTGCTTCGAACGGCTAGTCCTGTCACACATCAAAGCCACCCTACCCCCCACCCTAGACCCCTACCAGTTCGCATACCGAGCCAAGCGATCCACGGAGGATGCAATTTGCTCTGCCCTCCATCCAGCCCTCACCCACTTGGACAATAAAGACTCATATGTGAGAATGCTGTTCATTGACTTCAGTTCAGCATTCAATACCATAATACCACAACAACTCATCAGAAAACTGGACAAACTAGGTTTCAGCACCTCCCTCTGCAATCAGGAAGTCCAGCAGTACGGGTAGGGAACAACACCTCGAGCACCCTGACCCTGAGCACGGGGGCTCCGCAAGGTTGTGTTCTCAGCCCCCTGCTGTTCACGCTGCTGACACACGACTGCACAACGACCCACAGCACTAACCATCTAGTGAAGTTTGCGGATGATACAACACTGGTGGGCCTCATCACCAAGGGCGATGAGACTCACTACAGAGAAGAAGTAGACCTGCTGGCCAGATGGTGCAAAGACAACAACCTCCTGCTGAATGTCAACAAGACCAAGGAGATTGTTGTCAACTTCCAAAGGGTCCAAAAACAACTGCCACCACTGACCATCGACGGCGATGCTGTGGAGAGAGTGAGCAGCACCAAGTTCCTTGGAGTGCACATCAGCGACGACCTCTCTTGGACCACCAACACTACATCACTGGCGAAGAAGGCCCATCAGCGTCTCTACTTCCTGCGCAAACTTAAGAAGGCAAGTGCTACACCCTCCATCATGACAACATTCTACAGAGGAACCATAGAGAGCGTCGTGTCCAACTGCATCACAGTGTGGGGAGGAAGCTGCACGGAGAAAAACAGGAAGACACTCCAGCGTGTTGTGAACACAGCGAAGAAGATCATTGGAGTACCACTCCCCTCCCTGCAGGACATTTACACCACACGCCTCACCCGGAAAGCACTGATGATCATCAAAGACACAAGCCACCCTGCACACAAACTGTTCAGCCTCCTGCCCTCTGGAAAGAGGTACAGGCGCCTCCGTTCCCGTACCACCAGGCTGGCGAGCAGCACAATGCACCAAGCGATCAAGATGCTGAACACTCAACCCACTCTCTCTCCACTGTCAGCCTCTAGCCAGCAAGGCCACTGACAACCCCCCCCCCATCCCCCACCACCATATCTGAGACTGAACATTCCACCTGCACTACTATACTTGTGACTGAACTTTCAACCTGCACTAACTCAAAACATGCACACACACACACACACACACACACACACACACACACACACACACACACACACACACAAGCACACTGCACTTTCTGCACTAAACCCAAACATACACACACTGACACACACACACACACACACACACACACACAGACACACGAACACACACACAAGACGCACACCGCACCTTCTACCTGCACTAAACACATACACACACATACACACACACACACACACACACACACACACACACACACTGCTGCTGGTGTACTTGACAGACCTTTTTAATATTTATTTTTCTTCAAAATGCTACTATTACCATGTCAGAACGCTATAAAGGACTTTTTTTTAGGAAAAGCACAAAAGCACAACAAATACCTCTTAATGTATGTCCTCTACAAGTCTTCTGTTGTCCAGTCTTGCACTTTAAATGTCTGTATGAGCACTGTCTATGTCCATACTGTCTTAAGTCCATGTATAAGTACTGTCTATGTCTATACTGTCTATGTCCTTACCTAGATTAGTCTATGTCTGTATGGGAAAGCAAGAAATGTAATTTCAAATTCTTTGTATGACCAGTGCATGTAAAGAAATTGACAATAAAACCTACTTGACTTGACTTGAGAATGCTGTTAAGCCTGCTGATTATTTGGACATCAGAGAGCTGTAAAGCCTGTTGATTGGGTATCCCTCCTGATGTCCAGCCTAATAGGCTCGTTCGTGACGAAGCAGTGCTGCTTTTGCTAAGCAGCGAGCATGCAAACTTTGCCAGTGTGATGCATTCTTTCTAACCACAATGCATCAAACTGGCAAAGTGCGCATGCCCACTGCCTAGCAAAAGCAGCACTGCTTCGTCACGAACGAGCCTAATGACTCCAGCTAATTTTAACTTTTATGGCCACAGCAATAATATCAGGAGATGTGAAGACAGATGAGGCTAGAAGGTGAGAGGCTGTGCGTGTGTGTGTCAGTTAGATGGTAAAGAATACACACACACAATCTGTGCATGTCTCTGTGTGTGTGTGTGTGTGTGTGTGTGTACACAGACACTTCAGAGACAGGAAGAAGATGAATAATATCACTGTGCTTAGATGCTTAGAAGCAACAACATCTTTGCTAATACTGCTAATATTACTTAAACTGTTGCTAATAAACAACATTTCTGGTGAAAAAGAGCACAGGAAAGGAATACGCCTGACACCTTCTACAAACAGACAGATGAACAGAAACGAGACAGAAGATGGGGTTGAGTTATGAAAACGTCTTAAATTTAATCAAGTGCATTTAATCAAGTCAGTGCCTTTCATCAAGTCTGCGTCTATTAAAGAATGTGTTCAGGGGTGGGTGTTACAGCTTATTCATACTGTTTGAATATTGTGGCAATAATGACTACTGGTGAACATACGCGCACACACACACACACACTCTAGGATTATAAATTGACATTCCACACAGTTAAGGCACCATAAATAAATCCTCAACACCACCCTACAGACACGACTCTAGACACACAGCACAGCACAAGCAGTGGGTAAGAGTATGTCTGTTCATAGCTTTAAACCTTCATCTCAGAGTCGCCACCCAGTGGCAGCTAGCATTATAGCAGCAATGCTCATCTGCTACAGTCAGACACAGTATACAGCCTCTGATTGGGTACAGCAGAGTAGTGTGTGTGTGTGTGTGTGTGTGTGTGTGTTCAGTTTGTGAGGTTTGTTTATGTGAAGTGCTGCTGGTCCACATTGTGTGTGTGTGTGTGTGTGTGTGTGTGTGTGTGTGTGTGTGTGTGTGTGTGTGTGTGTGTGTGTGTGTGTGTGTGTGTGTGTGTGTGTGTGTCCAGGTTTAGGTTAATGCCCAGATATACTTCAAGTCTGATGACAATGTTACGGTTAACAACAGAATAAAACACCCACATGATACATAATTACACATAACAAAAACACACTATACATTTCCCCTTCATCAGGAAATAAAAAACATTTCAAAATACAGATTATAAGATGATCGCTTGCAAGGTCATTAATAATACTATTGCACATGAATTAAATACAATATGATTGATTGATACCATATGTTATTTAAAAATGCACATTGTCAGATTTGATTGGTTGATATGCTATTTAAAAATGCACATTGACATTCTATTGGTGGGGGTGTTGTTTAAAAATGCAAAGTGTGAGATATAATTGGTCGCTATTTTACTTTTTTTTTAAATCGAGATTTAATTGGAGGGGAAGCTATTTAAAATGCACATCTCACTCAGGCAGCTGGTCCCTGGAGTCTGAGACCTGAATAAACACACGCATGCATGCATGACACACACACACACACACACACACACACACACAAACACCAAAAAGAAGCTCACTAAACCACTGCAAAGCCACCACACGCACACACACAATCCTGGTCAGGAACAAAACAGTGTGTGTGTGTGTGTTCCAACTCCCCAGGTGTGCACACACAAACAATCTACTCTAAAAGGCACAACAGGGCCTCAGACAGCAAATACAACAGACAGCTTGGGTTGGCCCCTCTTCCACACACACACACGCACGCACGCACGCACACACACACACGCACACACACAGACACACAGACACACAGACACACGCACACACACACTCCTTTGTTCTGCATTTCATCAGCTCCTGAATGTAGACCAATGTAAACCAACACATGCACGCACACACAAACAAGCAACAGTGCATTCTCTGCTGAGGGGATCTTCCAGTGCAGGAGCCACAAAAAGATACACATCAACAAACACATTCCAAAACATCAACACACAATCCCATATAATCACAAACCGAATTATCATACAGATACAATCCATGTAATCACCATGTAATCATAAAGCATCATACACACACGCGCACGCACGCACACGCGCACACGCAATCCTGTGAGACCTGAGGCTGTAATCATCGCTCAAATTCAAATCAGTCCTGGGGAAATAGTTTCCCTCTCTCCCTCACTCACTCAATCGCAGCTAACGCAGTCCAACTGGTTTGTCGTTTCTCAGCGGTAACACTTTAACCTTCACCAGACAGGTCAAGGTTACAGGGTGACAGGTCAAGGTCACAGGGTGACAGGTCAAGGTTACAGGGTGACAGGTCAAGGTCACAGGGTGACAGGCATAGATATAGAACATTAGGGCTCCATCCTTTTCACAGTTGCAATCCAGATGTTGAAAAGGGAAAATGACCTTTAAACTGCACTTTAGCAAGATGTTGAATAATACTTTGATCATCAGGAATGTTGGTGCGAGGTACGAGGCTACAGCCCAAGGCCACTTGCCTAATTATCATAGACTTGCAATTGCGATTCAGTTTGAAGCAACGCTGCCGAAGGTGTTGCGTCACTAGGAGGGTGCAGCCTGGCTACAGGGCCAGGGCAGGAGGTTAGATAATTGGATAGAGGCCAGAGCACCGCTATCTTGGTTTTCACACTATCAGCTAAGATACTATTTCTCAAACGGGGGCTCTACAGGGGGCATCAGGATGCTCTCAGGGAATTGAGGAAGATGCAGCTGAAGGGGTTGCTCAGTTGTAAATGGGAGGCCATTTACATAAGATAAGTCTATTTTATTGTTTTCATATAAAGGGGGAATTGACAGGCTTATGATGAGGTCAAGGGGGCGTATGTTCAAAAAAGGTTGAGAACAATTGCCTAAACCCAGTTTAGCCTACGCCCTTTTTGGGAAAAGGTGCCCTCTGCCTATTAAAACCTAAATCTCTCAGCTGCCGAAGCACATAAAAATATGAAATAAATTGCATTTAAAAGCTAGGATTAGGATTTTGCATTAGAATGTGTTCATTCAGCTCTAACATACCCACATTTTTAATAAGAAACTAAAATCTAAGAGCCTGAATGCAGCGTATACGGTATGTCACTCCAGGCTAAAATGGGTTAAAGCCTCATGATTTGTGGATCACCTCCAATAGAGGCAGTTGTTCCCATTCGACAGGGTAAACAAAGTGACATACAGAGTTCTACTGTATACCTAAGGGGAACAGGCATAACATGGCTAAGGTTAAATCACAATAAGGGCATAAGGACATCTCAGTGGTTCAATGCAATGCAAAATTACAATGCATTCTGGTCAGAAAATTGACACCAGAATGCATTGGAATGGCGAAGTGCACATGCGCGCTGCGAAGCATACTTCTGCATGTGCCGTCAAAGACACAGCCACTGCTGAAGGGCAGTCAGGTGGGCGGGGTATACCACCTCCTGTGATTGGCGTGGCTCATTGATCTGTGACTGGCTGAAAGGCTTCCCGCTCTAATGCGTGGTCATGAGGGCTTCTTTGTTATTGGTTGCGTTGTGATTGGTCGATGGGTCTGCTGTAAGGGCTGTGGGCATATGAAAGCGGGTTTATATTGTGTCCTGTGTTGTGATTAGTCGACAGGCCTGCTGCATGGCTTGTGTGTGTTTGAAGGCAGGGTTATGAGGTCTCCTGTGTTGTTATTGGTCGACAAGCCTTCTGGAAGACGTGGCAATGTGTGAAGGCGGGTTTAAGAGGTCTCCTGGGTTGTTATTGGTTGGCAGGCCTTCTGGAGGGCGTGGTTATGTTCAAAGGCGGCGTGTGCAAACTGTCCCAGCAGCCTGTCCATGTATCCACGCCCCCTGGGAAACACCCCCTCCAGGAATCCAATATGGCCGCCGTGACTCGTCACCAACAGGGCCACGTTAGGACAACGCTCCGCTAGTGACACAGGGAGAGCTGGAAAACACACACACATGCACAAACGCACGTTAGGACAACAGTCAATAGCGACAGCAGGAGAGGTGCAACACACACACACACACACACACACACACACACACACACGTAATGACAGCACTCAGCTAGGCATACCGGAAGAACTACGGGGAGAAAGAGTAAAAGAGTGGCAGAACATTAAGCTACAAAACCAGGTTCGCTTTAGGTGTGTGTGTGTGTGTGTGTGTGTGTGTGTGTGTTTGTGTGTGTCTGTGTGTTTGTGTGAGTGTGTCTTACCGTGTTTAGGTGAGAAGGGGTCATCGGCTGCGTTGAGGCAGAGTAGTGGTACAGTGATTTGGGGCAGCTTGTAGTCAGGACTGGCCGCATGGTAGTAATCAAGACACGAGGCGTAGCCAAACATCACCGCGGTGTAGCGCTCGTCAAACTCACGAATGGACCGAGCCTACACACACAGACAAACAGATAGACCGACAGACACGCAGACACACAGATGAATACACCTCTCTAGTGCTGGGTTGGAAGCCCTTTTGCCTTCAGAACTGCCTTAACTGCCAGCAACAATAATCGGGTAGGCTGTAGCATCCAACAAAGATCAACTGGTACAAAGGGGCTCAAATTGTGGCAAGAAAATATCCCTACGTCATTATACCACCAGCCTGAACCGTTCATACAAGGCAGGGTGGCTCCAGGTTTTCATGTTGTTGACAAATTCTGACCATTCCACCCGAGTGTTGGAAGAGTCATCAGACTAGGCCAGTGTTTCTCAACAGGGGTGCCGGGGCACCCTGGGGTGCCGCGGACACATGGCTGATAAATAAATTATGCAATATGATACATATTTGTCTAAATTGATAAGTTAATGCTAGCCAGTGGAATCTTTCATCTGCCATTTACGCACACAGTAAAGTAAATATATATAGGTCGCCCCAGTCAGCTGCAACTTTCAACTTAGGTCGTGTGACGTCTCCAAATGTGTTACTTTTCTAAGCTTTTGTGATATTGGATGTGATGCCATGTTACGGCTTGTTGGTTTGGGGTGCCTTGAATTTTTTCATGAATTGAAAGGGTGCCTCGCCTAAAAAACACTGGACTAGGCAACATTTTTCCAATCTGCTAATGAGCCTGTGCAAATTTTAGCCTCATTTTCCTGTTCTTAGCTGACAGAAGTGGCACCTGGTGTGGTCTTCTGCTGCTGCAGCCCATCTGCAGTCTGACCGTTTCTATCGGACTTCTGGTATCAACAAGGCATTTTTGCCCACAGATGCCTCTCACTATATATTTTTTTTTCTTTTTCGGACCATTCTCTACAAACCCTAGAGATGGTTGTGCATGAATATCCTAGAAGATCAGTAATCTAAATTGAAATAAGTGATCTGCCGGAGATCCTCTTGACCATGTCCACAAGCCTAAATGCAGATGCACAATTAATTGTATCATAATTTGCATCTGTGTGTTCAATGTATGTGTATGGATTGTACGCGGTTGAGTGCAAGTGTACGTGTGCAAGTGTGAGAGAGAGAGAGAGAGAGAGAGAGAGAGAGAGAGAGAGAGAGAGAGAGAGAGAGAGAGAGAGAGCGAGCAAGTGTACATGCGTGTGTGTGTGTGTGTGTGTGTGCGCGTGACTGAGTGCAAGTGCTAGTGTACGTCTGCGTGCGTGCATGCTGACCTTCATTACATGATCCACGTCCACAACCGTCTCCAGAATCTTCCGATGCCTAAGGACACACACACAAACACTCTAGTAAGACAACAGACACACAGATAAATACACACTCACATGACAGATGCTCTAATCATTTTTTTTTGACCCAATCAAAGATTACAGATTGTCAACATCATGATCTGCCGATTATCGATCACAGAAAAAATTGCATCAGATGTGACCTGGCCACAAAAAAATTAAAATATACTGTATATTATCTTGTGATCTGCTTTTTGATCGGTGCTTAATTGCAGTTGCAAATCAAACTATTTTTAGGTAATGTCGGCCAATCATTATAGGAGGCAAATCGATCAGAGCATCTCTTACACACACAGAAAGGCAAACACACACACACACACACACACACACACACACACACACACACACACACACACACACACTATAGACTCACCTCTGCATGGCTCTGCAGAGGTTGTGTGTGAGGTGTCTGTTCAAGACAGACCAGCATGTACGCACGCACGCACGCACGCGCACACACGCACACAAAAACACACACACAGACTCACTTCTGTATGGCTCTGCAGAGGTTGCGTGTGAGGTGTCTGTTGAAGAGCAGCCAGTTGATTGGCTGTTCGAGTGATTGACTGGACTCCAGCGTATTCCAGCTCACCGACATGACCATGCCCCCCACAAGGCCCGCCTCCTTACCCATACGCGCCAGGTAGTTTAGAAGCAGCATCCTACACACAAACACACACACACACACACACACTATGTTTAAGGTTGGCACAATAGATTTGACATTTGAAGTTGCAGTTAATAGCCAATAGCAGGGCGTGAGGGAGAGTGTGTGTAATGAGTGTGTGTAATGTATGTGTGAGAGTGTGTATGAGCTGAGCTTGTGTGTGTGTGTGTGTGTACTCACCCTCCAAGTGATACTCCAGTGGCGGGGTGTGAGGGAGTGTGTGTGCATAATACTGTGTGTGTGTGTGTGTGTGTGTGTGTGTGTGTGTGTGTGTGTGTGTGTGTGTGTGTGTGACTCCCATGGTCCTGACTGGCATCATGAAAAGGCGTTTGTATTTTGCGCTACTGCATTCTGTTTTGTGGTGTAATGACTTTTGCATGCAGAAAAACAGTTTTGTCATGTGACCAGCCTCGCATGAGGCAAGTTTTCCTGAATTCCCTTTGTCTACAAGTTTGACCAAGTCAAAACTAAGAGATATTTAAGACTTTTAAATGTCATTTCCAAAACAAATTAAGACCAACTCACAAGATCATATATATGTGAAAATAACGCTAAAAATCTGACAGTGTGTGTGTGTGTCTAACGACGACGGATGCATGATGCCGTATTGCGTGGCCAATACCGGGGCGGAAGTGAGTGAGTCAGTGAGTGTGTGCGTGTGCATGTGTGTCCTCACCCTCCTAAGGACACTCCGGTGGCCAGCAGTGGGGCGTGTGGGAGTGTGTGTTTGATGTGTGTCACCACCTCCTCCAGGTCAGACGTGTTGGCCGCACAGAACGTCACCGGGGTCTAAAAACACACACACACACAATTAAGAACTTGTATATGGGTACGCACACACATACACACCCACAAACACACACACACCCCAATAATACCTATGCAATACATACACATGCACAGACAGAGACACTCCCCCACACACAAACTCACCAGTAATTCTTCTCCTCCAAATCCTCTGTTATTGAAGACAACACACCTGCGCAGAATACGAACACACACATATACACACACGGAATCAGACACAGAGATCGCACACACACACAACCAAAAGAAATTAAGGACTCATTATCTGAGGTAAAACGGCAGTATCTGAGGTAAAATTAGGTAAAGTTACGGTTGGGCCAGTGTGATGTTAAATTCATCAGTGAGTGTGCATGTAGCGTGTGTGTGTGTATGTCTGTGTGAGTGTGTGTGTGTGTATGTCTGTGTGTGAGTGTGCGTACCTGTATCCCTGCTCCGTAGCT
>NC_085874.1:8399537-8464537 GCF_034702125.1 Engraulis encrasicolus
GTGTGTGTGTGTGTGTGTGTTACATCATGCTGGTGCAGTTGTAGTCTGGGTCAAAAGGTCAAATGTCACCGGTCAAAGCCGCTCCCCATGTCTGATGAAGCTGCTATGCAAGGGTTAGGAGACGGAGGGGTAATGTGTGTGTGTGTGTGTGTGTGTGTGTGTGTGTGTGTGTGTGTGTGTGTGTGTGTGTGTGTGTGTGTGTGTGGAATTCAAAATGTATAACTCTTTTCAGCTGGACTTACTGTATTTAGTTGTTCAGTTCTAACCTGATTCCCATAAGGTGCCTGACAGAAGAGTAGGCTTTTGCTATACATTTTTTGTCACATATTAACTATGGGATTCCACTAACATTGATGACACAGTTTAAAAGAAGTCAGTCTACACCGGCAGGCCACAGTCACCAGTCAGTGAATGAGCCTGATCTTGAAGGAATTGCGTCCAATTTCTCAAGCAAACCAACATCCGAAATTTCGCCCAGATTCTTACTCTTTCCCTGCTGTCTACAGCACAATGGTTTCTGATTGGTCTAGCTGTGCCCTTATCGAAACCATCCTTAAACTTAACCTGTCAGTAATGTAATATTTCTGAGTTGTTCATTTGTGCCCTGACCATCCAAAACCATCCCTAAACCTATCCTGTCACAGACAGCTGCGTGACCACTGCGCATGTGTGTTAATAGGAATGCGTCGTAATCTGGACGCAATTGAAGTTTTTGGTTTGCGTGAGAAAATAGACACAATTCCTTGGAGATCACGTAGGAGTGAATGAGGTTCTACGCTTTCATCAGTGGAGTTTCAGGCCTTTCCAACTTTACCGTTAGATGGTTCCAGTAATGTTGATGACACACGTCGTAGGTAGTCTTTCTAAGCCTGCGGTGAGGTCTGTGGAGATGAAGTTCATGCCTAAGATTCAGGCCTTTCCTATGTGCTTCCACTAATGTTGATGAGACATGTCATAGGTAGTCAGTCTATGCCTGCCGTGTGGTCTGTGGTGTTGAAAGTTGAAGTTGAAGCTGACTTCTGAGGTTCAGGCTTTTCATACTCTAGGTCTAGGACCTAGAGTCTACAGTAGGTGGTTCCACTGATGTTACATCACATTACACATAGCTGATGTTTTTATCCAGACCCTATGGGTTCTTTCTAATAGGCCTATGGCATGCCAAAAGAAAGCCATAAATTGACAGACATTTGCCAAAACAAAGCCAAAATATCTGCTATCTGGGTGGCCTCGCCATGACGTCACTGACAACAGAAGTGTATTTCTCGCAAAAGCGCAATTCTAATGTCATTGTCTCATTTGCAATCGGTATTTTGGATGAAGAATAGTTCCCCAAAAGTTGTTGCAACGCTGAAAGGCAGGGCGTCAGCGAAACGCGAGGCCACAAGCACAGACCAAGGACGAGAGTCTGCATATTGGAATGCACATTACGTGTAATGTTGATGACACACATCATAGGCAGTTAGTCTACGGCAGGCCTTACTATAGCGGTCAGTGCACTCCTCCATGCAGACAGGTGCAGCTGATTAACATGGCTGGTGGTCGAAAGTCATGATTTGGACAGAAAATAGCAACAAAAATGAATGTGACTAAACACACTGTGAGTGGTTCCATTAAAATTGATGACGCATCACAGGGAATCAGAATGTCCCTACTGTAGTCGATCGAGGCCAAACGTTATGATTTGTGTTGGAGATTAGCGATGGAATATAACTTGTAATATAACGAGTGCTGGATCTGAGTCATACTATGGGGAACATGATAATGATAATGCATTGACTTGTAGTAATGTAATGTAATGTAATGTAATGTGATCAGGGCTCTAAATTAACTTCTTTCATCACCAGCCAAAATGGCTAGCAAATGTTAATCTGTCTATCTGAGCACACTCACTAATGGGTCAAAGTGGATAGTAAGTTGGTCTTTTCTTCCAGACAAAATTTCACCAGTATTTTGCCAGCTGGCTGGTGTTAATTAGATCCTTGAATGTTATCTGTTGTACCAATGGCAGCTGGGAATATGATAATGTAGACATACAGTACATATTTCATCACACATGATGGTGTAACATATTTCATCACATCTCCACCTCCTACGAAGAGTAGCTGTATAAAACACATCACACACTCTGCTCACACACTCACTCTCACACAGTTGAGCACATTGCTAGATTTGAAGACTACCTGCTCCAAACCGCCAGCATTCAGCAACATGGTGAGTTCAACTCTTTATTCAGTACTGTCATCTCTCACAACCTTCAACATCTTTCTGAAAAATGTTCTCTTCCGATATTCCTTTCATAACAAAACGTATACAACTGCACTCTTGGTATGTCTGTGTATTTGTGTATTCTCCATTTTTCTCCCTAGAAACTGTAGGTTATTATTATACAAACCCCAACTCCGATGAAGTTGGGACGTTTGGTAAACAGTGAATAAAATCAAAATGCTATCATTTTCAAAACATTCAATCTATTCATTAGATGGAGAATAGTGAAAAGACAACATATTAAGTGTTAAAACCGAGAAAAAATATTGTTTTGGGGGACATATGTACTCATTTCTAATTTGATAAATCCAACACGTCTCAAAAGAGTTGGGACGGGGACAATAAATGGCAGCAAATGTCGAGGAAGACTAAAAACAAAACAGAAGACAACACTTAACAGTTAAATACATTAACCGATGAGATGAATTTATATTTAAAAAAACAGTGTTAATTCCTATCTTGGACATGATTTCACCAGCTTAAATGGTGGGTGTATTCCTTGTCATGTTTTGCAATGTTTTCCTTTCTGTAGTGCTTACAGTCTGACAGGTCTTGACCAAAAACCCACTATTTTATCACCTGCTGGTCCTTATGATGGGAGCCAAACTGTTAAAACATAGTAGAGAATGCAATTTGACCTTACTATGTGGCAGTAATCGAAGATCTCCCTTCAAAATATAATGCATGAGTGGCTTTTCATGCTGTTAAAAACCCATTTATACCATTCAGCACTGTATTTAACTCTACAGATGAATGAGAACATCTTAACCAATGCACTACTGCACCCGCATGCCATCATGGAGGCTGACTTTTGAAGCTAGCACTAACACAAGTTGGATGGTCCATTTTCACTGTAGCACAGGATGTGCAATGCTCTATTATTGTCAAAAAGAATGGACTTCTACAACTTCTGCTGACTTCTGTAAGCAAAGGACAGTTTCCCATGTCTTCTGGGTCTATTTCAAGTGAGCTCAGGTGCTTAGGAGAATGTTACACCCCTGTATCATTTTCATGCATTAAGCATTCTTAATATGGTCAATTTTCAATAGCTCTAGCACTCCAGGAATTAGAGTGAGACTACAGCCAATATATATTTCATGATGTCCTGAACCTATACAATGAAATACAAAGGGAATTCAAAAATGTATGTAATAACTATGGTAATTATTCCCTTTGCATCTTTAATTCTGAGTGACTCAGCCTCTCTGTGATGACCTTATACCTGGACACCTATATTGTCCGTCAGTACAATTCATTTTGAAATGTTCTTCTTTGTTGTTTTATCTTATTTGAATGTTTACTAAATTTCACTGATCCCCGTCCCAACTCTTTTGAGACGTGTTGGATTTATCAAATTAGAAATGAGTACATATGTCCCCCAAAACAATATTTTTTCTCGGTTTTAACACTTAATATGTTGTCTTTTCACTATTCTCCATCTAATGAATAGATTGAATGTTTTGAAAATGATAGCATTTTGATTTTATTCACTGTTTACCAAACGTCCCAACTTCATCGGAGTTGGGGTTTGTATGTCTGTTGAAACTTAGATGTGATATAACCTTTTATCACTCTGTGAATGGAAATACTGTGTTCTGATTGGCTAACAAGGTACCAGGACACCTATAGAATGTAATTTTAATTCTTTAAGTTCAAACATGAACTAGCCTACATTAAAGCGGTTTTATTTAAGAAGAGTGCCTTGATGGGCACACGTAAGTGCTTTCTATATTCCCACAGCACTGTGTTAACTCTATCATTAGAAAATACATACCAAATGCTAAACCTAAACAAAATAATGCTATAGACATTTAAGTTGTGCCCTGACCAAAACATTCCCTAACCTTAACCTGTCATTAAAGGAGAATTTCGGCCATTTTGGCAAGATATCTTATCTGATTCTGGTCAGGGATAATGGCTAAAGGGGACCCTGCGAGACATGTTCATGCGCACTGCGCAAAGTTGTTCAATTGCGCTGTTTTCAGCTGTTTTCAATAAAAGCAGGACACAGCGGGCATAGATTTCACCTTCTATGAAGCTTTTAGCCTGTATCAAAATGCTTCATTGTGAATTGGCTTGCTGTTTGGGCACATACAACGAACACCAATTGGTCATTTTAGCATTAGCTAGCACAGGCATGATACATTTGGAGATTTCAGAACTGGCACACCTACCTCTCTCCACTTCCGTCTTCCACAGACGTCCTTAGAAATTGATGTGCGGAAGCCCTTACAATTAGCTGACCCTTTTATCCAAAGCGATTTTCATGATTATGATGATGATTATTATCATTGGCCTTGACAATAAAGTACACTTTGACTTTGACTGGATCTGAACATTAATATTAATTTGAATACGTTTTTCTGTTCAGATTGCCTTGATGTTACTGTGAATGTGAATGTGCTTTTCTATTCAGGTTGCCGTGGTGAGTACCATGACTACCGTTGGACCAAACACCACCTTACAGGTCTCAGGTGTCATTCCAACCACTGCCCAATAGTGAGTTCACACACACACACACACACACACACACACACACACACACACACATTCCTTCCTTCACATGTATTCAGGGCTGCTGACAGCTTTGGCTGGGACTAATTAATTTGAAAGTGAAGCTGGGCCCCCTCAGACCCAAAATGCTGAAATAACACTGCAGATTGTTTGTGCTATGTTTGTGCGGGATTGTGCTGTAAAAAAAATGTTTGTGCTATTACTAAAATAATCGCATAATAATACAATAAAACTGCTGTAACTTTACAAAACAAGTGATTGAAGTGTTAATTTTCACAGCACAAATGAGCACAAACAAATTCTCTTCTGATACTACTTTGGATAAATTTGGACGTGGAGGGGGGGCCGCGTATTGAAAATGTATTAGTATTATGAGTATTTGAGTATTTAAATTACTCAAAAGCCTTAATAGCATAAACGAAAAAAATTACAGCACAATCCGGCACAAACAATCTGCAGTGTTATTTCAACATTTTGGGTCTGAGAGGGGGCCAGCTTCACGCAGGTCCCAATTCTGGGCCCCCTGTCTCCCTGGGCCCGGAACAGGGTGCAAGTCCAACTGCTGTACTTCCTCCTGTCCTGTTGCGTGTGGCCTCATTGCAATCATTGCAAGGGCATCGGGATGCAAGGCTCCACTATGTATCGCAATGCAATGTAATGTAATGTAATGTAATACAACGCAATGCAATGCAATACAATGTAATGCAATGCATTGCAATGTAATGACTAATGTATATTGCAATGTAATGCAATGTAATGTAATGCAATGCAATGCAATGTAATGTAACGCATTATTGCAATATAATGTGTTGTGTCATTCAGCATCTCAGTGTCGCTGGGTGACAACTGGGACAACTTGTCGTTCTACATGCAAGTGCGCTTTGAAAAGAAGGAGGTGGCCATCAACAGCAGAGAAGGTGGCCAATGGGGAGAAGAGATCACTGGGGTGAACCCCTTCAATCGGGGTGAACCATTTGAGGTGAGGCAGCCATTCCGGGGCAGTCGTGGCCTAATGCTTAGAGAGGTGGTGTTAAGATCTTATCACCCAGTGAGCAAACGGAACGTCTTCTGATTGGCTGAGCAGGTGTCCTTTATTCCCGGGTAGCAGGACACCTATGATGTCATGCGGGCGTGCGGGCGTCCAAGTTGCTTCTTTTCTAACTTTCTGGCGAAGTGCCGTTGCTAGTTCTATCGCATCTGGTTGTCTAGTCAAGACCGCGTCGTTAGTTCTATCGCATCTGGTTGTCTAGTCAAGACCCCGTTACTAATTCTATTGCATGTCGTTGTCAAGTCAAAAATCCAGTCGTCAATTCTATCGCATTTGGTTGTCAAGTAACCCCAACATTCTGTGCGCGTCCTTAGACTATGCCACCGATGGAGGCGCGTCTCACTAGATTAGGAAGTGGTGCCCATAGCAACGTACAAAGCGCAGTGGTGAATCTACTTTCTCACAAAGCCTTAGATCAACTTATTAATAAATTAATACATTAATACTTAAATGCTGGTAACCGGGTGATAAGCGGAATAGCGGCCTTCGAGGTGTCCCGATATCAAGGGAAAATGGACTTGGCGAAGCGAACAGCCCTTCGGCTGCGCCGTCGGGCTGTTTAGAACGCTCCGCCTCGTCCATTATTTCCCTTGATATCGGGATACCTCGTCGTCCGCTATTCCATACATAGGGTTGCCTGTTCAAATCCCATCCTTACCTCTCCCTATACTACCATTCATGGCTAAAGTGCCTTTGAACAATTGCTCCAGAGACTGTAACCAATACCCAGCAACAATAACTGAGTCTCTTTGGATAAACGTTTCAGGCACTGCCAGCTATGTGTAATGTAATGCGATGTAATAATATACAATTTCTTCTTCCTGATTGGTCAGCATTATTCTTTCTCCCTGATAGGTCAGTAAGAACTGCACTGGTTTCTGATTGGGTGGTTCTGATTGTGATTCTTCCTCCTCACAGGTCAGTGTGATCTTCACGGGTTCCGACTACATTGCCTCCTTTGGTGGCCAAGAGGTGAATCTGCCAAACAGACGCGGGAAAACCGAGACGCCGCAGATCTCCGTTACCGACCACCTGCAGCTCACAGGTTTCACTGTTGTCAAGTCCTCCAACTAGCCAGGCCACCTGCCATGAGCTTCAACTAGCCAGGCCACCTGCCATGAGCTTCAACTAGCCAGGCTTCCTGCCATGCCATGTCATAAAAGACAGTTACAGTGAAAATAAAGATAATTTTATTGGCATTATTGTTTTTTTCTGACTGGTGTGTGTTGTATGCAGTGGCTGATGGGTAAATCATCTTTTGAGACTGATAAAGACATTAGCGTAACATGACATGTTGCAATGGGAGCAAGCTTAACACATAGCTTGACACAGTGGTTCCTAAACTTTGTCAGTGAGGACCCATAGAATGTCTAGGTTAAAACAAATTGTGCAGAAGAGGTCGCCGGTGGGACTATTCATTGTTTTCTGAAAATACTCAACTACATCATAACAACATTGCTACGACTATACAGAGATGCCCAACAGATTAAGACACAGACATTACAATTTTGGTGACAGTAAGGTTATAACATAGGCTCTGTGCAAATGGGTTAATATTGCTAGATTTTCCATTATTAGTTTGTCTGCTAATATTGCTACAAATCCACAAGACACCAAATGTGAGCTGTTAACCTGTGGATTTCTCATTTTTATGCAATGTCCCTTTTGTCCGAGACCCCCAGTTTGGGAACCACTGGCTTAACACATTAGTTTAAAGACACAATGGCCTCGGTTACATGGGACATTTAATTCCGAATTAACTCAATTTAATTCTGAATAAAACTTAATTCCGCTTTAAAAACATCATGTAAACACTTCCGGACCAGAATTAAATTTATTCAGAATCAAACTTATTCCTTTGCCATCAGCTTTAAACACAATTCCGGTTGTTCCACGCATGCTCGTTGGGTACGTGATGATGCAAAAGCCAGCGACACAGTTCCAGGCACAAAAAAATTGACAGACCTCCATCCGACTTCTTACATGAAAGTTTTTCCATAATTGAAAGTGCCTAAGTGACTATAAATGTTATGGCTACCACAGATTGATGTAAAAATGCACCAAAAACTGATTTTGCACAAAAGTTACTCCACATTAACATTTGTCCACTCGATAATCTATGCCAGTGGAACTGTAGTATGCGTACCACCAGTGGTACGCAAGATGTCTCTGGTGGTATGAGGGGGAATCCATTTATTTGTGCATTGATTTGAAGGCGGATTAAGGTGTTACAGTCAAAAATGTGTCTTTGGTCCCACATTTTGTAATACTGAACTGTATGAATTTGAAAACATAAATGCATAATAAGGCAAGCAGGAAATTAAAAAACAAACTCGCACTGAATGTGACCGTAGCTGTTGATGCTGCACGCATTTGACAAAGAACAAAACGCTATGAGGGACAGAAGCATGGCAAAAAAGACAAGTAGGACAAAGAATGGTGAGTACAGGGCTATGATTGGTCGAACTGAGGCGTCAGGGTACTGCCCAGTGTTGCCAAAAGAAAATCAGCCAAAGTCGCTATTGGCTCGCTGAAAAGTCGCTAGATGACGTCATGACGTTACGTATGACGTCACAGCGTCACGCACGGCACGCTGATCTACAGAAAACGTGACCACATGCATTCCTCCACAGTAGAAATGGGCGGTGCTAGCTACTTTTTGGAGATCAGAGCTTATCTGCAGCCCTGCTTAACCGTGGGAAACGCTTCTGACGGCGGCGCAGAGTCACAATTATGTGGAAAAACAATGAATTTGTCACTGAAAATGCGCGTTTTAAAAAGTCGCTAGATGCTCCAAAAAGTCGGTAAGTCGCTAGATTCGTTTTTTTGTCGCCAGGGCCGTCAAAAAGTCGCTAAATCTAGCGACAAAGTCGCTAAATTGGCAACACTGGTACTGCCCACTCTCATTGTTATCCAACTAATCAAGACACACTTGGCCCCTGTCAAGCATACGAGTGATTCTACGATTCGGCTGCGCTTTGAAGTCTGTGGATTTTATTTGCCAATTCCACTAACTATTAACTGCATCCAAAGATGTTTTGGACATTAGCACACATTTATCTTTCATATAATACAGAAAGTGTAGACATGGCATTATTTCCCTCAGCAAGAATGAATATTTAATACTGGTTTTGGGCGTTTCCATACCGTCCTGATTCAGTCTTCATATTAGCATGTAAAGAAACTTGTTTTGCCCAAGAAGATTGCAAATGTTAATTTACAGTAATCATCACAATATGACCAAACTGTCAGAAAGACCACTGTCCTTTCCAGGCCCGGATTAAGGTGGTTCTGGGCCCCGGGGCAAGGAGATTGCAAGGTCCCCCCCTCCCGCTCCGAGCCCATACCAACCCAATCCTCATCTACCTCATCTACCAACTCATCAAAATTCAGCTGTTGCACAAACTGTGATTCAATTGCAAGAAGTGAGAGGGAGTTCAGACGATTTTGGGTCATTTTCATCCTGAGCTCATTTTTTATTCGAGCCATTCTGGAGAATGACCGTTCCCCTTCACAGTTCGTAATTGGCAGAGTCAAGAACAGTCGAAGTGCGATGTAAAGACTTGGAAAAGTGGACTGCAAATCCAAATTTACACCGGCCTTTAGCATTGTATTTGGGCATCTTTGTTCTTTTGGAATGATGATTTGAATTGAACAAGTTCATCTGCCAGGCTCATGGTTAGATCAGTGGGATATGCTGCAGCAAGTGCTTCGGCCCTTGAAGTGAGCTCACTGATTGACATATTATCAGGCATGAAAAGAACATGAAAAAGATTGGTCAAGTGTGTGTATGCAGTTAACCGATGGTCAAGACAGGACACAAGCTTCTCAATTAGAACATTGAACGTTTCAATTCGAAACTTTTCTTTTCCACCTAATTTAACATCTGGCTCTGTGTTGAAGAGGCACAAAATGTGTACAAAGATTGCAGGAAGTCAAAGAAACGCCCAGCTTCTGGGCTACTGTCAACAGCATTGACACCAACTAAATTCAATGAATGCGCAGCACAGGGGACATAACAAATCAATGGGTTTATGCGTTATACGTCTCCCCCAGCTTCAACAAATCTGAAAATAAAAGTGAGTTGGTCCACATGTGCAAGATCGGGAGTGGAGTCAACAATAACAGAAAAGTATTTGGCCTCTTTTATCTCACTGATAATTGCTTCCTTTGTTCTTTCTCCCATTAAGTGGATAAATTCCCCACAGATTGTGGATGAGAGATAGGGGGCCTATGGTTGCCATATCCCGTGACTCAGGGGCCCTTTGATAGCCGTCCCCCGTGGCCCAGGGGCCCTCTGATTGCCGTCCCCGTGGCCCAGGGGCCCTCTGGTTGCCATATCCCGTGGTTCAGGGGCCCTTTGCCATCCCCCGTGGCCCAGGGGCCCTCTGATTGCCGTCCTCCATGGCCTAGGGGCCCTCTGGTTGCTGTACGACATGGCCCAGGGGCCCTCTGGTTCCTATGTCCTGTGGCCGAGGGCCCTCTGACTGCTGTCACTCCCCCCAGCCCATTTCAGTTAACCCTTATAGACTAAAGAAGTACAACTAAAGAAGATCCTAGAATAGAGGGCTCTATTGCAATCAGCATCGACATCGGTATCTGGATTGTTGTTGGGCCCCCTGGATCCATGGGCCCCGGGGCGCCAGCCCCACTCGCCCGGTCGGTAATACGGCCCTGGTCCTTTTTATTATTACACATGAAATTTGCCATTTTGTGTGTCCACGAAAACTGTGTTAACCGTGTCACGGTCTGAAACACCCTCCATAAATCAGTAATGGTTTGGTCTTAGGCCACACAAATAACATCACGTGATGTCATAACCTCTTTGGCAGGATATGGGAAGACTTTTTGATACGTTTTGAGCTCCATCCTTCATAATTTAAACCATTCTTTTTCATGTTCTCATAGCGGGAAAATTGCCTGTCAACTGTGTTATCAACATATTCATAAGAATCTGAATTAGAAATCACATGTAGAAAAACACAGATAAAGCATACAAATACATGAATTGATTAAGGTGTTGTGGTGGAACTTCTGAGGTCCTCAGTTAGCACAACACCATAAAAATGGCTGAAATGTCAAGCCGTGTTACCGTCAATGGTGTTACAATTAGCTATGATAGTTGAGGAGGAGTATGTTTTTGCCAATTTATCTCCATATTGACAGACAAACAAAAACAATTATTTGAGTTCTAGGGAGATGGGTTTGTCTGCTCTGTTTTTTCTCCTAAAAAAGTGCAGACTTGTTCCCCTGCACTGTTGACCGTAACACAGTTGAGTAACACGGTTGACTGTTTTGAATAGAGATGTACAGGATCCAAGATCCGGTTCCGGATCCGGCAGGGTAATAGGGCTTTTCAGACTATCCGAATCCGGCAGGATCTTAAACAGTGGATCCGGTATCCGGCAGTTACCTAAAAATCAGGATCTGGGACATCTCTACTTTTTACGTAGCCTAGGCTTTTCAGTCAGTCTTTCACAACCCCAATCGCTGCATGGAGTGAAAGCCCTTTGGAAGCAGCCGTTGAAGGCAGTGTGGCAGTAAGCCAATGAGTCTTAAAAATAGTTTGCGCCAACGTAATAAAAAGGGCCCACGTGTGCGAGTTGGCTATGTGTTTCAACCCTTTCATAGGATCCGGTATCCGGTTCCTTATCCGGCAGGATCTTAAGCAGTGGATCCGGTATCCGGCAGGATCCTAAAAATCAGGATCCGGTGCATCTCTAGTTTTGAAAGTGTTTTTGTGCTATTGATCCCTTAAGTGTTGGAAAAATCCAATGAACAGACACTAGGGATTATCTCTGCAGAAGGAAGTCTTGTGTAAGGAGGGTGACTAAATTGAAATCAGAGGTTACAGGGATTTATAATGAAACATGCGTCAGTCTGTATCACAGTGAATCATAAAATCCTACTCATGAAGCTCAACAATCACATTTTCTATATCAGTTGCACAGATTAATGGCAACATTATTGCTAAGGGACATAAGCACTTTCAAACTGATGTTGTTTCAATTCTGTAGTATTTTTATATATGTTTGAAATGAGTATTTGTCCATAACACCGTTGACAAAATAATCAAGCAAATGTTCGCTTTCATTAGAGTATTTATCAAATGATTTAAGATTAAGCTTGGCAATTTGTTTGTTTGGAAACTTAAATATATACACTATGTAAACATCTAGGTCATTTAGTTGAAAAAAATACTGATAATTGACATTTTGCTTTTGCCAAAAGCACAGGCGAATCGTAGAATCACTCGTACACACACGCTCTACACACACACACGCACACATACTACACACACACACACACACACATACACAAACACGCATTATTAAGCTGGGCTTACACTGTGCGACTTTTGCCCCGATTTTGCCCCGATTTGGCACTCGCACGACTTTTTGAGAGTCGGGCCGATTTCTTGCTCAATCGCAGGTCAATCGTGAGTCTCGCATCGTGCAGTGTACATAGGGTAACCACAAGCGATTTCGCCTCACGATCGTGCAATCGCAGGGTCGCAAGAAAATCAAAACGGTTTGAAATTCTGGCCGTGGCTCGTGCGTAAATCGCACAGTTAAAGCAGTGCTACGACCCGATTTGACACTTCACATGCACAAATTAATAGGGCCGTGCGATTCGCTGTTGAGCGCGACCTCATCTCCACCTCAGGTGCGCATGTTCCCTCCTCTGCAGACCGGGGAAACATGCCTGTCGAGTCGTACGGGGGGAGCATTTCGCTCGCATCCGACTATCGGCTCGTGTAGTGTGAGGACGTGAGTCGTGAGTTGTGAACTTTTAAACAGTGAAATTCCATCGTGCAGTGTGAGCAGAAGCTTAAGACCCACGAGTGAAAATATCGCACAGTGTATGCCCGGCTTTAGTTAGTAAATACGTGCTTTGAGTCTTGTGCCTTTAGCCTGTTTACATGAACTGACTTCAAATTTGGGTGGGCGGGGCATGTGAGGACTTACTTCCTGTATTTGATGAATGGACGGGACTTGATGAACACGCAAAACACTAGGTGCAATCGACTTTGTTGCTGTCGATCGACATAGACGAAGCACGTGAGCAAGATTTTTTTGTCACAATGTGGGTGGTATTAAACACAGCGCATTTAAAGTCGGCCACAAATATGCACGAGACGATGCGCTCGCACCAGTTTGATCTACAAACACACCACGAGTGGGAGTGAGGGTACCTGGCGCTGCGGTCGTCATTCAGAGGATAGGCGTCCTCCACTTTGTCTGCCCAATGGAGGTAGTATAAGAACTTGAGAGAGTGAATAAGTCCCGCCTCCAGTAATTTCAATGGGAAATGCTAGGCTCGTGAATTCAGCTAAGATGGAGTCGTTTCCGCCGCCAGTTTACTCAGCCAATTACGTGCCACGTTATTGTCTGACTTACGGTTAATCAGTAAGCTATATGAAAGACGGGCATTGGACGTGCCCAAACACAGGCCTGTAAAGGTTGCGGACCTACCAATCATCATGAGTGAAGTGGATGTCGGAAATGCGAAAATGGTGACTTGCTAATTGGAGAAGCTAACCAGCCAAATACTGCCCCCCTGGTCTGCCCAGAACGGCTTTGGTACAATGTCTTGGTTGTTGGCGGTGGCCACTTTGCGGCGCAGCTCCCGGATTTTCTGGGGCATGTCGGCGCAATTGTTGCTCGCTTGGGGGTTGGTCACCGCTAACCATGCATGTTCCGGTCCAGTGCAGAATATGCACATCAGGTGCAGGTCTCTGCCCGATATGGTCGAGCCACAATAGGTGGGGCAGGGGCGGGGAGTGGGCTCTAGGTGTGCTCTCCCTTCCCTCCTGGCCCCATGGTGGGGGAGTAGTAGTTGTCCTTTTCCTGAGAAAAACAGAGGAGAGATGTTAGTCGAACTACTCGTCACGACAAGTGCGCTGTTCTATGCTGCTAGCAGCTAAGCCAACACATGCGGCTAACTGTACCTGCTTACTAGCGTCCTTCCCGCCTAGTGGAGTGAGGTACGGTAGACAAGGAAAGTTAGAATTAAGAATAAAGGGCAAGCTTGGCGTTTTGCTGTAGAAAATGGTTTAGTTCACTACAAAACTTCCCACCAGCAAGCGATTGCTGGGTGGGGAGTTAACTGAAGCAAATTAATGCTGCAGCTTGATTAATAAGTCAAGTCAAGTCAGTTTTATTGTCTTTATTTCTTTACATGCACTGGTCATTAAAAGAATTGAAATTATGTTTCTTACTATCCCATGCAGATGTAGTGGCGCGACCGGTTTGACTACGCCACCCCCGGGGGTGGGACCCCCGAGGGAAATGAGCTTGGGGGGGGTTTCTTGCAAATACCCCCGACCACATACAGTTTACCTGCACTAGGCAACACAGGTTAGTGCAAAATGGAGACAGAGACAGTGGTAAACTTCTAGTCATATAAATCTTTATTATTCTTTTCGTTATAAAAACATGTTTGTCAATCTTTAAAAATAAATGTGTACTCATTTGTTCACAATAACTAACATGGGTGGGTGTTCTGCCACAACACCCGCAGATCAATAAACACTTTACCCACTGCTTTCTTGTTCACAACCAGTACAGTGTGGTGGGTGTTCTGCCACAACACACACAGATCCACAAACACTGGAGTCACTAGGGGTAGCCGAATGGCTCAAATGGATTGCACAGAACACACACACTTTAGCCTCTGGGGCTTACCTTAGACAATTCATAGGATGGTACAAACTCAAAGGGTTAATAAAGGAAAGAAAAGAAATAATTCACAGCAAACCACAAATCAAGTAAAGAAAACAAAAACACTGCAAAGCATAAACAAAAATATCTTTATAAAAAATCATCACACAACAAATTGGGTTAGAAAAGGGGCACGGCGAAACAAAAGTAAAAGAAGATGAGAAAATATTAGTCAGTCCAGCCCGACACACACACACACACACACACCTTGATTGAGTGAACGACACCCGCGCACACAGTCAACCAGCATCTACATACGCTCTGTTAATTTAGTAACACAAACTCGGTGACGTTCCAGAATTCTAGCCACGGAGCAGCAGCCAAGAGCGGGTTTAAAGCAAGAGAGCCAGAGGCATCACTGCGGCCTCCCCAAAGAAGGCTAAACTACCAGCAGTCTAGGGACAAACAAAAGGTCCACATTAGCTAAAATCATTAATTCCAAGCCTACAACGGCAGAGACGTTACAGGCAGGCGCGGAGTAGCCATCGGGAGATCGGGGACTTGTCCCGGTGGGCCGCGGCCGCACAATGTATCACAGCAGCCGCATTATATTTTCAGCCAGCCCTAAAGTTTCTTTAGTCTACCTACTAAGACTAATATTCTAGTGTCCGCTCCAACTGATATAACAGAGTTGACTTGCCAGTATACAAAGCGGATTCCAAAAAAGTTGGGACACTTGGTATTTTGTGAATAAAATCAAAAGGCTGCTTACAGGCAGAAAATAGAGGACTGTTTCCAGAGCCACAACTCCAGGCAGGTGTGGCAGGGCATTCAGCACATCACGAACCACAGACCCAGTACCAAGTCAACAGATTCCGTGGACACCTCATTGGCAGAGGAACTTAACATCTTTTTTGCCCGCTTTGAGGTACAGCCACCTGACACTGCCATCCATTACCCACCAGGATACAGCAGTCACTCTCTCGTGCTGGAGGAACAGCAGGTGAGGCGGGTGCTACGGGCAGTGGATCCACGGAAAGCAGCGGGCCCGGATGGTGTCTCTGGACGGGTCCTGAGAGACTGCGCGGCCCAGCTGGCTGGGGTCTTCACTACCATCTTCAACCAGTCCCTGAGCCAGGCTGCTGTCCCCCCCTGCCTGAAGTCCTCCACCATCATCCCGCTCCCCAAAAAGAACACCATCAGTGGACTGAATGACTACCGACCAGTGGCACTCACTCCCATCATTATGAAGTGTTTTGAAAAACTGGTTCGGGCTCACATCACCTCCTGTCTCCCACCTGGGTTTGACCCTCATCAGTTTGCCTACCGGGCCGGCAGGTCCACAGATGACGCCATCATAACAGCCCTTCATGCTGCTCTGTCCCATCTAGAGCAGCAGGGGAGCTATGCCAGGCTGCTCTTTGTGGATTTTAGCTCGGCTTTCAACACTATCCTCCCCAACAGACTGGTGACCAAGTTATTGGACCTGGGGCTGTCACACTCCATCTGTCGGTGGATACTGGACTTTCTGACAGGCCGCTCCCAGAGGGTAAGAGCTGGCTCCCACCTGTCCTCAGTCATAAACACCAGCACAGGCTCCCCCCAAGGTTGTGTGCTAAGCCCACTCCTGTACACCCTATACACTTACGACTGCACCCCCTCTCACTCCAGCAATAGTATCATCAAGTTTGCTGATGACACCACCATCGTAGGTCTCATCTCCAAGGGAGACGAAACTGCATACAGGGAAGAGGTGCAGCGTCTATCGGTCTGGTGTAAGGAGAACAACCTGTTTCTAAACATCTCAAAAACAAAGGAGTTGATAGTGGACTACAGGAGGACAAAGGCTAACATTCAACCGCTGGTCATCGATGGGGCCTGTGTGGAGAGGGTCTCTGATTTCCGCTTCCTGGGCGTGCATCTGAGGGACGACCTTACTTGGAACACCAACACCACTGCCACCATCAAGAAGGCACAACAGAGACTGTACTTCCTTAGGGTCTTACGGGCTAACCATCTACCCCAAAGTCTACTGGTGGCCTTCTACCGGAGCTCCATAGAGAGCATCCTAACATACTGTTTATGTGTGTGGTATTCCAGCTGCACAGCAGCGGACAGAAGAGCTCTTCAGAGAGTGGTCAGCACAGCTCAGAAGATCACCAGCTGTCCATCACCAGCTTAAGAGGAGTTGTTCTCCTGTCGCTGTCTAAAGAAAGCCAAGCAAATCATCAGAGACCCCTACCATACTGGACATAAACTGTTTGAGCTGCTGCCATCAGGCAGGCGTTACAGGGCTCTGGGTACAAAAACAAACAGGCTAAAAGACAGTTTTTATCCAAAAGCAATCTACACACTAAATTTTGCACAGCTGACTTTTTAAAATCTTAATTATTTTTATACAGTATATATATAGGTTCTTTGTTGATTTTTAAGCACCGTGAGCATCTGCACTTTACCAATTTCGTTGTACCTGTACAATGACAATAAAGTTTCATTCATTCATTTTCAAAACATTCAATATGTTAATAAGGTAGAGCATTGTGTACAGACAACATATCAGTTGTTAAAGCCAAGCAGAATTATTTTTTTGGGGTAATAATGTGATCATTTAAAATTTCGCCCTCGCAACAAATTACAAAAAAGTTGGGACAGGGCCAGTAAAATGCTTTTTATGTTGGATAAGACTAAACACAACACAAGGGAGGAGACTTAACATCTAAATACTTTGACTGATGGCATGATTTTATTTTAAAAAAATAGATATTTTGATGTGCGAGACATGATTTCAGCAGCTCAACTGATAGGTGTGTTCTTCGAGTTGTTTACCTTCTTGTTATGCTTAGTATGTGGTATATCCTGACTGCAAGAAAACAATTTTGTCACCTGTTTACTCTTATGATGGAACCACACTGTTGGAACATAGTAGAGATTGAAATTTGCCATCATTATGGGGCAATAGCTAAAGGCTGTGCTCCAAAATATAATGCCTTGGTAGCTATGTATGCTGTTTAAAGTCTGAATATATAATTCCGCCCTCATTTTAATGCTCTACATGAGTAAGAAGACCATAACCAAGGCATCTATGCACCCCTTTACCATCATATATGCTGTCTTTCAGACTGACCACTAAATCAAGCTGAAGTATTCATTTTCTTCATAACCTGGAGGGTGCATGACTCCATGATTTTAAAAAAGAATGAAATATTTTCCATTCTGTAATCAGAGGACAGTTTCATGTGTCTCCTAGGTCCATCTAGAATGAGCTTTGCCACTTGCAACACTGTTTAATGTCTGCATCATGTGCCTTAATCAAGTGTTTATGGTCATTTTTTCAACAGCTATCATTGTTGGAGTGTCATAGTTTGTTTATTGCTGATGGGTATGTCATGATCTCATAACTCGTGCAATGATTTCACAGAACTCTACATTACAGAAATAAGCCTTATATGCCTGCAATTTTGATAATTGAGTCTTTCTGTGTAATAGATCAGTAATTAGTCCCTCAAAATCTTCGCTACTGAGTGCCACAGCCTCTCTGTGATGGTATTTTATTTGTGCATTCATGTTGGCAGTCAATATAGTTCCTTTCAAAATATTCCTCCTTGTATTTTTTTTAGAATTATCCAACTATTACAACATTTTTTGGTCCTGTCCCAACTTTTTTGAGATTTGTTGCATGGGTCAAATTTTAAATGACCACATATTTCCCTCAAAACAATGCTTTTGCCTCATTTTAACTGTTCCTATGTTGACCTTGTGCCATTGTGCATCTTATGAATGGATTGAATGTTTTGAAAATGCCAGCATTTTTATTTTATTCACAAAATACAAAGTGAACCAACTTTTTTGGAATCCGCTTGTATATACCGTCTACCAGGCGACAATACCTCACTGACGGTGTCAAACAGTAAATTGGCCACACCCCTTCTCTACTGATAATGCTCATACACCGAAGTTTACTAGCTCTTAGTTTCGTTTTCAGTATTAGAAGAACCTGCGATATTTAGATTGGTTACCAAGGGATGGAAATATTAATAAGTTGTAGAGGTGCTCCGATTGCTCGGCAGCCGATCATGATCGGCCGATAATGGCTAAAAATAGCCTGATCGGTGATCGGAAAAACATGCCGATCAAAAAACCGATCCAGAGACATTAAATTCCTCACGCAACCATTTTGCCTTTACACCTGGCGCTGCCTGCATGTAGCCTAGGTGCTGGCTCTGCACAGCTGCTGCACCAAAATAAGGCATCTTTACTTGTCTTTAACTTTTTGGAATTCCCTCCTTCATTTTCACCATTTATAATCATATCTGCATCAACAATGATCTGATTTTCCGATCCATGCGCCGTTTACATGACGCTTGTAATTTGCGAATGACGTGTCAGTCTCGCCATGTTCGCTATTTTGAGTTACAGCTTGTCAGCACGCAACAACTAAACGTTTCCAAAACAATCATCAACGGTATTGTTTTTGAAGTTGTAGCCTAATGGACAGCCAGGTCATTAGTTTGTAGTCGCTGCAACACCAAACAGCAACGGAGGGAGAGTGGACGGTGAAACTCAATGAGTCTGTGCAGGGAATTCTACATTCTATGACAGTGTTACAGAGAAAGAGCTTTCCTCGCAGACACGCTGTGTTGTGCGTGTTGCCTGTTCTTTCAAGTGAAGTTTTTTTTTCTTGTTTTGTGTATGTAGAATCTCAAGTGTTTCAGTCACAATGTAATTTGCGATAGACTACTTCTCGCCCGTTAGCCATTTTACGTTATAACCTGTGTAGTTGCCTCGGTCAGCACGCGACAAGTTCACGTTGTCCGCACAAGCATGCAACGTTATTGTTTTCAAAGTTGTAATTGACAGTCAGTCGATTAGTTTGATAGTCGCTGAAACGCCAAACGGCGACAGGTGAGTGAGAGGGAGATAGCAGAACGGTCGCGGAGCACTGCCAGGGTTGCCAGATGTGACCGATCATTTCCAGCCCAAAAATGCTCAAAAAACGCCCGGAGGCACTAAATCCCACCGAATTTCAAACAACTTGTATTGATACTACAGGAAAACCTTGCCAATGCCTGTTCTTGACCGGTTCTACCCACAGACAGCCATCCTAAGCACCCAATTGGGCGGGAAACAGCCCAATCTGGCAACACTGAGCACTGCAGCTGTGGACAGTGAGTGACAGAGAGGGGAGGGGCCCTCCTCACGAGGCTGCTCATTTAGGGTTTTTTCTCGTATGCAGAAGACGAGAGACTGAGATCCAGGTGTCTGAGCTTCAATTCAATCTTAAATAGTTAAGTAATTATATGCAATAACTTATAAATTGATGTAATGTTTCAGTTTCAATTCAATCTTAAATAGTTTAGTAATTATATGCAATAACTTGTAAATTGATTAATACTGTAGACTTACTTGTAGGCTATATTACCAACACTAGTCTGAAAGAGCTGAAAGATGATAATAATAATAATAATAATAATAATAATAATAATAATAGCATAATAATAGGCCTATATTGTGAAAGCGACATGTGCAAATTAAGATTGATTGGTTTATGGGCAGAAATATTCAATAAGGATAATTAATAGGCTATTAAAAAAATAGGAAATAATTTCTGTGATCGGCAATGATCGGTGATCGGCAGATAAAGATTTTTGGTGATCGGGCCAAAAAATGGTGATCGGAGCACCTCTAATAAGTTGTGATTTATTTTCCGATTTCCACATGACTGTTACAGTCTGCCAGTCCAGATTTACTTGTTCTGTGGTTATTGACTTGGGTTACGAACAGACTCCACCAAGTGGTAAGGAAGTGAACTGCAGCTAAGCAGGAATACACACCACAGAAGGCTGGTTTTGTTGTGATGGCATTGATTTGTTAGAACTATTGGTATATCTCCTTATAGTCGAAATAATGTTATTATCATACATATATTTATATGTGGCACATTTAGGATGTAGCCTATGTAATGTCTGAAGAAATGGAACAAAATAATTACCACACAAGATACTGATGTGAGCAGTGCTGGGTGTGTAAACTGTGGATTAAAGTGTAGCCTAATTGCAAAAAAAAAAGAAAAAGAAAAAGCTGTGACAGCGTTTTAAGGTAGGCCTACACCGTTTGGTTATTAATTTTGTTGACTTATGGTTGTGCTTTGAAGCCTACTCTTCTAAAAATCCCCACACTCAAAACTTTGTGCCTGTGCTGCTCATCCTGTCTTCCTTATACGTGTGACGTTGTTTTGAGGTGTTGTGTTTTTGAAATGTGTGTAACCGCCGAGATATGATGCCCCTGTTGTGCCGAAAAGCGAGTCCCTGCCAGAACACGAGTGCCCTCATTGAAACCAATTGAAACCAATGACCAATTTTTCTGATATTTTTTTACCCATTTTTGCAGACAAATTCGACACAATTTAAGATGAAAAGCCTAGATAAAGCATCTACATTCCTTCTGGAAGTATTACAAAGAGCTGGTTACAATTTCAGTATTATTTCCATAAAAGAATCGAAGAATTGTCATAACAAATGTTACGGTTTCATTCAAATAGCTCATATTAAGTGGAGGACGAGTAATGTTTCATAAGCAGATTTTTAGTTCATAAATTATGTAAATATTAGTATAATTTTCTCTCAAAAATGTCATTGGTTTCAATGAGGGCACTCGTGTTCTGGCAGGGACTCGCTTTTCGGCACGACACCCCCATTCTATCATATTGCATAGCTGATATGGCTAACGAGGCTAACGTGATATTATCAAACTTTCTCAAAACGCATCCTTTTGCCTTGATTTTGCTCTCTAGAGTGACTATATTTCATCCCAAACATGCAAAAATGAGGCAAACCTGTTCCAACTCCGGATAAATCCTTTAACTCAATGGAGGGACAGAGTTCAAGAACTGTACCATATGGAACATGTTACTGCAGTTTTACAACTCAAATTAGAATCATTTATCAATAACTGGACACGTACTGTATTGCATCTTCACTTAATATAACTATCCCTCTCTCTATTCTCTCCTTTCTTTCTCATTCTCTCTCTCTACTTCTATCTTTCTTTCTTTCTTTGATGTGGCTGTGTTTATGTATCCCCTGTTGAAATACGGAGACTGAGATAGAGGAATAACAACACATCAATCCAATGAATACAAAGGACGTTATTTAAAGTTTGAAGTATGCTAACCCAAGGACATGTATGTATACTTAAGCTGTGGACTACTTATTTGTACCTGCTAAAATTGGAATATGTATTATATCTGATAACTATTTGGTTTATTTGTTAAATAAGAATGGATATGTATTGATGCTCTGTAAGACTATGGAAAAATAAAAAGAAGTAAAAAAAAAAAACTGTTGAACATTGTGTGTATGTGCGTATGCGTGCGTCGTGTGTGAATGAGTGTGTGTGATGCTTTTATGGGAGGGTCGAATTATCAGCAGACTTGAACCTGGGGCTGGGGGGGGGGGACCTGTACACCTTATTTGAACACTAGTGTGCAATTGCTTGCTGCGGGTTGGATAGGCCTACCTGAAGTTTACTAATGCAATGATTTTGCCATGCCTTTGCTTTGCTGTGGATTAGGCTAGTTATCTGAATGACCAGTTTTGCTGTAACGTTTTGCTGTGACCATAAGGGTTTATTGTTTGCTGTGCTGCACTCTTGTGGGAGGCTTCTGTCTCAGTCGCAGTACTTCGAGTTGCGCTGACCTGTTCTGACCAATGCCAGTTTTATTTATGTGTTAATAATAATTGATGAAATAAAGCTGTATTTTGATTCCATAACTGAAATGACTGTTGAGTTCTGATTCCTCTGGATAACCACTCGTGCGATCCGTCCTTAAAACAATAGGCCTACTCATTACAGTATGAAGCGCATGCATGCACAATTTCAGTCAATTTTTAAAAATAATTGTTGAGTTCGGCCCACAACCTCGTTCCAGATTTTGATATTGGCCCTCAGTCAATTTGAGTTTGACACCCCTGGTGTAGTGTGTGTGTGGCTCACTTTACTTCCAATTATATTGTCTCTGGATCAAATCTGCCTTGAAGCATTTCAGTTCTTACTTTACCTGCAAGTGGTTAATCAGGAAACACTCGAGGTGCAAGTCTTATGTTGGTCAAAGTGAGAGGCACCCAGCTGCAGACGTATAGAGCTTGAAAGTCCCGCCCATTAGTTCCGCATTTCACGGGACCTAAGCTGACCATCTAACAACATGATAGCGTGTAAATATCTTCCGATCACAGTCATTATATGCGCTGGGCTCCAAATATGCTGTTTAAGAGGCTAGATAAAGATTATTCATGCAGAAGCATCAATGTTTTGTTCCGAGGCCGTTTGCATGAAAAATGTGAAGAAACACAGCTTTCTAAAAAGTTTGGAGGTTCGTACGAAAAATTAAACAAAAATATTAGAAACAGCATATGTGGAGCTCGTGGCACAACTCGAAGGGGATCGAAATATCATTTTAATACCGCCATTGGATTACATGCTACGATTTTCGGCTAAAAGCGCCATTGAGGTCCCATGAAATCGGGGGAAGTGACCTCACTTTCAAGCTCTATGGGGGTAGCTCCACAGGAAGTGGAGCAGGGAGCAACGAATATCCGGTGGCTCCAAGTGAACTGTTTTCTGTCTTTTTTAATGGGTGCTACTATTCAATAAATAAAATTAAATCTGCAAAATAGGTTTCAGTTGATGTGTTTAGACACGAGGAGCACCTTAGATCTACACAGCGCAGGAAGAACGAACTGTGTTAAGCCCGTGAACGAGACCAGCCTGGGCGCATAGCAACAGTCTCCACGACCACGAATAAACAATTTAACGTGGCAGAGACGAAGGCATACTTTTTTGTTAAAAGCAGCTTGCAATTGAGCTTTTTTGAATGTGTGCTGCTGTTAAATAAATAATATTGTTAGGCAAAATGAGTTAAGCTGATATGTTTGGACAAGAGAAGCACACAGGCAAAGTAATGATGCCCCCCTCCTCTCGTTCACTGAACTAGTCCGCTCGACATTCACCCCTTGCTCTCTTGCATTGTGATGTGACGTAATGAGAATGAACGACTGAACCAGAGACGTTCTCAATGCATGGAACAGAGAATCTTTGACTGAACGAACTGTGAACGAACTCATAGGCGTGCACAGATAGACACGAGGTGTTGCTTGGGCAGTACCAAGTTGCCTTTAACGGACAAAAGTGCCCTTTTGAAAGTTCGTTTTTTATTTTTATTTTTTATTATTTTATTCCTTAAATGTAGGGTTAACGCTGTAGTCGATGTTCCCATCATCATTTAGCCTGGACATGACTGTCAATTCAAATCGCGTGATAATAATGCCTCATGCCCAGTGACGGACTGGGATAGAGAAACGGCCCTGGCATTTTGACCCACAACGCGGCCCCGCGGCCCCAAGACCCCCCAGTAGCGCACCGTGTTTTCAGTGACAACAACCTTGAATTTATGGGACACTTCTTGTCCGCCACACACCGCAATGCTCACAGGAAGTTTATCGTCAGTCACTAGGGAAACGGAGGACTGAACTGATTAACCGCGTAGTGACCACCAAACACCTCCACAAGTCAAGTCAAATGTGCTATCAATTTCCATTGCCGCTCCCCCTTCTTTCGTTTAATTCCTCCTCTTCCTGGGCCTTCATTAATTTTTCTTAATAGCTATAATTGTCCATTCGCGTCGCGACATCTACCGTCAGTTTTTCTCTACAACAAGCTTCAGAATGTTGATGAATCTTTAGGCCTACGTTCTTTTTCTTATGGCGGGAACCGAACGTAAATAAATTTAAAAAAAATCCCACAAAGCAATGCTTTACTACAGTTGTCTCAAACAAAAGCAAAATATAAATAGGTAGGCTATAGTTTTTTTGTATTATTTTGAACACTTTTACATCATTGGAATATATATTCAGGAAAAATACAACATGAAACATAATGAGACCCACCCATCAATATGCCACCGTCCGTGTGTAATGTATGGCAGTGTCAGTGGTATAAATAGCGAAACGATGTTTATTGAACGCTGTCTGAATAGAACTTTGAACGCAGGCAGCGTGATATTTGCTTCATAGATCTCAGACGTATGATTATGGGGCCGCAACGAGCATTGGAAGGGCCGCGAAGGTTATCTAAAAGGCCGCGGCCCTTCTGGCATGTGCCCAAATGCCAGACTGTCCAGTCCGTCCCTGCTCACGCCCCCTCCAACGGCACACATCCCTCCATTTGTCAACGTGAGCGCGCTTGACAGATTCGGAAGCGCGTTGCGCAGGCAGCAGTGTGGCGGGCAGCCCCCACCCATTCTCCCCTCCAGCCAGGTAACAGTCAATAGCCTATTTAAGATGTTGAAAGTTGCTTGTGAGTGACTTTGGAAGTGATCTAAATAGAGCCTTGACTTTTATAATGAGACTTTGCTAATTGTGCATTTATCAAATCTACCGCAGAAGAGGTAGCCCAAGTTATGTCAACAATTAACACAGTGTAACATGATTGTATTAGCCTATAATGAATCCAGAAGTTGCTCAAACAGTTTCAGGTCTAACGATGAACCTGTTCTGTAGAATGTTTGGGAAACAGCGAGAGGATTCATGTAGGTATGTTTGGGAAAACGTCGGCCTCCTGATGAAATATGCAACGCGCCAAATCACATTTGTAACAGACGGCGGCATGGAACAGAACAGCGGTCATGGCCAGGGAGGAAAAAAAACTTTGTGGGTGAATTCCAGCAAATCTGCCACTTATAGCCTTCTGCACAGCAATAATAACAGGGTGCACAGTAATGTCTTATGCGGCGGCAAACAGGATTGTGTTTAATTACACCTCCAGAAAAGTGCTATTAGGCTACTTACACGGATACAATCTCCGACCCAAAGAAGCAGTTTTCACTCACAATAGGCTACCAGTGTAATACGATTTGATAATGTCTTGCAATGATAGTTGGGCTTTAATAGTGGTCTTAACAGTTTGAAAACACACATGAAGTAATTAAAATCGGTACTAATTGGAGGGAAAATGACCGGAGATGCAGAGTTTTCCAAGTAAGGAATCTGAATGAATCGCTTCCTGATGACTGCAAGGCTATGTTCAACTGCTGCGCTGGGAGACGCACAGTTAAAGTTTTTAGTCCATGCGGTAAAATATGCTCTCGGCATAGTAATCTAATTATTTTAACTTTCCTACATAATTCATAATTTTAAACATTTTTAAATAGGCCTATTTGGTTTAGCGTACTGTGGAATGTTCATTAAAATGTGAATTAAATAAAAATAATTATAACCGAAGCGTGACAGCCGCCAGTTCCACATGCCCCCCACCAACACCCCAGGACCTGCCCCCCAAAATGTCTGTGCACGCCACTGAACGAACTGGTGGGAAAGAATCGCCATGCCCTTCACTAGCTGACAAACTAAAGTCAGGGGGTGTTCACTCACGGAACTAGCTACTAGCCACAACTGGCTAACCCTAACCACGGGCCAGTGCAAAATGAATGGGTGTCAATGGAGTTTTCTACCATTATAATTTTTTTTTGATTTTTTTAATAATTTTTTGTCCTGAAATATTCATATTAAGTTCGAAGCTAGAAATAATAAGACCCCATTTGAGTAGCGTTTCGATTATTTTGCGCCACTAGATTATTATATACTGGGTCACAAAGCTCAATTTTTATGGGGCCAAACCAAGGAGGTCTACATTACTTACTGTATCATTGGGCCAAACCCATAAACATTAGCACGATGCTAGCGAGTACAGGTTGAAATCTTCTAACCTGCTGTAAAACTACACACCAGAACGATTTGTCAATACAGCCTATTGTTAAACAACAGTCATAGTGCTTACCAGGAATGTTTTGTTGATAATATTTGTGACTGGAAATCGCAGTAGCAATGTATTTAGCATATGGGTTCCCCTTTCCATTCCATACATTTTCCCACATGAAGGACTGAACTACGCTCGCCAACTAGTAGTTACTGCAGTAGGCTATGCATGCAAAGCTAACTGGCTACAATGGGAACCAATGAGACTGAACCTTCTGCCTGTTAGAGATTCTCTGCTAAAGTGCATTACCGCAACGAATAAGTTCCACCGGATATTCGTTGCTCCCTGCTCCACTTCCTGTGGAGCTACCCCCATATAGCTCCGTGAACCTAGCGAAATTAGCGAGTCTCCCAGCGAAAATAGAACGTTCGCTCAGGCGGAAACGGACCGCAAATTAAGTCAAAATAAAACCAACTTCAACTCTGCTCTTAAACTCTATAAAAACGCAATGAAAACGAAAAACTGACGGCATGCATGTCGAAGTAGAAACACAACTTTCATATGAGGTCATGTTTTAAGACGTGGAATGTTTAAATAGATGACAGTTATGAATGAGAAATGGACAGGTGCAACGTCAGTCTCGAGACTCATCTGCCGTCCGTCTCAACTCCAGTGAGGGAAAACACCATCACTACCGTCTCTTTTTCTTACGTGGTAAGAAAGTAAACGGGCGATGTTGTAATATAAAAATACAATATCAGCCGCGAATATTTCAGTAACTTTATGTAGGCCTACGAAAAGCATCATAATCTCACTTATTTTAGGTCTAGGGAAATTTAGAAGGAGATAGGCTAGATCAGTGGTTCCCAACCTTTTTCTTAAGGGACCCATGTTTTTACTATTGTAATCTTTGGTGACCCAACCACGCGAGATGCGTGTCACAAGATGCCCTCTGTTTCCTGCGAAAACTCATTTTAGTTATTTTATTCCTCAATTCGTCTTTGGTCAAATATAGAATAAATGTTTAATGTAGCACTTACAATTTGTTGCTTCTATGCATTTATTAGTTAAATGCTTTGTCTTTTATTCAACATGGGCTATATAGGCTATATTTAAAATGAAACCCCTTAAAATCAAGAGGGCTCCGCGACCCCCTGTGGATCTTTGGCGACCCATAAGGTGGGTCCCGACCCATAGGTTGGGAACCACTGGGCTAGATGATAGGCCTTCCATTTGTTCTGCTGGCCTGAATACTGCCCTAATTAATTTGGCCTCGTACTTTTTTATATAGAGTGAACAAGACTCAACAAAGAGTGAAAACTTAGTTTACATTTTACACATACATACACACACAAAGCAAAATATTTCAAAAGAGTTAAGGCCCCCACAATAGACATTTATTTTTATTTTTATTATTACTGAATGTAATGTGAGAGTTAAAACAATAGCCAGCAGGATATATACATCTGTTTTTGCATTAATGTCGCAGTTAGCCCACTTGGACTAGGGCCTATGTAAATGAGGAATGGTAGGCATGGTGCATGATCCACAGAAAAAACCATAGCCTAATTTGAAACTTTATAGTGTGAGGATTAACATGATGCTTTAATGAATATACATAAATATTTTTTTTAGCTAATGCCAGGCCTTTTTTTTTATCACACATGCTCTCGTTTTCTGTTTATGACCAATGGCCTGGCGCAGATTGGGCCTCCATCATCTCAAAGGCGAAAGATGGTGTTTATATTATATACAAATTGAAAGTTCATGGTGTGAGGATTAAATGCTGGAGTGGACGTCTTGACAGGGAAAGCTGTTGCTGCTGTTGTTCCAGCTGTTCAACACCACAGAAGGACACACAGAAAGAGGTCATTATAGGTGACTAGACTGCTTTAAAGCAGGGTGTACTCAAATGGACTGAGGATGGACTGAGGGCCAAAATGGAAATCTGGAGCAAAGCCATGGGCCAAACTCAATATTTATTCAAAAAACGGGCTGAAATTGTGCTTGCATGTGTAACGAAGGTCAACTAGCAAAGTGTGGCGTGGAACGTCAGTAAGTTTACTTCCCCCCAGAAGCCTCAATAGTGTGCGTTGGGCTATCAGACTGGCCCTTTAGCTCAGCACGCTCTTACTGTGACTCCCATTGCCCAACCAATGTAGATGACGAGGTGGCAGGTTCGCGTCCCAGAAGGGGATGAACCGTGTGGGGACACCTCGGTCACAGTGGTGCTGTGACCCGGATGGGAATGAGGTTTAGGAGAGGAGAGTGTAACGGAGGCCAACTAGCAAAGTGTGGCGTGGAACGTTCGTAAACCTCCCGAAGACTCAATACAGTGCGGTAGCGTTGTGCTATCAGACCGGCCCTTTAGCTCAGGAGTCTCGTAGTGTGCCTCCCATTGGCGAACCCGATGCCTTGACAAGGTGGCAGGTTCGTGGCCCCAAGGGGGACGAACTGTGCGGGAACACTTCGGTCACACTGGGCCCACTCATACCCCTGTGAGTGAGACACCAAATTATATTTTTAAGTCTTGAAATGTTATACATCAATGGTGTATGTGGACCAACTGAAATAAAATGTAGAAATGATCTTGCGGGCCTGAATAAAATGGCTCCGCGAGCCAGATTTGGTCCCCCGTGCCTGAGTTTGACATAAAACAACCCCCCACGCCTGCGCACTTATCGGCACGGTTCTCCTCTGTGGAAGCTGCTGTTCCCCCAACTCCACCTACATCTCATCAATGCTTAAAAATCAAGAATGCGAATGGCCCAGTTAGCACAGATTGTGCCCCCTTCAGCCCAAAGGCGAAAGATGGTGTGTGCATTAGTATCACATTCTCTGCTTTTGAGTATGACGAATGGCCCGGTTAGCACAGATTGGACTCCCATCACCACAGAGGCGAAAGATGGTGCCTACATCATATATCATTTTAAAGCTTATATAGTGAGGATTAAAATGCATGCTTTGATAAGGATGTACAAGAACTCATTTTCTTATTTTAGTTAATTAAACATGACATGTGCCTCAATTTTAAGTGTGTTGGGAATGGCCCGGTTAGCACATATCGGGCACCCATCACCCCAGAGGCGAATGATGTTGTGTAGATCATACATCATTTGAAAGCTTATGGTGTGAAGATTAAAATGCATGCTTTGATGAGGATGTACAAGAATACATTTTATTATTTTAACTATTTAAATATCACATGTGCTGTCATTTTAAGTGTATGCTGAATAACCTGGTTTGCACAGATCAGGCCTGCATCACCCTAAAGGCGAATGATGTTGTGTAAATCATATATCATTTTAAAGCTTATGGTGTGAAGAGTACAATGCATGCTTTGATAAGGATGTACAAGAAGCCATTTTCTTACGTTGGCTACTTAAACATCACACGTGCTGTCATTTTAAGCGCATGCCGAATAACCCGGTTTGCACAGATCAGGCCCCCATCACCCCAAAGGCGAAGAAAGTTGTCTAAATCATACATTATTTGAAAGCTTATGGTGTGAGGATTACAATGCATGCTTTGATAAGGATGTACAAGAAGTCATTTTCTTATTTTGACTATTTAAACATCACACATGCTCTCATTTGAAGCGTATGGGGAATGGGCCGGTTTGCACAAATCAGGCCTCCATCACCCCAAAGGCGAAGAAAGTTGTCTAAATCATACATCATTTGATAGCTTATGGTGTGAGGATTACAATGCATGCTTTGATAAGGATGTACAAGAAATCATTTTCTTATTTTGACTATTTAAAATTCACACGTGCTGTCATTTTAAGTGTTTACCGAATAACCCGGTTTCCAGAGATCCGGCCCCCATCACCCCAAAGGCGAATGATGTTGTGTAAATCATACATCATTTGAAAGCTTATGGTGTGAGGATTACAATGCATGCTTTGATAAGGATGTACAAGAGCTCATTTTCTTATTTTGACTATTTAAACATCACACGTGCTGTCATTTTAAGCGTATGCCGAATAACCCAGTTTGCACAGATCAGGCCCCCATGACCCCAAAGGCGAAGAAAGTTGTCTAAATCATACATTATTTGAAAGCTTATGGTGTGAGGAGTACAATGCATGCTTTGGTTAGGATGTACAAGAAGTAATTTCCTTAATTTGACTATTTAAACATCACACGTGCTGTCATTTTAAGCGTATGCCGAATAACCCAGTTTGCACAGATCAGGCCCCCATGACCCCAAAGGCGAAGAAAGTTGTCTAAATCATACATTATTTGAAAGCTTATGGTGTGGGGAGTACAATACATGCTTTGATTAGGATGTACAAGAAGTAATTTCCTTAATTTGACTATTTAAACATCACTCGTGCTGTCATTTTAAGCGTATGGGGAATGGGCCGGTTTGCACAGATCAGGCCCCCATGACCCCAAAGGCGAAGAAAGTTGTCTAAATCATACATTATTTGAAAGCTTATGGTGTGAGGAGTACAATGCATGCTTTGGTTAGGATGTACAAGAAGTAATTTCCTTAATTTGACTATTTAAACATCACACGTGCTGTCATTTTAAGCGTATGCCGAATAACCCAGTTTGCACAGATCAGGCCCCCATGACCCCAAAGGCGAAGAAAGTTGTCTAAATCATACATTATTTGAAAGCTTATGGTGTGAGGAGTACAATGCATGCTTTGGTTAGGATGTACAAGAAGTAATTTCCTTAATTTGACTATTTAAACATCACACATGCTCTCATTTGAAGCGTATGGGGAATGGGCCGGTTTGCACAAATCAGGCCTCCATCACCCCAAAGGCGAAGAAAGTTGTCTAAATCATACATCATTTGAAAGCTTATGGTGTGAGGATTACAATGCATGCTTTGATAAGGATGTACAAGAGCTAATTTTCTTATTTTGACTATTTAAACATCAGACGTGCTGTCATTTTAAGTGTTTACCGAATAACCCGGTTTGCACAGATCCGGCCCCCATCACCCCAAAGGCGAATGATGTTGTGTAAATCATACATCATTTGAAAGCTTATGGTGTGAGGATTACAATGCATGCTTTGATAAGGATGTACAAGAGCTCATTTTCTTATTTTGACTATTTAAACATCACACGTGCTGTCATTTTAAGCGTATGGGGAATGGGCCGGTTTGCACAGATCAGGCCCCGATGACCCCAAAGGCGAAGAAAGTTGTCTAAATCATACATTATTTGAAAGCTTATGGTGTGAGGAGTACAATGCATGCTTTGGTTAGGATGTACAAGAGCTAATTTTCTTATTTTGACTATTTAAACATCACACGTGCTGTCATTTTAAGCGTATGCCGAATAACCCGGTTTGCACAGATCAGGCCCCCATGACCCCAAAGGCGAAGAAAGTTGTCTAAATCATACATTATTTGAAAGCTTATGGTGTGAGGAGTACAATGCATGCTTTGGTTAGGATGTACAAGAGCTAATTTTCTTATTTTGACTATTTAAACATCACACGTGCTGTCATTTTAAGCGTATGCCGAATAACCCAGTTTGCACAGATCAGGCCCCCATGACCCCAAAGGCGAAGAAAGTTGTCTAAATCATACATTATTTGAAAGCTTATGGTGTGGGGAGTACAATACATGCTTTGATTAGGATGTACAAGAAGTAATTTCCTTAATTTGACTATTTAAACATCACTCGTGCTGTCATTTTAAGCGTATGGGGAATGGGCCGGTTTGCACAGATCAGGCCCCCATGACCCCAAAGGCGAAGAAAGTTGTCTAAATCATACATTATTTGAAAGCTGATGGTGTGAGGAGTACAATGCATGCTTTGGTTAGGATGTACAAGAAGTAATTTCCTTAATTTGACTATTTAAACATCACACGTGCTGTCATTTTAAGCGTATGCCGAATAACCCAGTTTGCACAGATCAGGCCCCCATGACCCCAAAGGCGAAGAAAGTTGTCTAAATCATACATTATTTGAAAGCTTATGGTGTGAGGAGTACAATGCATGCTTTGGTTAGGATGTACAAGAAGTAATTTCCTTAATTTGACTATTTAAACATCACACGTGCTGTCATTTTAAGCGTATGCCGAATAACCCAGTTTGCACAGATCAGGCCCCCATGACCCCAAAGGCGAAGAAAGTTGTCTAAATCATACATTATTTGAAAGCTTATGGTGTGGGGAGTACAATACATGCTTTGATTAGGATGTACAAGAAGTAATTTCCTTAATTTGACTATTTAAACATCACTCGTGCTGTCATTTTAAGCGTATGGGGAATGGGCCGGTTTGCACAGATCAGGCCCCCATGACCCCAAAGGCGAAGAAAGTTGTCTAAATCATACATTATTTGAAAGCTTATGGTGTGAGGAGTACAATGCATGCTTTGGTTAGGATGTACAAGAAGTAATTTCCTTAATTTGACTATTTAAACATCACACGTGCTGTCATTTTAAGCGTATGCCGAATAACCCAGTTTGCACAGATCAGGCCCCCATGACCCCAAAGGCGAAGAAAGTTGTCTAAATCATACATTATTTGAAAGCTTATGGTGTGAGGAGTACAATGCATGCTTTGGTTAGGATGTACAAGAAGTAATTTCCTTAATTTGACTATTTAAACATCACACCTGCTCTCATTTGAAGCGTATGGGGAATGGGCCGGTTTGCACAAATCAGGCCTCCATCACCCCAAAGGCGAAGAAAGTTGTCTAAATCATACATCATTTGATAGCTTATGGTGTGAGGATTACAATGCATGCTTTGATAAGGATGTACAAGAAATCATTTTCTTATTTTGACTATTTAAAATTCACACGTGCTGTCATTTTAAGTGTTTACCGAATAACCCGGTTTCCAGAGATCCGGCCCCCATCACCCCAAAGGCGAATGATGTTGTCTAAATCATACATCATTTGAAAGCTTATGGTGTGAGGATTACAATGCATGCTTTGATAAGGATGTACAAGAGCTCATTTTCTTATTTTGACTATTTAAACATCACACGTGCTGTCATTTTAAGCGTATGCCGAATAACCCGGTTTGCACAGATCAGGCCCCCATCACCCCAAAGGCGAAGAAAGTTGTCTAAATCATACATTATTTGAAAGCTTATGGTGTAAGGATTACAATGCATGCTTTGATAAGGATGTACAAGAGCTAATTTTCTTATTTTGACTATTTAAACATCACACGTGCTGTCATTTTAAGCGTATGGGGAATGGGCCGGTTTGCACAGATCAGGCCCCCATGACCCCAAAGGCGAAGAAAGTTGTCTAAATCATACATTATTTGAAAGCTTATGGTGTGAGCAGTACAATGCATGCTTTGGTTAGGATGTACAAGAAGTAATTTCCTTAATTTGACTATTTAAACATCACACGTGCTGTCATTTTAAGCGTATGCCGAATAACCCAGTTTGCACAGATCAGGCCCCCATGACCCCAAAGGCGAAGAAAGTTGTCTAAATCATACATTATTTGAAAGCTTATGGTGTGGGGAGTACAATACATGCTTTGATTAGGATGTACAAGAAGTAATTTCCTTAATTTGACTATTTAAACATCACACGTGCTGTCATTTTAAGCGTATGCCGAATAACCCAGTTTGCACAGATCAGGCCCCCATGACCCCAAAGGCGAAGAAAGTTGTCTAAATCATACATTATTTGAAAGCTTATGGTGTGAGGAGTACAATGCATGCTTTGGTTAGGATGTACAAGAAGTAATTTCCTTAATTTGACTATTTAAACATCACACGTGCTGTCATTTTAAGCGTATGCCGAATAACCCAGTTTGCACAGATCAGGCCCCCATGACCCCAAAGGCGAAGAAAGTTGTCTAAATCATACATTATTTGAAAGCTTATGGTGTGAGGAGTACAATGCATGCTTTGGTTAGGATGTACAAGAAGTAATTTCCTTAATTTGACTATTTAAACATCACACGTGCTGTCATTTTAAGCGTATGCCGAATAACCCAGTTTGCACAGATCAGGCCCCCATGACCCCAAAGGCGAAGAAAGTTGTCTAAATCATACATTATTTGAAAGCTTATGGTGTGGGGAGTACAATACATGCTTTGATTAGGATGTACAAGAAGTAATTTCCTTAATTTGACTATTTAAACATCACTCGTGCTGTCATTTTAAGCGTATGGGGAATGGGCCGGTTTGCACAGATCAGGCCCCCATGACCCCAAAGGCGAAGAAAGTTGTCTAAATCATACATTATTTGAAAGCTTATGGTGTGAGGAGTACAATGCATGCTTTGGTTAGGATGTACAAGAAGTAATTTCCTTAATTTGACTATTTAAACATCACACGTGCTGTCATTTTAAGCGTATGCCGAATAACCCAGTTTGCACAGATCAGGCCCCCATGACCCCAAAGGCGAAGAAAGTTGTCTAAATCATACATTATTTGAAAGCTTATGGTGTGAGGAGTACAATGCATGCTTTGGTTAGGATGTACAAGAAGTAATTTCCTTAATTTGACTATTTAAACATCACACATGCTCTCATTTGAAGCGTATGGGGAATGGGCCGGTTTGCACAAATCAGGCCTCCATCACCCCAAAGGCGAAGAAAGTTGTCTAAATCATACATCATTTGATAGCTTATGGTGTGAGGATTACAATGCATGCTTTGATAAGGATGTACAAGAAATCATTTTCTTATTTTGACTATTTAAAATTCACACGTGCTGTCATTTTAAGTGTTTACCGAATAACCCGGTTTCCAGAGATCCGGCCCCCATCACCCCAAAGGCGAATGATGTTGTCTAAATCATACATCATTTGAAAACTTATGGTGTGAGGATTACAATGCATGCTTTGATAAGGATGTACAAGAGCTCATTTTCTTATTTTGACTATTTAAACATCACACGTGCTGTCATTTTAAGCGTATGCCGAATAACCCGGTTTGCACAGATCAGGCCCCCATCACCCCAAAGGCGAAGAAAGTTGTCTAAATCATACATTATTTGAAAGCTTATGGTGTAAGGATTACAATGCATGCTTTGATAAGGATGTACAAGAGCTAATTTTCTTATTTTGACTATTTAAACATCACACGTGCTGTCATTTTAAGTGTTTACCGAATAACCCGGTTTGCACAGATCCGGCCCCATCACCCCAAAGGCGAATGATGTTGTGTAAATCATACATCATTTGAAAGCTTATGGTGTGAGGATTACAATGCATGCTTTGATAAGGATGTACAAGAGCTCATTTTCTTATTTTGACTATTTAAACATCACACGTGCTGTCATTTTAAGCGTATGGGGAATGGGCCGGTTTGCACAGATCAGGCCCCGATGACCCCAAAGGCGAAGAAAGTTGTCTAAATCATACATTATTTGAAAGCTTATGGTGTGAGGAGTACAATGCATGCTTTGGTTAGGATGTACAAGAGCTAATTTTCTTATTTTGACTATTTAAACATCACACGTGCTGTCATTTTAAGCGTATGCCGAATAACCCGGTTTGCACAGATCAGGCCCCCATGACCCCAAAGGCGAAGAAAGTTGTCTAAATCATACATTATTTGAAAGCTTATGGTGTGAGGAGTACAATGCATGCTTTGGTTAGGATGTACAAGAGCTAATTTTCTTATTTTGACTATTTAAACATCACTCGTGCTCTCATTTTAAGCGTATGCCGAATAACCCGGTTTGCACAGATCAGGCCCCCATGACCCCAAAGGCGAAGAAAGTTGTCTAAATCATACATTATTTGAAAGCTTATGGTGTGAGGAGTACAATGCATGCTTTGGTTAGGATGTACAAGAGCTAATTTTCTTATTTTGACTATTTAAACATCACACATGCTGTCATTTTAAGCGTATGCCGAATAACCCGGTTTGCACAGATCAGGCCCCCATGACGCCAAAGGCGAAGAAAGTTGTCTAAATCATACATTATTTGAAAGCTTATGGTGTGAGGATTACAATGCATGCTTTGATTAGGATGTACAAGAGCTAATTTTGTTATTTTGACTATTTAAACATCACACGTGCTGTCATTTTAAGCGTATGGGGAATGGGCCGGTTTGCACAGATCAGGCCCCCATGACCCCAAAGGCGAAGAAAGTTGTCTAAATCATACATTATTTGAAAGCTTATGGTGTGAGCAGTACAATGCATGCTTTGGTTAGGATGTACAAGAAGTAATTTCCTTAATTTGACTATTTAAACATCACACGTGCTGTCATTTTAAGCGTATGCCGAATAACCCAGTTTGCACAGATCAGGCCCCCATGACCCCAAAGGCGAAGAAAGTTGTCTAAATCATACATCATTTGAAAGCTTATGGTGTGAGGAGTACAATGCATGCTTTGGTTAGGATGTACAAGAGCTAATTTTCTTATTTTGACTATTTAAACATCACACATGCTGTCATTTTAAGCGTATGCCGAATAACCCGGTTTGCACAGATCAGGCCCCCATGACCCCAAAGGCGAAGAAAGTTGTCTAAATCATACATTATTTGAAAGCTTATGGTGTGAGGAGTACAATGCATGCTTTGGTTAGGATGTACAAGAGCTAATTTTCTTATTTTGACTATTTAAACATCACACATGCTGTCATTTTAAGCGTATGCCGAATAACCCGGTTTGCACAGATCAGGCCCCCATGACCCCAAAGGCGAAGAAAGTTGTCTAAATCATACATTATTTGAAAGCTTATGGTGTGAGGAGTACAATGCATGCTTTGGTTAGGATGTACAAGAGCTAATTTTCTTATTTTGACTATTTAAACATCACACATGCTGTCATTTTAAGCGTATGCCGAATAACCCGGTTTGCACAGATCAGGCCCCCATGACCCCAAAGGCGAAGAAAGTTGTCTAAATCATACATTATTTGAAAGCTTATGGTGTGAGGAGTACAATGCATGCTTTGGTTAGGATGTACAAGAGCTAATTTTCTTATTTTGACTATTTAAACATCACACATGCTGTCATTTTAAGCGTATGCCGAATAACCCGGTTTGCACAGATCAGGCCCCCATGACCCCAAAGGCGAAGAAAGTTGTCTAAATCATACATTATTTGAAAGCTTATGGTGTGAGGAGTACAATGCATGCTTTGGTTAGGATGTACAAGAGCTAATTTTCTTATTTTGACTATTTAAACATCACACATGCTGTCATTTTAAGCGTATGCCGAATAACCCGGTTTGCACAGATCAGGCCCCCATGACCCCAAAGGCGAAGAAAGTTGTCTAAATCATACATTATTTGAAAGCTTATGGTGTGGGGAGTACTATACATGCTTTGATTAGGATGTACAAGAAGTAATTTCCTTAATTTGACTATTTAAACATCACTCGTGCTGTCATTTTAAGCGTATGGGGAATGGGCCGGTTTGCACAGATCAGGCCCCCATGACCCCAAAGGCGAAGAAAGCTGTCTAAATCATACATTATTTGAAAGCTTATGGTGTGAGGAGTACAATGCATGCTTTGGTTAGGATGTACAAGAGCTAATTTTCTTATTTTGACTATTTAAACATCACACGTGCTGTCATTTTAAGCGTATGCAGAATAACCCGGTTTGCACAGATCAGGCCCCCATGACCCCAAAGGCGAAGAAAGTTGTCTAAATCATACATTTTTTGAAAGCCTATGGTGTGGGGAGTACAATACATGCTTTGATTAGGATGAACAAGAAGTAATTTCCTTATTTTGACTATTTAAACATCACACATGCTCTCATTTTAAGCGTAAGGCGAAGGGCCTGCATAGTTTGTTTTCATCTAAACATGCTCACTTTTAAAGGTATGGACCAAGTCACATATAGGTACCTATGGTTTCTAAATCATAAATCAAAACCAGTGTTTTCACAATCAAAATGTATTCCATGCCTACATCATGACATAACATGTTACATGTTGTTATTATTGTCTATTAAGTCCTCAGTAAAGACTAAAGAAGGCACAGTTTTATAGGGTCTATATCTACAAGAAATTCAGCTTTGGTAATAGGCCTATGTATTAAATTCTGTAATTATTAAGGCTGTAATTAAAATATTCAATAAAGTATGCCTATGGTTGGGCCCTTTGTTAAAAAATAGCCCTAAATTATTGTGACTGTGCTGCCAAAAAGACACTTAGGGCTATTGGCATTATATTTAAGCTGTAGAAATGCATTTGACAGTCAGGCAAGTAGCATTCTGTTTTTACTTCGAAACTGCCGTGGTAAGCTTTATCGACTATGTTTCATATGGCTGGCACCCCAATAAAATGTAAGGTGAGACACACACATTTGGCATTATCGAGAGATATATGCTTAGTATGCAGAAGAGTTACGAGTTTGACGTTCAAATATATGTATTATGCATAAATATTACGAGTTTGACGTTCTGCACGCTGTCGTGATATTAATATTTATTAATGTTCGTAGAAACCGCTGTTGGTCTGCGTCCGTCTCGGTGCTTTTGTTTTGAAGAAAATGCTAACATTTAGCCGTTTTCGATAGCACCTTTCCATGTCCGGTTTGAACGTTCTAATTTCGCTAGGTTCACACTGCTACCCCCAGCTCATACGTCTGCAGCAGGGTGCTTGTGGCAAAGAGTGCATCTTAATATGGGACCTTGCCTCCTCCACTTGCCTCCTACACTCGCTTCTCGTCATGATGACATCACTGACAACAGCATTATATTTCAATATCTTGCAAAAGCTCAATTGTAGAGCCTTTTTCTCGTTTGCAATTGTTATGGTGAATGAAAAACAGTCCCTCAAAAGTTGTTGTGGCTAGGCTGACAGCTGGGAAACTTTATCGTTTTCTCCACAGAGGAGGGGCCAGGAGGCGGGGCGAGGAGACAAGCGCAAGTGGAGGAGGCAAGGTCACATATTAAGACGCACTCAAAGATCACAAGTGAGATCGAAACGATTGTGTAGAACTACAGTATGAGAGTTCCCAGGCTAGTGTTCCCCGGTCCTGTTCCCCTCTACCGGGGAACATAGAACCCTTTTTTCAAAAAAGGGTTCTATGTTCCCCACTGCTTCCAAATAGACTACTGCTGCATGGCAAAAGTGCAGGTTGTTGCACCTGCCACATGTTAGGTTTAGGGATAATTTTGGTCGGGGCACAAATTTACAACTCAGAAACATTGCATTTCTGACAGGTTAGGTTTAGGGGTGGTTTTGGGAAGGGCACAATTTGAAAACTTGGAAACATACATTGCGGGGAACATAGAACCCTTTTTCAAAGACAGGGGAACATAGGACCTGGGAAGGTAGGCTACGCCAAAGAGGTTGGATATATAATAAGACAAAACCAAAGTCAAAGCTTTTCTTTCCGGTAGGCCTAAGCGTTCTGATGCCATAGTGAAACACCGAGCGAAGTTAGAAAAAGAACCGCAAGGACTGACAACAGCAAGTTCCATCTCTCTCTCTCTCTCTCTCTCTCTCTCTCTCTCTCTCTCTCTCTCTCTCTCTCTCTCTCTCTCTCTCTCTCTCTCTCTCTCTCTCTCTCTCTCTCTCTCTCTCTCTCTCTCTCTCTCCACATGCGCTCTAGTTCCCAACCAGGGAATAAGTCAGTTTCGGTTTCTATTAGACCTATTGCTGACCTCTCAGCTGAGCTCAGGCCATTTACTTTGCAGAACATCTCTCTGGCGGTGTGGCGATGGATTCTGTCGTATCTTGTCTTGATATGGAAAGGGAGCGTCAGTTGTTTACACTGTTTCCAGAGCCAGTCAGATTAGGGGAGACCGGGTATGAAAGTAACAAAGGGATAGTTGTAACAGCCTCAATTCCAACGATCAGATATGAGTTATGTGACACCCTCAGTTCCCTCAGACTGTCATTGTGATCGTCAATGGAAGATTTCAAGCCACAGACATAATTTCTCTTGGAGCTACGGGGAAAAGTCAAGTTTTGAGGTATGAAAGTAACAATTTTTTTTTTTTTAATTTTTGGTCTGGTGCCTTTCCTGTTGTAGATAATGTTATATGTGTTATATCAAGTGAAACTACAGTTTCTCAAGTCATGAATGGTGTAACTGTCCCTTGCTATTGTTAGTACACCATGCTAAAACAGCTATCTAAACAATGAACGACTGTGCTGGGGTAGGTTGTAACAGGAGTGTCTGAAAATGTCACAACCATCCTTGGGCAGTAACATAAGATGTTTTTTGTGATTCAGTTCCCTCAGACTGTCATTGTGATCGTCCATGTAAGATTTCAAGCCACAGATATAATTTCTCTTGGAGCTATGGGGAAAAGTCCAGTTTTTGGGGTATGAAAGTAACAAAAAAAATGTATTCTTATTTTTTGACATTGAAAATTAATTTCTATAGGACTACATTAATGTGAGCAATTGTTCTGTTCTCATGATGTTTGTAAGGAGTAAATAAATTGCCATATCACATTGAGTCCCATTAATTTATAGGCTGTTACAACCTACCCCGATGGGTGTTACAACCTACCCCAATAGGTTTCTATGCTGTTACATCCTACCCCAGTAGTGCACACTTTGCATTTGACATGATTTCAGATGTTATGTCACGTAATAGAGGACATTTAAATAGTTGTCATTTGTAGTAGACATATGTGTGTGCTTTGCTAAAAGTTATAGAAGTGTAGCGTTTAAATAAATAGTTTTAGAGAGTAATTTAGAGTGCTCTCAAAACAATGTTACTTTCATACCCGGTCTCCCCTACACCTACTACTAAAAGCGACCAAAAGTAACTCGGAGTTTCTGAGTAGATTCGATAAAGCCGGGCAGTTCATCTTCGTCGTGTATTTGACTTCGGGGGCAGTAAGGGGCTCATACTTGAGCAAACCTCCTCAAAAGGACACAGACGACAAGGACGCATTTCTGTTTGACATAACCGCAACAAACGCAGTTAAAGTTAGTCAAAATCTCGACAATAAAGCGGTCACATTTGACGGCACCGCCGATCTTAAATTTGGCAAATCCTTCCGGCTTGCACGTTCAAACTTCTCCTGGACGATCTACTTCTCATCTGATGAGGTGTTTAAAACGGGCTGGTCAGAGGAGAGCTTTCCAATCAAACCTTCGGGGCGTCTCATTGACGTGGAACTGTTTCGCGTACAGAGTGAGTAAATTATACTGTGCTTTTGTGTTAAAGGGACACTGTGCAGGAAATGGTCAAAAAAGGTAGGGGAGACTGGGGTAAGATGAGCCACTTTGTACATTTTTCGTCACAGCTAAGCGATGAAGGCGTATTTGGTTAAAATGTTCACATCATACCAAATTTCAAAGTGTCCTGATACTATTAGAGCAAAAACTAATTGATAAACTGTCATGGTTAAAATTATATTGCCTTTTAAAAATATTTTTTCAGGTGGCTCAAGGTGAGCCACTGCTTGGGGTAAATTGAGCCCAGGCAAAAATCTCAGCTAAACAACTTTTATTTATTATAACAAATGTAACTAATGAATCTATGAAATAAAACAACTAAAGCAACAGAACTATGCCAAAAAATACATATTGTGGGCCCTTACAGCTTTGTTTGAATACAATATCGAACAATGCAGAGTGCAATGTAGAAAAAAAATAAAAAATTGTTTGAATTGGCTGAAACATGCATAAAGTCATTAATCTCAACTCACCTGGGTATGATATGAAAGAAATTTTCTGGTTATGCTCAAATATCATAACATGGTGTTCAACCATTATACATCCCATTAGGATAAGTGGCTCAACTTACCCCGTCTCGAAAGGCTCAACCTACCCCGATGCCAAAATTATGAAAATAAATGCTTATAAAATTATTATAAAAGTGCAAAAAGACTTAAAATATCACTCATATAGTAGCTTATTACGTAACATTTCAGACATGATGAGACCAGAAATTGTTCTATTTTTGTTTTCTCTAAATCATCCATGTTTTGAATATACATGGAATTCACTTAAAGATTTTCACAAATATCTCTATTGCCAAATTTGGCACATGCTTCACTTTTTCACAGGTGTTAGAAAAGGATTTCCACCACCTTAGAAAGTGGTGACATGTTAAAATGTATTCACCATTTTCGAGAAAAAGGGGGTGGCTCATCTTAGTTTACCCCGTGGCTCACCTTACCCCGGTCTCCCCTATGCCTACTGCAACTATGCTGCTCATTGAAACTGGATTGGCTATCGTCAAATTTGATATTTACATGAAACTTTACTGAGTTCTAAACAAATATTTTCCAGTATGGCCCAAGTAGAGTCATTTTTGCAGCTGAAATGGCTCTTTTTGGAAATTCAAAATGGTGGACCATGGAGAAGATCCCCCTTTTCATGTATGAAAAGTGCAAAATTTCCAGTCATAATGAATAATTAGAATTTGATAGTGGTGGTAAGTATTCGTGAAAAAGGTAACATTAGTGAATGGGCAGCATGAATTCTGGAAATAAACAACTAAACATCTCACACAGTGTCCCTTTAAATATCAGTGTGTGTGTGTGCGTGTGTGCCCTTTTGGCCATGTCGTTACCTTTTGTGTGTGTGTGTGTGATGATGGTGGTGGTGATGGGGGTCCATTGTGTGTTTGTATTGTGTGTCTTGTCTTCATAGCCGTTGGAGATGTGATGCTGTCACCTTGGAGAGAGATGTCCTGGACAGACAAGTAAGTCACACAGGCTTACTGTAGCCTACATACATATCCACATACTAATAATAGGCTTCTATGCAGGTAAAATGCAGTGCGTATATGGAGGTAACATACTGTGTATGGTAAGCAGCTGCACATACTACATGTGACTGAGAGACTACAGTACATGGATCTGAGAGAGATGCTTTTATCCAAAGCGACTTACAATCGAGGACATTATCATAGCATAAAATAAGTACATTATGTGTAATCATTCTCAAGGGTGTAGGTTTGGTTTGGAAAGTGGTGGGGACACACATTTGCCAAATTGTCCGGGTGTCCCATTTGATGAAGTGGTGGGTCAGATTAGGCCTCTCAGAAATGCTGTAGACATGTCCCCACTGCTACAATACAGGGAACGTTTCTCTTCCTCTATGCTGTTCCCTTTATTCCTCCACTCTACTCCCTGCAGCACCAGAGATGAGCTGAGAGAGCGCTTCCTGTCCCATGTGGTGGCTGGTGAGTGTGTGTCCAGTGCCCGCGTGCTGCTGCTGGGGCCGACTGGAGCAGGCAAGTCCAGCTTCATCAACTCCATCCGATCCGTCATGTTCAAGCGCGTCACACACATGGCGGCTACTGGAGCAGGCGCTGCAGAACGCTTTAAGAAGGTACGACAACGTCACTGTCATGTTTGCCATTTCATAGGTTGGTTCAGAACTTTTCTAGGTGTTTTGCACATAATAATCCAGCAATACACTAACTATGCTGAAATGGCAGTTTAAAGGTTATTAAAAGGAAACGTGTGTGGTCAATATTAATACTGTAATCAGTTTCAGAGGTACAGTGGCGAAATGTGATCTTTATTCCTCAGCTAGTGAATATTTATGTTTATTATAACATGGCACAGAGCAAAACCAGAGCAATGCATAGACAAAACAACACACATGAACATATTACAATTGTCTCAAAGGTCATTACAATATTGTAAAACAAACATTTCCCTTATTAATAATATATTATTCTGTGTTGCAGTATACTGATATTAATATGCCATAATAATTATATTGTAGAATTGTTCTGTTTGCCTCCCCTATCTCCCCCTACGGGATTGTATTCCAGTGTTTTGATTGGCTACCGTCCTCTCTTATTAATTGAATATTCTGTTCATTTCTTTAGTCTTGTGGTTTTTGTTTTTGTGGTTCAAAGGTCAAAGGCGTAGCATAGTCAGCTGAACAGTCCCAGTCTGTGCCCGGGCAAGAGCCAAATTAACCTGAGACATCGTTTGCAACACTGTGTACCTGTATACTATAGTCTACAGTAAAGTCGACCAAACGAAGATTGATCTTGTTGTGATCTTATTGATCTGTACCCATGCCCAGAACACATAACACAATAATAATATGGTAAGATAATAATAATATTATTAGTAACATGATATAATGACAATATTTTAATGGTATAATATACCCGGTCTGGTCCAGGAGGCGGCGCTACATGCCTCACCCTCTGTGACGTCATGGCAACAGCAGAAGAGGAGGCGGCAGGCTTCAGTATCTCGGATGCTTTGGCCGTCGTCAAGGGACACGTACCTGAGGGCTACCGGGTGAGAGGGGTCGCCATGACAATCTGAGGGGTCGCGTCCGAGTCAAGACCAAGAAAGCAAATTATGGTCTCGACACTGGACTCGAGTAGTGCAACACTGCTTATGTCATTTATTTATTTTTGTGAAGTATCTAGTCCTATTCATAAACCCTTGCATTATGTTTGTCATGCCTCAGTTCCAGGCAGATAAACCCATCACATCGGAGACTCCAGGCTACAGGAAGGCACCAGCCATCGGAGATAAGATTCACGCCGTGCTATTTGTCCTGGATGCCCAAAAGGTGTCATCATACAGCAGCCACCTGCAGGACACCATGAGGGAACTACAGGCTGAGATATCAGACCTTGGTGAGATTGTATGAATTAACTACTGTTTCTTGAGAAAGTGGCTAAAACATGTCTCAGCAATAAACTGCCAATTCTGTTGAAAATAAACTATATTTTCATGAACAAAATGAATCCAGGTAAAGACCCAGGGGTCTGTTACACAAATGTACAGTCGTTTGAAATATTTAAGTGTAATTTTATTACTTTTCATGGCTATAAACCTGCCCACACCCTGTAAAAACAGCTGTCCCAAGGACAGACATCATCATTTCAATTGGCTTAAAATGTAAAAATCACTGATATTATTGAATAATATCACCATGATGTGAAAGTCCATATTGAAGTGGTTCTGCAGATATGCACATAGTGCGTGTAAAGCAATATTTACTACTATTTTCTGATTGCTCAAAGTGTGTCCAGCATATTAGTCACCACCGTCAGATTTTTTAAAAAAAGACAATAAAATCAGGTATGCACAAGGTCATTGTCATTACTTAGGACCCCTTTTCAAACCTTTAGCTCTACTGAATACTTCACCATCACTGAAGCTCCTGTAAGTTTACTATTTTCTCCTCAATTTTCAGAAGCGGCATGAAGCCCCTAAGAAACAGAGTGAAAACGTAGTGGCTAATGTGAACAAACAATGCATAATATGTAAAAGAGTGTTTTTTTGTCTCACACCGTCAGATTTTGTTCCGCTCATCATCTTGTTCCATATTTTACTAAATTGTGCTGGTTAATGAAACATTACCAGACATGTTAGTAATAATTGTGATCCAAACTTATTCTCTACCCTCCACGGAGGTGCATTAAGAGGGTTTTTTGTCACAAAACCTGACGGTGGTGACATCTGATGGAGTTCACAAAAACCATGTGTTTTACGTGTTTTTGACAAGTTTTAACCCTATTCAGACTGGGCTTTTTTGGCATTCCTGGGCCTGGGGGGGGGCTCTTTTGACCCCCCCCTCATAACTCATGAACGGAATACAGTATGACTACGAAACTTGGGGGAGATGATCTACATATGGACATCTATGAATGACATAATTTTTGTGTAATTATCTATTATTATGACGTCATTATGACATCATTATGTTATTATGTCCAGGGGTGCACATAACTTTTTTAGGCCGTTACTCATATGCGCACCAGCAAATATCTTTTGGTACGCACTTCATCCACGGTAAAAAAAAAAAAAAAGAAAAGTCTACTGTCTGCAGGGTCGAAGGATAAAACATTATCACCACGAACGTTGACACATGTTGTTTGAAGGCTAATGCAACTGGTGAAAGGTAGCCTAATCAAATGTGTAGTTAGTTTGGTATTCTTTAAATCTTAATTAGCCTACATATGGTACAGGTAATCTTCAAGTTAAGTGATTATTGTCTGGATTTCGTCTGTTTTTGCCGATTTCGCCGTCATGCCTGTTAACTGATATACAGAGGGGGAATAAACTTGTATGCGGTGTCCGTTTGGAATATGGTGGGAGGAAGCTGACGAAATTAAGAAGTGGTGCTGGCCGGGAACTGCGTTCATTTAAGAAGCCACGCGCATCATGGATGCATGCTTTCAGTTTTTAACTTCTATGCATCGGAGTTGTCAATGAGAATGACGGGGGTGCGCGTCCATTCTGGGAGTTAACAGACGGCACAATTCCATAATGATGGAGGGAGGAGGAGAGAGCCAGGAGCTCAACTCGGTCGCGCTCGCGCTGACTGTTGTTCGATTTACAGTTGATATGCCTATTTTGTCTATTTTAAGGCATTCATGAGAAAACGGGACACATCGCGTCCCTTACCTGTTCAACACGCATGCTTTCACTACCACATACGGAACGAGTCCGCATTTCAAGGGACTGGCACTACATTTCTGTCCGCTCATCATTATTAGCCTCAAGCCACGGCACTTGGAGCCACTTCTCGGAAAGTTTTGTTTTTTAAATCTCTGACTCAATTTTCTTTTCTGTTGACGAAACTCCAAAGAAACTGATTAGGCTACTGTTGTCTGCTTCTTTTTGGACATGTTTGACCATTCACCAACATCAACCGTCTGTTGAGATAGTCAGTACGCAAGTGCGCTGTAGTGACCGAGGTGGCAGTACGCATTGCTAATTTTTGGTGCGCATGCGCACCTGCGTACCAGTTATGTGCACCCCTGACTATGTCCAAAATCTCGCCATAATGGATTTTCCAACAAATTTAGGTAATGCACTTAAATTTTAATGATTTTATGCTTCAAACCACTTAAATGCTCACAAAGTTGTCTGATGCTAATGGAAATAACACAAAAATATGAAAATACAGTCCCAAGAAAAAGTTTGTACACCCTTTGAAATTTCTTACATTTTTGTCAAAATTGATCATAAAACATGGTCGGATCTTCCCGGAAATCTCAAGAAGGAACAATCAGAGTCTGCTTTAATTAATTCCACCCAAACATTTACATGTTATCATATTTTTATTGGTCATAAGGCCATAATATTCACAGGAGAGCAGGGCATAAGTAAGTACACCCTTGCATTAAGTAGGTTTTAACCCTCAGTTAGTTGCAATATCATCAACCAGACTTGTCCTGTAGTTGCAGATCAGATTAACAAAATAATCTGTTTGTATCTTGTCTCCCTCTTCTTTAGAGAACTGCCTCTCGTCAGCAAGGTTTGTGGGATGTCTGGAGTGCATAGCTTTCTTGACTTCATGCCATTTAATCTCAATTGTTTTTTTGTCAGGGCTTTGACTGGGCTATTTCAGAATGTGTATTTCATTATTATGAAGCCATTCTAAAGTCGATTTGCTTCTAAAGTATGGGTTGTTGTCACATTTCAGGACCCATCCTCTTGTGTGCTTCAACTGTGTGACTGACTTCCTCACGTTTTTTTCTGTAAAATATCACAATAAACTTGAGTTCATTGTTCCAATGATAATAGCAAACTGTCAAGGGCCTGAGGCAGCAAGGTAGCCGCATATAATGATGCTCCCGCCACCATACTCAGAAGAGGAGATGTAACCAAGAATAGCTAAAAATGGGATTCATTCTGCCAATCTAAAATGAATGGGGTTTCTGTCCAAAAAAATATTGCTGCACCTTTGAGATTTGCGAAAAAGCATTTATATGCTTCATAGAATTACTGCAAAATATTCTGTAGACCAACGTTGAAACCAAAGTTGAATTGTTCAGGGGAACATACAATGTCATGTTTGGAGGAGAACTGGAGAACCACACCTTCACCAAAACATCATCTCCGCCTTTGAGTATGGTGGCGGGAGCATCTACCTTGCTGCCTCAGGCCCTTTTGAGTTTGCTATCATCAGTGGAACAATGAACTCAGAAGTTTATCGAGATATTTTACAGAAAAAAAGTGAGGTAGTCTGTCACACAGTTGAAGCACACAAGAGGATGGGTGCTGAAATGTGACAACAACCCATGCTTTAGAAGCAAATCGACTTTAGAATGGCTTCATAATAATGAAATACACATTCTGGAATAGCCCAGTCAAAGCCCTGACAAAAAACAATTGAGATTGTATGGCATGAAGTCAAGAAAGCTATGCACTCCAGACATCCCACAAACCTTGCTGACGAGAGGCAGTTTTCTAAAGAAGCGGTAGACAAGATGCATCCAGATTGTTTTGTTATTTGATCTGCAACTACAGGAAACGTCAGGTTAAGGTTATTGCGTCTAACTGAGGGAAAAAAACCTATTGAATGCAAGGGTGTACTTACTTATGTCTTGCTGTCCTGTGAGTGTTTGCATCTTATGGCCAATGAAAATATGAAAACTTGTAAATGTTTGGGTTGAATTAATTAAAGCAGACTCTGGTTGTTCCTTCTTGCGATTTCCGGGAAGATCAGACCATGTTTTATGACCAATTTTGACAGAAAGGTAAGAAATTTCAAAGGGTGTACAAACTTTTTCCTGGGACTGTATATGGCGCCATAGATATGGTAAAGTGATTTTTGGTCAGACATACCTGTCAGAAAACCATTGCCATGGCAACGGCAAAAATGATAAACCTAATATTTCGGTACCTAACTGTAGCCAACTAAATGTTAGGAAAAGTCACAAAGTTTCGTAGTCATAGCTTAAGTCGTTAAGGAATTATACGACATCAAAGTTGGTGCGGGCACTTTTAGCCCCCCCCCAGTCTGGATAGGGTTAAGAATATGCTGCCAATAAGTATCTACAATTATGTTGAATTGTGAAAGTAATTCACTTAAATACAGTAAACATATTTTTTTTTACTTCTAATTCTGTCTGACGCGGTTGACAAAACCAAGAAGGAGCCCATTTTATGAAAAATGTAAAACATGGGGAGCTTGGCCAATACATTCACTGCACAGCCAAGACCTTCATCTATCTTCATCTTCCTCTATATTTTGGATTTGAACAACTTAAAACCTGTTTATGCCACATTTTCAATAATCTAGGCCTACTTCCTAAAGTGTCTAACAAATGAAGAAAAAACACACGCACAAACATACTGTACACACACAAAAATAAAGTGTTTATGCTAGATGTCATTGACTTGAGAGGGCTATTTATTTTGCTAAATGTAGGTAATAATTAGGTCACTTTCACCACCCTCAGATTACTGTCACCACCGTCAGTTCTTAAGTCACCACCGTAAGAAGGAGTTTTGGACATTTTAAATGAATGTGCTTACAAAATTTTCCTTTGGAGTTGTTGAATTTTCAAAGTAATAGCAAATTTAAGCCTACACGAATATTTGTGAAATTACAAAAAATTGTTTGGTCTATTTAGGCATTAAGTAAGCATTGTCTGACAGCACATATTTTTAAATTAGAACACATGAAACAGTATTAAATAGAATGAAAGTGAATTTTCAACATTTAAAGGCGTATGTGTGAACCAAAAAACACACATAATCACTTAAAAACTCCAGATACATATGCAACCAAATCAATACACTTTTTATTGCTTTTAATTGTGTCTGACGGTGTTGACAAAAAATAAGGTATGATCGGAGAAAAACCTGATTTCTGAAAAAAAATCAAAATGGGGAGATTGGCCTTGTGCATTTCTGAAAAGCCAAGACCTTTGTCTACGAGGATATACCATATTATTTTGTAATTCTCTTCGTTTTTTTCTTTCAAGATTACAACCTGTTTTAGCCACTTTCTCAAGAATCAGTGAACTACTGTTGCTTGTTTTTTTTCATGATCCCTGTTCAGATGTTACTTTTGTTTGGTGGGGTTCCTGTCCATCTGGTCCATCAATGTCCCTGTGTGTGTGTGTGTGTGTGTGTGTGTGTGTGTGTGTGTGTGTGTGTGTGTGTGTGTGTGTGTGTGTGTGTGTGTGTGTGTGTGTGTGTGTGTGTGTGTGTGTGTGTGTGTCAGATGTTCCTCAGCTGGTCCTGTTGACCCATGTTGACCAGGTGTGTCATGCAGTTCAGGAGGACGTGCAGTTTGTCTACAGGAGCCGCCCTGTCAAGGACAAGGTAGCGATAATAATATAATATTATATAATATAATATAATATAATATAATATAGTGGTGTCAACAATGATCGATTCGGCGATCAATATCGATGCGGGGCATCCAGAATCGATCCGGCAAGTTCCAGAATCGATCCGGCAATTTTTTTCAATTACTTCATTAAGGCTGGAGCAGGCGTCACCCAACAGTTTTTCTCTTCTTTTAAGGGTGCTGACCAAAATATTGTAAAACTGAAAAATGAGAAAAGGTCGCACCATGCATAGGCCACAGAGGAAGGCAGAACGCCGAAACGTGTCTGTGTAATAAAGAAACGGTAACACTTTATTTTAGGGATACATCTATTAGCACTAATACATACAATATTAATGCCTTAGTAAGTAACTTGTAAGGCATGTACTAAGCAAAATCAGACAGTTGTTAGACATTTATTCGCAAATGTCTTGTTCATGCCCAATTAGGGATTTATTACCAATATAACCTTAGTAAGGACCTAGTAGACCTAGATTTCTATTTATGACTAAGCAGTAAGGGCCAGAATACAATGTGTATAAGCTCCTGGTACACTGTGTGAACAAACCCTGAACAGTGTGAAAACAGATGTGGAATAAGGGTCCCTATTCTAAAGTGATGCATTGGTCAGCCCAGATGGCATAGGGCCCCCACACTGCCTAGGGCCCCGACTCTACCGCCCCGCCCCCGGAAAGCAAATTGTAAGAAAGTTTCTAATTTTGCATTAGTCTCCTTGGGTGCGTAGATCTCACTTTTTCAACTTATTAAACAGGCGAGTAATATTATATTATTATACATTATATAGCAAGGATTGGACGTAAACTTCTCAATGACGGTGGGTGGTGAGATGTAATTTTTTTCATACACCAATTAGTTTTAATTGTAAAAACCCTACAATAAATGCAGAATATAACGATGAGTAATAGTTTGGAAGCAAAACTAAGCTATTCCTTTGTGATAAATAAGTTAATGTTTGAGAAACTTATCTCCAAGAAGTGCAGTGCATGATGGGTACGCCCTTAGTCAGCAATGCAATGCATGGCCAATGCAGCAATGATAATATTTCTGTTGTTACATACATGGCAAATTGTTTGGATAGCAACTAAATTTCACGAGTGAGGGGAGGAGCTAAGGACGTAGGCTCAGAGCTGGGTAGGTTGTCTGTTGGCCTAGATTGCGTACCCATCATGCACTGCACTTCTTGAAGCAAATGTTCTCGAACATTAACTCAATTATCACAAAAGAATAGTTTAGTTTTGCTTCAAAACTATTATTCTAATGTTCTGCATTTATTTTGGGGGTTTTTACAATTAAAAATCAGTGGTACATGAAAAAAATTACATCTCACCAACCCACCGTCATTGACAAGTGTACGTTCAATCCTTGCTATATAAAGGCTCCTGTTACCTTCCTTATATTGATATGAACAAGAGAAAACTAGATGACTGAACTGGGCCAGTATTAATTATTTAATTGGGGGGCTAGGTAGTGCGGGCCTGGGTGGTGTGGGGGCCCTAGGTAACAAGGCGGACTTTGGTAGTGTGGAGGCCCTGAACCATCTGGGCTGACCAATGCATCACTTTAGAATAGGGACCCTTATTCCGCATCTGTTTTCACACTGTTCAGGGTTTGTTCACACAGTGTGTCGGGAGCTTATACACATTGTATTCTGCCACTTACTACTTACTAATAAATAGAAATATAGGCTTACTGGTCCTTACTAAGGTTATATTAGTAGTAATCCCTAATTGGGCATGAACAAGACATTTGTGAATACATGCTTAACAACTGTCTTATTTTGCTTAGTACATGCCCTACAAGTTACTTACACAGGCATTAATATTGTATGTATTAGTGCTAATAGATGTATCCCTAAAATAAAGTGTTACCAAAGAAACCTATGCATGGTGCAACCTTTTCTCATTTTTAAGTTTAAATTACTTCCATGGATATTTCGGGAGCAAATGAATGTTAAATTAAATAAAAGCACTTCAAAACATTGCAAGACTGATACAGACTGATACAGAAAACAGCCAATAAATTGTTGCTCAGTATCTGACTACTTGTATTGCCTCATCATGACTGATTAAACATTTGCTTTACTTTCAGTAGAAATGTAATGCATTGCAATGCATTGTAGAATTGAATCGGATCGGATCGGATCGCATAGAATCGAATCGCTACCTCCCGAATCGTGATCGGATCGTGAGGGCAGTGCCGATCCACAGTACTAATGTAATATAATATAACATAATATAATATAATATAATATAATATAATAATATACAATAATATAATACAGTTTATCTACAGGAGCCACCCCATCACTGACAAGGTTGCACTTAGTTATAATACACCGTAAGAGAATAGAATGGAACAGAGTAGAGTAGAGTTTAGTTTGCTGGAACACAGTAGAGTAGAGTTTAGTTTGCTTACTTCAGTCTGGAGTAGTGTGTGTGTTTAACTTTGTGTGTGTGTGTGTGTGAATGTGGGTTTGCGTGTGCGTGCATGTGTGTAGATGCATCAGGCTGCTGAGTTCATGAGTATGCCGGTGTCCTACGTTCTCCCAGTGAAGAACTACGCATCAGAGCTGTCCACCAGCTGCTCTACAGACATCCTGCTGCTCAGCGTTGTAGACACCGTCCTACAGGCCATCGATGACATGCTGGACGACCAGTGTACTAACACCAGCACCACTTCTACTACCTGTACTTGCCCCACCAGTGCCATTGACAACACATGTAACACCACTACCACTGATAACACTAATGCAGTCTAACTGATTGCACTCTGGGCTACCAGTGTACTAACACCAGCACCAGTGATAACAATACCACAACTGACAGCTGAATTTCCATTCCTGTACTTGTTGTTTCTTGTCCATACCGTATGCCCTGCCTTTACAGTGCAGTGACGTCTTTGACATCAGTGACATTCTTGTTATAGTAGCAACATAACACTATATCTGGATATGTTACACAATTGTTTTTTACTCCATATGTTCCGTCTTAAGAGTATTTGCACTTCAGTTGCCTCTACTTCACACACGTCTTATCACACACACATGGCCATCAATGACACGCTGGACTACCAGTGTACTAACACCAGCACCGGTGACAGCAATGTCACCACTGCCAGCTGAATTTCCATTCTTGTACTTGTGCTTTCTTTAGCACTGATTCCTCTGTCTTTGTTATAATGGTAAGATAAATAATACAACATAATTTTTTATCTCCATTTACCACTGTAACACTACACTACCACTGTAACACTACCGCTGCCACCATCCAACCCGTGCCAGTGACAACAATACAAATAACAATTTGGTAGAAGAAGGTACCGCACACTCTTGTCCATCGTGCTGCAATTTATTGACAAACAACGTTTCGGCCCGTATGGCCTTTCTCAAGTTTTTACTTTACCTCGAAACCTCTGGTGTGCGTTGGTTTCCTCCCTCAAACAACAATACAAATAACACCACTGCCACCGATGATTAACCATTTGCTCTGTGGGCTGTCTGAGCGAGAGAGAGAGAGACATCAATTGCTGTCTATCTGAAGATGCATAACTATCTTTCCTTAATGCTGCAAATGTTTTCCTATAGTCTCCAAATGAGCATTTACTTTCAGAAAGAACATTTATTTTGATTTTATTTCATTGTGACATACAAATATGTTACAAACTTACGACGGTATGGCTTTATTATGTGAAGTAATATCTGTGGAGTAATATCTTAGCTCTTCAATTGCTCTTCTGAAGTGATGCGATGATAATAAATAAGGACTGTTCATTCTTTGGCAACTAATTGATTTGATACCATCCCCCCCCCCCTCCAAAAGAATCTCAATAAAGAAATGTCTGTGAAGATTCTGGCTCATTCAGGACATGTCATCCAAAGAGTTTAGCTATACAACTGGATTGGGATGATGGGTTAGGCCTACACACACTAGGTGCATTCGATTTTGGTGCCATTGATCGATGTAGACAAAGCATGTGAGTGAGAACTTGTCACGATGTGGGTGCATTAAAAGTCGGCCACAAATACTATGCACGAGACGATGAGCTCGCACCAGTTTGATCTACTAGCACACCACGTGTGAGGAGTGTGTGTGGAGGGGGGTGGGGGGGGAGGAGCTGAAGTGGGGAGCAGTGCAAAGTGTTTGGGGACACACTACAGAGGGGATAGTGGGAACAGATGTGCACTCGTGGAAAAGTTTATAAACACCTGGCCGTGCAGTGGTGATCTGATTTCAAGATTGGGAATACTAAAGTGATATTTATTCTTTTGCCAGTAAGCAAATGAAAAGCTTACCAGGACACCATAAATCACTTGCTAGGCTTACCATATCGTTCATTTTTTATGCTCATCGTTTAATTTGTTTTTATTTGCTTACTTAACTGTTAATGTAAATTATATACAAAGTGTATAGTGGTATTTTTAAATAGGGGGGATAAGTCACCCTGGGATCTGCACACACTGTGTGTGTGTGTGTGTGTGTGTCTGTCTGTCTGTCTCAAGCAGCAGCTTTGTTCAGTTTTACTTACTTGGCTGTGTGTGTGCTATGTCACAATGCCAATGGGACTGTCCCAGACAGATAAACAACAACTACAAAAACTATGCACACAAACTCAACTACTGCTCACACAGAATGCAAAACAGCTCACCACCAAAATTTACAATACTGTAAAGAATTGGATTGTTTGAAGGCATGCACTCATCTCACAACACACATGTTCAATGATGTGAAATGTGTTCAAGGATGTGTCTGTCTGATGATTTGCAAAAAATATTTTGTTTAAAAAATATCAAACTGAGACAGTGGTTTCACTAACTTGGGAGGTGGTTGTGAAATGTGAGCATTAGGGTTTCCGAATAGTGCTACAACATTTGTGTGCAGATGAAAAAAAGTGTCGAAGAAGGAATGCGGATGCTGGCAGTTCAAGGCAGCTTTGAAAATATGTTAAGTTTCAGTTTCATTTAGCACTCACAACACTCACACAGTAAGTATCGTTTCACTGCAAAGGACTGGGAGCGATGCAAGTCTATGCTCAGCCTGATTGTCATCATCTTTTTAAAGCCACTCACCTACAGTTTCATTCTCATTTTTCCGTCTAGTGCCTTCGGGTGCAGCGATATTTTGCCGCTCCATGGCTACCCTGGATTTGGAAAGAAAACAGCAGCTGCTTAAACTCTTCCCAGAGAGGGTGAAACTACATCTGCTTCATAAATTGACTGAAAGTGAATCTTCATCTATGACATTTGATCCGACTGGGCGGCTCATCGTTCTCATATTTCTGTCTACGGGAACAGTAAGAGGGGTATATGTCAGTAGGCCTAAATCTTGTAAAGATGTGGACTGTGCTTTTCTGTTTGATGTCACCACAACCAATGTGGACACATTTGAGAAACGGGACAACACCAAGGTGACTTTTGGCAACAGCACCATATCACTTGGAGAGTCCCTAAAGCTTTCAACAACATATGATAGTGTGTATAGAAAATACCATTGGATTGTGAAGTTCTCATCTGATGAAGTGTTCACTGGCTGGACCGAGGAGACTTACAGCACTGCAGATGCTAAACTTACAGAGGTGGAGGTGTATCGTGTTCGAAGTGAGTTAAGAGCTTTGTTGGTATACCTATAGGCCTATTGCTACATTCTAGGCTGAACGTGTTCGCTGAGCAGGGCAATAGGCTATGTTTACTTGTTAATAGGCAATCTAAAAAAGCGGGACAAGACACAGGACAAATAATTGCAGCAGCAATGGTTCCTACTGTTTCATGATCCTTGAACCCCCTTGCATCATAGGCTATAGCCTATAAAAAAAAACCTACAGATTTATATTCAAGATCAGAGTTGGAGATTTCTCATTCATTTGTCCATAGGCAGACGATAGTGAATAGTGTAAAATGTTAAACTATGAGATATAAAAATGAAAATGTTGCCGTTGTTATTAGTCAAATTAAATACTTTTTCAAGTAGGCAGGTTGTCTGAAATAGAATGATTAAATATGAAATATAAATCTCCAACTTTGACCTTGAAAAAACTATGTTCTACTAAATATAAATTAGTAGATTTTTAATCTGTCATTTGTACATATACCAGGGGGTTACATAAAATTTGAATTGATTACTATTGCAATGTGTCTTATTTAAATTCCTCAGGCATTGGGGATGTGTTGCCGTGTCCATGGAGAGAGATAAGCTGGGAGCAAAGGTAGGCTAATTATTACGCAACCAGGACATGTTTCTCTTTCTCTATGCTGTTCCCTTTATTCCTCCACTCTACTCCCTGCAGCACCAGAGATGACCTGAGAGAGCGCTTCCTGTCCCATGTGGTGGCTGGTGAGTGTGTGTCCAGTGCCCGCGTGCTGCTGCTGGGCCCGACTGGAGCAGGCAAGTCCAGCTTCATCAACTCCATCAGATCCGTCATGTTCAAGCGCATCACACACATGACACTGACTGGACCTCAAGCTTCAAACCGCTTCAAGAAGGTAGGCCAGGGGGGTGCTGTGGTGCTGCACACCTGACCGTGTAGGCTATGGGCAGCATTGCCATTGGGGACCCAGGTTTGAATCTGACCTGGGTCATTTCCCAACGGTACCTCATCTCTGTCTCTCTTCACTGTCTTATAATATACACACAAGCCCAAAATCTTTACTTAAAAAAGAAGGTAGGCCATGACATCGGAAGAAGCCCATACACTGCACAAAATGAAAATCTTAGTCAGCCAGCACGTCCCCTATGTAAATGAGGTGTGTGCACTGTCTAAAGGTACTGCATGTCCCTTCCGTAACACTATTTACTGTAGACTTGTTCTAAGCCAGTTGTCCGTGGGGCGATTTATTTTTCACTTGGTGATTTGTTTAACTTCTTATAAGCAATATTAGCTTGAAACAAGTGAAAAAAACCTGATCAAGATCAAGATCGAGTGCATACAAACATCATTAATATACATCATTATTGGCACCTGTGGTGCAGCACTCTGAGTCAGTGAAGCATTCTGGGAAATATAGTGAAAGACAAACACGAAACATAAACAGAGAAAACAAGAACAAGTCCATGCTTTGCAAACATCAGGCATTAACCATCATAAAGCAGAGCACAAACAGTTCAAAATTAAACCCATATTTCTTAATTATATAAACACACTCATGTCAAAATCCTTGTTTAGCCCTGATGGTTGCAATGCATTTAAAGTATATATCCAAAAAAGTTCTCTTTGGCATAATTTCCTGTCGATGTCACCTCCTCTGTGTAAAGTTACTTGCTCTATACCTTGAAATCTAAGGGAAGAAAGGGTGTGACAGATCATTAAAATGGCAGGCAACAGGATAGTTCTCATCTTTTCTCCTGATGGAGCTCTTATGTTCACGTATTCTTTGTTTCAGAGGACGGGTGGTTTTACCAATGTACATTTTGTCACATGGGCATGTTGAAAGTGAAAAAGTGAAAGCCCATTGGGAAACTCCAACTCCCATTGTCATTGTGACACAGCACTCCACAGCACACAAGTGAACACTGCACACAACGAAATTGCATTTATGCCTCACCCGTGCAAGGGGGCAGCCCTCAGTGGCGCCCCATGGGGAGCAGTGCGGTGGGACGGTTCCATGCTCAGGGTACCTCAGTCATGGAGGAGGATGGGGGAGAGCACTGGTTGATTACTCCCCCCACCAACCTGGCGGGTCGGCAGTCGAACCGGCAACCTCTGGGATGCAAGTCCCGCTCACCCATGACTGCCCGTGTTAACATGTAAACAACATTTTTTGTGTTGCATGTGATTATTCTCCTAATTCCAAATCTTTCACCTGTTCTAGGATGCTTAAAAGTATTTGTTTTCACTGAACTATGACACTGAGCACAATTTCCACAGGGAATTCCCTTCCTTGATTGGAGTTAACAGTGTTTGTTTTGGAAGGGCCAAGATGTTAGCTCTGATCAATTTATTGTGAAGGTTTGGTCCTCTTTTGTGAACAAAGAGAGGAGGGTCCTGGAAAAGTTCAGATAGGGCCGGGTCTGTGGTTAAAATATGCCAGTGTTTCTCAACAGTTTTTTGATAATGTGGGCCTGGGGAGTGTAGTTGGTAATACAGGAAACTGAAAAACGTTTATCTTTTTTTTTTACACTTTTTTTTCCAGAAGGTCAACTCTGGAAAAGAGCATTCTGATCTGCAATATCCACACATTGAGCTGTATAGCCCTGTTCTAGGAACCGCTGCTTCATTTCTACTGCCTTCTCAATGAAGTCATTGTCAGAGTGGCAGTATTCTTAACCTATAAAATTGGCTTTTAGGTAGTCCATTTTTTAGCTCTTGGGTAAATTCTAGAGTAAATTTTAAGTCAGAGTTACAACCATTTAGATATGTACCAAATGCTAACAGTTCTTCACTTGTTCCTTGAAACAAACAGATCTTCCAGGAAACAATACCATTTAAGGATTTTTTGACAAAAAGGGTTCATATCTGGGTTAAAGACAAATTTATGTTCAAAATACCCCTCATATAAGTTAGCGTAATCAGGAGCAAAAGTGTAACCCAGAGGTTCCTTTCAGCTGTAAGTAGAATTCCCCTATAAATGAGAAGCAGTTTAGCTTCAGAACCATGGAGGCCAGCTCAATGATAAAGTGACTAGGTGGGACATCCGTACGATCCTGGAGATAGAAGCCTAAGGTATCTAGTCCCCAGTCATGTGATATATTTGTATAGAGGCTCTCCACATCTAAGGTAACTAACAGTATGTCAGCAGGTAAATCTGTGATCTCTGAGATCTTATTAATAACATCAGTAGAATCCTTGACATATGATGGAAGTTGGCAGACATATGGCTTGATGAAGTGATCCACAAAATTAGATAATGGCTCTAAATAATTAGATAATGGCTCTAAAAGTGAGTCATTGCTAGCCACGATAGGCCTTCCCTTAGGATTGACCAAACTTTTGTGGATTTTAGGTAACATATAAAATACAGGAGTCACAGGGTGTTTACAGTTCAGAAAGGAATGTTCGTTTTTAGATATCCAGTGCATTATCTGTAATATCTATGATTCTTCTCTGAAAGTCTTTAGTTGGATTGCCACTTAGTCTTCTGTAGAATTCATCATCATCAAGTTGGCGATAGGCCTCTTTTTCATAATCAGACATATTCTGCACCACAATTGCTCCGCGCCTTGATTATTATGTTAGTGTCCTTAGAGAGTTCTGTAATAGCTGACTTTTCATCTGGGCATTGTGTTTATAGTTCTACAAGATTTCACCCTTAACCATTCTGCAAAATGTTTGAATAGAGGGGTTTGGACAAAGAGGATTGAATTTACTTTTGTTTTTGAACACTGGTGCACTTGTGTTGTAGAGTCCCTGAACATATATCTTTCTGAAGAAGCGGTACAGTTCTGTTTTGACTTCAAATGTGTCAGCTTCATATGTGGGGACGAAACTTAATCCTTTAGATAATACAGAGAGTTGTTGGGTAGTCAGTACCTTGTCTTTTTCTCTGTTTATGTTTCATGTTTGTCTTTCACTACATTTCCCAGAATGCTTCACTGACAGTGTGCTGCACCACAGGTGCCAATAATGATGTATAATAACCACAAGCACTGTTTGTATGCACTCTGCCTGATGAAGGTCTAACTAGAAAAACAACTTGTTATTAATATTTAATAATAAAGTGATAATGTGCCATTTTTGGAAATAAGCTCATATTACACCTCCCCTTGAATTAAATGATTGGGTTTTACCTTTTTCTTGTACTTCCAGCCGTTCTCTGAGTATGGCAGTGCAAATTTTACCTCCAAGCTAGCAATTAACATTGAATCCTATGAGACCAGTTAGCCACCAGCTGGTCTCAATAGGATTCAATGTTAATTGCTAGCATGGACATGAAATTTGCACTGCCATACATCAAAGAACGGTTGAAAGTACAGGAGAAAGGTAAAAATCATTTAACTCGAGGAGAGGTGTGCAATAAGCTTATTTCCAAAAATGGCATAGTAACACAGTATCATTTTTGAAGTGTAGGGCCTTGTCACGGCCCAATAGTCCACTGGTCAGACCAGGTACCACTTGGTGTGCTGCTTTTTGTATACCTACACATCCCTAGCTTATGTTATGATAACCTTATAAAGTAGCCTACCCTATTAAAATTCTATGACATTTTGACACGGGTGCACATTCCATGAATAAGAGACTTGACAGTGTATGTAATTGCTGTTGCTATCATTGTAAAGAGGACATATAAGGCTTTAATTTAAGCACTTTGCTGGAGCCCTTGGATAAAAACAGAGGTCACTAGAGCTTTCTGAACGGAAAACATCACAATATTTTTCACCATATCCAACTAAATGGTACACTTTCTTTATGCACTGTGGCATCCATGTACATTATAGACACAGACGACAGACATTAAAATACACATTGGACTGCACAGATTCAGAAAAGGCATGATATTCCCCAGTACCTCATTGTTGGATGCACTTTAAGGGCTGAATTAAGAAAGATAAAAGTAACATGGGCCAAACTCCAAAAGATGGACATTTCAGCCCCATTCCATCATCTTTACCAATAACCTCTCAGGATCAACTGATCAACAGGTGGACATCTCAACATCCAATGTGTACACTGCTGATTTCCTTGTGAGCAAGACTAAAACAAGTTTAGTCTGTAACCGCTCTGTTCAGATAGCTGAGGTCAAAAGGTCCAGACATTGTTTTTAAAAATGTGTATTTACTGTATAAAAACTATACACATCCACTATGTACCTGGATGAAAGGAGCTGAAATCAAGAGACTGAGAGGTCTAAGTCTAAGTGCATGTTTCCTCAGCTAAGGTCATGCAGTATCCGGTCAGAGCGTGGGGGCAACGCTATCTCTCTCACCCTCTGTGACGTCATGGCATTGGGGGAGAAGCACGAGGCTGGTTTGAGTAACTCAGACGCTTTGTCCGTCATCAAGGGACACGTATCTGAAGGCTACAAGGTGAGTAGACCGCAAAAGAAAAGTAAGATCTACCACCAGCTTGCAAAACTCATCTGTACGCCATGCTGACCATGGTATCCTGTGGTTACCTCCACATCCCATGTGTTACATCTGTGCTTAAGCATTTGTCTGTGCTATCCCACCTTGTCTGCAGAGTTAATGAGTGTATTTCCCATGCAGTTCTCAGAATATTGGTCCATCACATCAGAGACTCGAGGCTACAAAGGAGCACCAGCCATCAGTGATAAGATTCACGCAGTGCTGTTCGTCCTGGACGCCCGAAAGGTCTCATCATACAGCAGCCACCTGCAGAGGAACATGAGGGAGCTACAGGCTGAGATCTCAGATCTAGGTGGGTTACTGTTTAACTGTATATCAGGCCTGAGTTGGTATGAGACTGAATTGAGGCTAAATGATGTAATCAGGCCTGTTGACAAGGGAGCTCAGGAAAAGTCGGGGCCCAGAATTGACTCTGCATTTTGTTGTTTTTTTGTTGAGGGGGGCCTTTTAGCTGATTTTTGTCTGGGGCCTGGCAAAAGCTGTCTGTGACCCTAGTTATTCATATTATATATAGTGTCTACAAATATACAAGTATATTTATATTTGTTTGCAGAGTATCTCAGCAGAGATTCTTTAAGTATATAGAGAAAGGCCAATGTACAGTAATAGGTTGCTATGGGCACCTAACATGACCAGGTTCTGGTCTGCCTAAGGGGGCGTGTCATAATACTCCTAGCATTGAATAGAACAGTCCTTAGGTCTGCCTAGGTCTGCCTAGGTCTGCCTAAAGGGGGATCCCCCCCCCCAATAATAGAACCCGGAAACAATGGGCCAATGGAACCTCTCCCTCTCTACTCTCTCTGATCTCAGTGTTAAATGTGGTAAACAGCATACAGAAAGCATGGTTCCTCTTTTGTGACCCTCATCAGGGTCACATGACTCGGATTTGATGACATTACATTATAGGCAGGTCATCAGTTGGGAAAATTAGGCCTTTCATCCTACCAAAGTTTTCTCTATGGATTACAGACCAGAAGGCCTATTGGAAGAGATTAGAACATGGTCCACCTCAGTTTTTGCCAAAAATTCAATGTACCCGCCATTTTCCAAAGTGACTGGTTTTCATGCATTATTAATTATACTATAAGGTGATATTCATGAAAGATAAACTACTTTTCAGCACATTGGTAAGATAAAAGGCCTAATTCCTTTTCCACCTGGTGACCTGCTTATTCCATTCAGTGGACATTTACTTACCAAAATAGAAACAGCAGTCTTGACATCTTCAATTCAAATAGAAAAAATACAGAATGTCTTTATAACAACCACCACTTCAAACCTGGCATATTATCAATAAACAAAATTAAATGAGATCATACCTCAACAGTACATACCTGTATTTACCTCTTTACCTCCGCCAAGGAGGTTATGTTTTCGGTCGCATTGGTTTGTCTGTCTGTCTGTCTGTCTGTCTGTCAGCAGGATAACTCAAAAAGTTATGAACGAATTTGGATGAAACTGTGTGGGGTTGTTGGAAATGACAAAGGGAACAATTGATTACATTTTGGTCTTGATCTGGATCACGATCTGGATGCAGGAATTGTTTTAAAGATTCTTCATCATTGCGGGATAGGGCACATTTTGACATTGCAGTTTCTTACTCCACAAAAAGAAGACAGAAAGACTTGAAAAGGTGTAACAGTCAAATGTTCTATCAAATAGATTCCTTGGCGGAGGTCTGCACTCTAAGTGCATTTCTCTTCTTTTATTTTATTGTCTAAACAATTTGATTTGAATAAACTTGCTCCTGTGTGTTTTTCATGATTCATCAATTTCTACCTATTATCCTCTGTGTGTGTGTGTGTGTGTGTGTGTGTGTGTGTGTGTGTGTGTGTGTGTGTGTGTGTGTGTGTGTGTGTGTGTGTGTGTGTGTGTGTGTGTGTGTGTGTGTGTGTGTCAGATGTTCCTCAGCTGGTCCTGTTGACCCATGTTGACCAGGTGTGTCATGCAGTTCAGGAGGACGTGCAGTTTGTCTACCGGAGTCGCCCCGTCAAGGACAAAGTAACTGCAATAATATAATATAATGTAATGTAATGTAATATAATATAATGCGATATAATATAATGCAATATAATAGGACGGCCAGAGCTGTAATTTGTTTTTTTGCGGGTCATATAATGCCATAATAAAGGGCCCATGCAAAATGAAGACCACCTGGTTGTAACCAAAGTGAAAAAGTGACTGAAATGTTTCATGCAGCACTCTCTGATGAAGATATTAATAAATGTTAGGATGTTGGGCCCGATTTTATTTTCTCTTGATATAAATAATTAAGGTTGGGAGCTGAAGCAAGCAAAGGTTTATCTTTATGCAGATGATACACTCTTGAACACCACTGCTTCTGCCTGTCCTGGCCAGGACTCCCTGGAAGAAGAGAGGCTGTAACTCAATAGAGTCCTTTCCTGGTTAAACACACATAAACATAAATAAAATACGCAGATCTAGATATTTACTTCAGTTGAAAAGTCCTAATCTTTACTCTTGTTAAGGATCTGAATCCTCCCATGTCTTGTGCAGATGCATCAGGCTGCTCAGTTTCTGGACATGCCGGTGTCCTACGTTCTCCCAGTGAAGAACTACGCATCAGAGCTGTCCACCAGCTGCTCTACAGACATCCTGCTGCTCAGCGCTGTAGACACCGTCCTACAGGCCATCGATGACACGCTGGACTACCAGTGTACTAACACCAGCACTGCCACCGGTGACAACAATATCACCAATTCTGTGTTCTGTTAATGGAGTAATCTCTTTCCACTTTATTTATCAACGACTCTTCTATCTTTGCAGTTACAGTAAAGTAATAATAATACTGTAGTATCTGGACCTGTTACATAGTTTTTTGTAGCTCCATATGTTCAGTGTTAAGAGTATTTGCATTTCAATCATCACTATTCTGTCTGTAGCTAGCTATGATATCAATATGTGTAGTAGATATGCAGTTGTGATTATATTCGTAGTGTACGTGTACGTGCAACATCTGGGCAATGGACTGTTCTCCCGCAGTAGGCTTTAGCTGTGTGATAATGAACGGGCACTGTTCATTGTTTTATAACTCACTGACTTTGTATTTTGTTTTATGTCTCTCTCTCTCTCAAGCAAATCAATAAAGACTTATTTTGTGTGTGTGAAAACTGCATGCTGTTATTCCTCATGTCCATAGTAAAGTCCAGCGATGATTAAACACCGCTTTGGTGTAATAGGCAGCCATAGTGTAATGGTTAGGGAGTTGGTACTAAAGTCACAGGGTTACAAGTTCAATTCCCTTTACAAATCCCTTCTTCACTCCATGACTGCAGTGCCCTTGAGCAAGGCACCTAACCCCCACACTGCTCCTGAGACTTTAACCAACACCTTGTAAATAATTAAGTTCCTTTGAATAAAGTCTCATGTAATAAAATACAAAAGCACATCCTGGTGATTTTAAAGAATGTAATTTATTTGATGATGATTCTCTGTGAAGAATGACTAAAAACTACAACTGGAGATGTCATCAGGTGATGATGATGACAGCCAATCCCTGAGTGAGGTGGGGTTGGGGGTGGGGCTAAAGATTGGATAGATTTCAGGATGAGGGGTAGCCTGGGAAATCCCTGCTGCTTTGCACAATCGTTCCTATCTGCAAGACAGCATGTATTGTACCCCTCAGCGAGAACACCAGATCTTGGGCTCCAATCAGTTTGTTTGAATAGATATTGACACAATTGGCTACAGGCTACGTAGTGTATATGCCAAATGACACATTCGTGATGCGCAATTAATGGCCATGGACAATCGTAAAACACCCCTTTTCTATGAGAAACAGCATAGGTAGCCTCCAGACGATCTCACTTGTGAGG